>NC_090257.1:22235756-22375789 GCF_037325665.1 Littorina saxatilis
AAATTCGGTTCAGCGCTGCGCGCTGAGAGCACGTGTTGAAATATCTCATCGATGATATTGTGTCCGGGGTGTAGCTGAATACGGTGTCCAAATTTGAAAAAGATCCACCGAGAACTTTGGCTTTGGTGTGTCGGTATGGGGGCCCGGGTAGCTGAGGTGGAACCAAAATAGCTGAGGTGGAACCAAAATCGGTTCAGCGCTGCGCGCTGAGAGCACGTGTTGAAATATCGACCAGGTTGTGTCCTGTACCGGGTCTACCTGAATATGCCCACCAAATTTGAAGCAGATCCATCGAGAACTTTGGCCGTGCATCGCGAACTCACACACAGACACACAGACACACAGACACACACACACACACACAGACACACAGACACAAGTCGTATATATATATAGATATACGACTTGTGTGTGTGTGTGTGTGTGTGTGTGTGTGTGTGTGTGTGTGTGTGTGTGTGTGTGTGTGTGTGTGTGTGTGTCCGCGATGCACGGCCAAAGTTCTCGATGGATCTCTTTCAAATTTGGTGGCCATATTCAGGTACACCCCGGACACAACCTGGTCGATGAGATATTTCAACACGTGCTCTCAGCGCGCAGCGCTGAACCGATTTTGGTTTTTCTCTGGATCCATTCCCAGTAACTCTTCCTTATCTTCTCCAGTGTTTTCAGCGTTTATCTCCCTTCCTTCGTGTGGCGTCAATCCATATTCCCGTTTCTATTTTTAGAAGGTCACTGTCGACAACGCTCAATCCATATTCCCGTTATACTATTTTTAGAAGGTCACTGTCCCGGCGAAGCCGGGTATTACTCTTCTCCAGTGTTTTGCGCGTTTATCTCCCTTCCTTCGTGCGGTGCGCCGGCAAAGCCCCCGGCGCAGCCGGGTATTCGGCTCGACTTCTTCCCGGCGAAGCCGTACCCGACGAAGCGGGTATTCATCTATATATATATATCTTAGTGCCGAAAATCACGAACACCAAGCTCAGCTAAGAAGTTTGAAAACGGAGAAGTGTTGTTGTTGTTGTTGTTGTTGTTGTTGTTGTTGTTGTTGTTGTTGTTGTTGTTGTTGTTGTCTATCCAGAAGGTATGAATTAACGCGTACAATGTTCGTGAGCTTGCGAGGTATGAATTAAGTGTGTTTTCTTTCTGAATCCATTGTCTTTGGCATGTCGGTTTCAAACAAACAACAAGTCGCGTAAGGCGAAAATACAATATTTAGTCAAGTAGCTGTCGAACTCACAGAATGAAACTGAACGCAACGCAACGCAGCAAGACCGTATACTCGTAGCATCGTCACTCCACCGCCCGTGGCAAAGGCAGTGCCCGTGGAATTGACAAAAAGAGCGGGGTATTCGTTGCGCTGAGAAGGATAGCACGCTTTTCTGTACCTCTCTTCGTTTTAACTTTCTGAGCGTGTTTTTAATCCAAACATATCATATCTATATATTTTTGGAATCAGGAACCGACAAGGAATAAGATGAAAGTGTTTTTAAATTGATTTCGAAAAAAAAATTTGATAATAATTTTTATATATTTAATTTTCAGAGCTTGTTTTTAATCCGAATATAACATATTTATATGTTTTTGGAATCAGCAAATGATGGAGAATAAGATAAACGTAAATTTGGATCGTTTTATAAATTTTTATTTTTTTTTACAATTTTCAGATTTTTAATGACCAAAGTCATTAATTAATTTTTAAGCCACCAAGCTGAAATGCAATACCGAAGTCCGGGCTTCGTCGAAGATTACTTGACCAAAATTTCAACCAATTTGGTTGAAAAATGAGGGCGTGACAGTGCAGCCTCAACTTTCACGAAAAGCCGGATATGACGTCATCAAAGACATTTATCAAAAAAATGAAAAAAACGTTCGGGGATTTCATACCCAGGAACTCTCATGTCAAATTTCATAAAGATCGGTCCAGTAGTTTAGTCTGAATCGCTCTACACACACACACACACACACACACACACACGCACGCACACACGCACGTACACCACGACCCTCGTTTCGATTCCCCCTCGATGTTAAAATATTTAGTCAAAACTTGACTAGATATAATAAAAAAAAAAACACACACGAAAAGAAGTAACGACCCCTGTATGCTGATATACCCTGAATTGTTTAGCAGGAAGTATGATTTTCCCTTCGTTTCTTGTGAATATTTGTGGGAAATCTTGGTAGGGTTTCTTTTGACCCTGAATTCACCTGTTTGCTTTCAGGACGTGGACGTTATGCGGGACACCTGAATACCTGTCGCCTGAGATCATCCTGAGTAAGGGTCACAACAAAGCCGTGGACTGGTGGTCACTCGGGGTGCTCATCTTTGAGATGCTGGTCGGGTAGGTACCCGTTTCGACCTCTGTGTGTGTGTGGGGGGGGGGGGGGTGGGCGCGGGTTGCACTATTATACCTGGATGCACTATGATATCTGGTCAAAGAGGTCATTCTGAATAATTTAAAGGTCCTAAGGCCGTAGACTGGTGGTCTCTCCTGGTGCTCATCTTGGAGATCATGTTGGTCGGGTAGGTACCCGTTATCTATGTGTGTGTGTAGGGGGGGATACTATATGGTACCTGGCCCAAACGGTTATTCTGAATAATGTCCCAAGACCGTTGACTGGTGGTCTTTCGGGCGATGCTGGTCGAATAGGTATCTGTTTCTACTTGTGTGTGTTTGGGAGGGGAGGGGACTATAGTACCTGGCCCCAGAAATCATCTGGAGTAAGCTTCACAGCAAGGCAGTGGACTGGTGTTAAATCTGGGTGCTTATCTTTGAGATGCTGGTCGGGTAGGTACCCGTTTATACCTGTGTGCGTTGGTAGAGAGGAACAATTCTACAAGGCCTATTAGATCATTTTGAATAAAGATCCTAAGGCCGTAGACTGCTGGGCTGAGGTGCACGAGAGAGTTAATTACCACCCTAACAGGAGCCAACCGCAGAGCCGGATTGGTTGAAACTGAGGTGCACGACAGTTATAATTACCACCCCAACAGGAGCCAACCGCGGAGCCGGATTGGTTGAAACTGAGGTGCACGACAGAGTTAATTACCACCCCAACAGGAGCCAACCGCGGAGCCGGATTGGTTGAAACTGAGGTGCACGACAGAGTTAATTACCACCCCAACAGGAGCCAACCGCGGAGCCGGATTGGTTGAAACTGAGATGCGTGTGATTTCAACAAAACCGGCTCCGCGGCAGGCTCCCTTTGGGGTGGTATCTCTTTCGTGCATCTCAGTCCTGCTCACTCTCGGTGATCATTTTGTAGATGATGTCTGGTAGGTATAGTCTGGCTGAGGGTCAGGTGGTGGCCGTTTTTTTTAATTGTTAGTTTTTAGAAAAATCAAAGCAATTTTTATAGAGGTCTTACGGAGAAAAGTCGATTAAGTGTTTGTTCTTATCATCGTGTATGACTGAAATTTTGTGTGCAGACACCTCATATTTCACAGAAGCTGAGATACAGTCACATGTCAAGTTCACACTTTTTATTTATTGGTGAAATTTGAAGTTTGAATGGTACATGCTGTTTTATAGAATGTGTATCATGTGATTGTTTATAATTGTTTCAGGTACCCGCCATTCTATGCAGACAACCCCTTCGGAATCTACGAAAAGATTCTGGCCGGCAAGGTGGAGTGGCCGAAAATCATTGACCTCGTGGCCAAGTGAGTATTCCTCTGATCAGCGAGACAAAAGAAAGATGATTTGAAAAGGAATTGTCATTGGAAGAAGGTGACATAAAAGTATATTGTAAGTTCTCCCTGATTTCAAAGGAGTGAAAAATCTGGGAGAATTATTGAATAAATGTTGGACTCTCTCTCTCTCTCTCTCTCTCTCTCTCTCTCTCTCTCTCTCTCTCTCTCTCTCTCTCTCTCTCTCTCTCTCTCTCTCTCTCTCTCTCTCACACTCTCTCTCTCTCTCTCTCTCTCTCTCTCTCTCTCTCTCACACACACACGCACTCTCTCTCCCTCTCTCTCTCTCTCTCTCTCTCTCTCTCTCTCTCTCTCTCTCTCTCTCTCTCTCTCTCTCTCTCTCTCTCTCTCTCTCTCTCTCTCTCTCTCTCTCTCTCTCTCTCTCCATAAAAATACATTTAGTTCTGTAGTGTTTCAGTGTCTACAATAGCTTTGAAATACCACCAATGTCATTTATGTTTGTTAGATTGGTGGTGGTGAAATAAATGAATTTGTAAATGAAGCTTTCTTTCTACAGAGACCTGATCAAGAAACTTCTCGTACAGGATAGAACGAGACGGCTTGGAAACATGAAGGTAAATAACCTTCTATTATAAAAATTATTTAACCTTCGCCCGTCCGGGTTATCGACTACACAAGTGGATTAGCGGCTCGCAAACGAAGATTCGTCCAAATGATGGTTAAAAACAACCTGCAGCGGACAGAAGCTGAAAACTAAAGGCACATAATAGTTCAAACAATCATTCAACTGTATTTATTTGACCTTACACAGACTGTAGGAAGAGGCAAACCGTCTTGAACAATATTTTTCCCCAGGAAGCGACTCCAAGAACACAGAAGACTCGAAGGTGAGTGACAGACCTTGTAGTCTTTCTGTGATAGTAGTAGTCCAGTGGACGATACCTTCCGCTTGTGTTCAGACCAAACTACTGGACTGATCTTTATGACATTTTACATGAGAGTTCCTGGGAATGATATCCCCGGAGGTTTTTTTTCTTTTTTTCGATAAATACCTTTGATGACGTCATATCCGGCTTTTTGTAAAAGTTGAGGCAGCACTGTCACACCCTCATTTTTCAATCAAATTGATTGAAATTTTGGCCAAGCAATCTTCGACGAAGGCCGGACTTCGGTATTGCATTTCAGCTTCGTGGCTTAAAAGACTTTGGTCATTAAAAATCTTAAATTGTAAAAAAAAAAAAAAAAAACAAATTATACAACGATCCAAATTTACGTTAATCTTATTCTTCATCATTTTCTGATTCCAAAAACATATAAATATGTTATATTTGGATTAAAAACAAGCTCTGAAAATTAGAAATATAAAAATTATGATCAAAATTAAATTTTCGAAATCAATTTATTAAAAACACTTTCATCTTATTCCTTGTCGGTTCCTGATTCCAAAAACATATAGATATGTTATGTTTGGATTAAAAACACGCTCAGAAAGTTAAAACGAAGAGAGGTACAGAAAAGCGTGCTATCCTTCTCAGCGCAACTACTACCCCGCTCTTCTTGTCAATTTCACTGCCTTTGCCACGAGCGGTGGACTGACGATGCTACAAGTATACGGTCTTGCTGAAAAATTGCATTGCGTTCAGTTTCATTCTGTGAGATCGACAGCTTGACTAAATGTTGTATTTTCGCCTTACGCGACTTGTTTATTACTTCTCGCTGAAATGTTAGGACATAAGAGCTTTTTAGGTGCCTGAGGCATTCTTAAAAGCTCATTAAAACATTCCAACTAGTTTAAGAGATATTTGCAATTAAACATCCTTCTGGGTCCACCCGGACCCACGACCACCGGCGAAGGTTAAAAAAGCATTTAATAAACGGTTGTAAGATGAAATTAGCTTTTACTCTAGAAGCTTTGTTTTGTTAAGATCTTGGTTGGTTGTCCTTTGGTTTTCTTTAACGTTCAAATTTTCATGCTTCCTTCATTTATTTTCTGTCTTGCGTTTTCGTTTCCATTTTCATTATTCTCAGTATTCTTGTCCGATGTCATTTGTTGGAAGAAACTTTGGATTGCGACTGCAAACCTGATGTACTTTTGTAAATACATTTTGTTAGTATCATTTGAAATTATTTTCATTTATTAATGACGTTAAGGTCCGCAATGAATTTGCTTAGACTTCGCCAAACATGTTGCACATATCGCTGTGGTCGGAACGTTGAAGTGTTACGAAACCTAAAAGAAACGGTCTCATACCAAGGGAGATAACTGTTGTGTGCTGATCAGATGTAGAGGCAGGAGTTGTGTCCCCTCCATTTATTCAAAGTGGTTGAAGTTGACCGTGCTTCATGAAATCGTTAGTTCACGACGATGACAAAAACAAGAACAACAACACAGCGATTTAACAAAGGGATACCTCATCTTCGTCCATTCTAATTGTCTTGTCTTTTCATTTTTGTTGAATTTTGTTTATATTTGTTTGGTTTCAACAGCAAATGTTAACATTTCCCCCAAGATATCATGTGTATGTTGTTGTTTTTATCTCCTAGGATCACCACTATAAGCTATAGCTATCAAAACAAATCATGATGGTTTTTTTATCAACCTTTTTTTTTTAAACACTGTTAAACTCATTGTCTCCCAGGTACGGATATATATATCCGTACCCACTCAAATGGCACTACCTGACCTGGTACGGACATATCTGTACACACAGTCACTTCAGTCGCTTCCGGTAACGTCGATCTAACGCCTGCATTCCAGCGTGTTGATACACAGTTTCTACACAGTTACTACAATTCTGAGTGACCTGCTGCAGCTCAGCTGGTCTCTGCCTTGGTCAACATAGGTGGGGTAGAAAGTGTTAAATCGACAAAGATATATGACTTATTTACTGTATGTGTGGGCAGAACGGAGCAGACGACATTAAGCGGCACAAATGGTTCAAGAATGTGGACTGGGACACTGTTCCATCCAGAAAACAAACGGTGAGTTTGGCGGATGGAATTTCATGTATTATATCTTTTATTTGATGCCTAATGCATACACTGACAGCGACAATAACAATTAGTTGTGAACAAGCGAGAAAAAAAGAAAGAATTCCAATGAATGTGTGTGCGTGGGTGTGTGTGTGTGCATGTCTGTTTCTTTGTGACTACTCTCATATTTCTCATATTAAAAACACCAAAACAGAACATGTCATCTAATTTTTATGGGGATTTATTGGAGGGGGGGGTAGCAATAGAGTTGTCTTGTATTGTACTGGATTTTTTTCTGTTTTATTTTATCCCATTCCATTGTATTCTTTTCTTTTCTAATTTTCTTGCATTTTGTCATGCAGGCACCCATCATACCCAAAGTATCGCACGAAGGTGACACATCCAACTTCGAGACGTACGAGGAGGGAGACTGGAGAAAAACAGCGCCAGCCACAGAAGCAGAAATGAAACAGTTTGAAGAGTTCTAGACATTTCTGGACAAAAGAAAACGCACGAGTGTGGATATATCCTGAAGAGGAACGTACGATTTTGGTATCTTTCTCAAACAGGAAAATGGAGAATATACGACTGTGAATGTTTTCAAAACAAGAAAATGGAGAAGATATGACTCGGAATGTTTTCAAAACAAGAAAATGGAGAATATATGACTGTGAATGTTATCAAAACAAGAAAATGGAGTACGCGCGAATAGAAATATTTCACTGGCTATTTGTCACGGGAGCTGTGCCAAGCTGCATTGGCATGTATGTCTTGAATATTGGGATACATAGGGATGTTGCTGGGGTTTATTTTCTCCGAAAAGGCCGTAACATTTTCGGCCATTTTTGGAAGTTTTAGGCAATTCCTTGGCGTTACCTATCCCTCGGGAAAAAAAGTGCGGCGGAAGTGCAGCAATCACGTCACAGTGTTTTGCGAGTTTTGTCGTTTTGCCGAGTTCCGACACCAGAGAACATCAACTCGAGGACAGAGAAGCGGGGATTGTTCGTTTCCTGTGACTTTCACTCCTTGCCTCCATTGGATCTTGAAGAACAAATCATAACAGTTTTCTTGCTAAGACTCCACCAGCAAAGCCAAAGCCAATCGTCATTGTGTGCGATATCGCTGGTGTTTTGTGCACATTTATACTGACAGACATTCAGAGTCGTTGAGTTTGGACGTTGTATTTTACTAAAACAAGGGCAGACATTCGTTCATGTGATTACATTATTTTCCAAGACGGTTATCCGTGGCATCAATTATCATGTACGTCCGGGATGAGTAGAATAGCATAATTGTCGTTTTAAAAGAAACATTGAGTTTAAAATCAGAAGGCACTCATCCAACACCTAGCATTGTTCGCGCTTGTTTTGCCCAGGTCACAACTCTGTTGCTGCAAATGTGTTTTGTGTCAAACTTGAGAGAAGATTTGCAGTGGTAAAATGTCACCATGGTTCCACACGGCATCGGAGACATTCATGCTTGTGATAAAAGCAGAATCGTTTCAACCCGTCACTGAGTGGTAGGAAGAAGAAGAGGAGGTGAGAGATGAAACAGAAAGGCAATGTGGACAATACAACTGTTGGCAATTTATGTACAGTAATATTTATTGCCATTCTGAGATTATGCAACGCGCGCGCATATCAACAGAACAGACTGTTTGAAGAAACGTTGATCTCCATTTGGTACTGAAAATGGGTTTTGATTCATTATTTATCGAAATTATTTTGATACCAGTCTTTGTTTGTTCGTTGCATTGATAAGGCGAAGGCCTGTCTGATTTGCTTGTATTGCGAACATATTGCATGTTGACAAATTCAGAATTCCTACCATATGAAACTTTGTTGGAAGTCAAACTGTGTTCATGTCCAACACTGCAGAACAGAAAATGTCGTATTAAAGGACCAGACCACGCTGTTTTAAAGGTTATTAGAACCACTAACCGATGACTGAAGGTTAGAGAAATGCACCTAAAGATTCCAAAAATGTAAAGAAATTCACCGATTCGTAGCTTAATCATTGTGATTTAATTAAAAACGTTCCGCCAAATTCGTCTGCTAAACGAGACTTCGAAATGGCCGCCAGTAGACGAGAACCGGCTGTGACGTCACTTTGTGTATGGAAACCGAAAGTTACAGCTTACGCTCAAGTGGGCGTTTGCCTAAATCGAGCATCAACAGCACGCCGAAGGAATGCGCACGGCTGCTGATAGCTATGAAGTATAGAAAAAGGGTTCAGGCATCAGTTGTCACCTTTTTCCGATGGGCTTACAACTTCTGCAGCAAGACTGATTAACTGGAAACGGCCAACACGATGTGCTGTGTTTCGCGACACTTTCTTCCAATGCGAACGCAGTTAAGCCGGCAAGAAAACCTGGCACACACAAAACAGCTGTTGCCTAACGCAGTTCCAGTTCCGACAATTGTTGACCACTCACAGGAGGTCAGAAACCGGATACCAATCAGTGTCATCAGAACGATCTGCTTTCACTAAACGCAGACGAAAGGAAGTGAGTACATGTATACTGAATGTGTTCTGTAAGGGATAGGGGTTCAGTGTCACTGGGCGTTTTTGTCAGACTGACAGTATTTGTAGTGGAATGGCATCTGTTCCTAATTTTAAGCACATGTGTTAAGATTACAGATTAAAACATATATCTGTTACTACATGCCCGTCCCCATGCACCCACCTTAAAGTTCCCTCTCTCTCTCCCTCTTTTACACTCACCTGGGTAATCGATGAGTCTCAGGTTTAATCAGTGTCCGTCCATATACACATAGACATTCATACAAACACACACACGTTGTTATAGTTGTTATCTTTTAATTCAGTGTTGTATTAAATGGATAAAGAAATCGTTAATACAGCAAGCTTGCATGAATAATTTGCTGTTGTCCTTTTTTTCAGATCAGGTTCTGTAATACAGTAATTATAATTAATACAAGTACAAATTCATGTTTGCAGTCATACTCATAGTGTGTGAGTGTGTGTGTGTGTGTGTGTGTGTGTGTGTGTGTGTGTGTGTGTGTGTGTGTGTGTGTGTGTGAAAAGCACTTTGATACTTAAAACATCTGTGTTATTTGATTTTATTACAAAACTGCAGTCAGAATATTAAGCAGACCTATTCCAACAATACATTTTGATCAGCAGTAAATGTAATGTCAAATTATGAACAACAATCATGTGAGCAGATATATCTAACACAGGGGCGGACGAGGGGGGGGTTTCTGGGGTTTCCGGAAACCCCCCCCCCCAGCCAAAAAATAAAAATATTTTTGTGTGTTTTTTTGGGTTGAGTTTCAATTTGTTGGGTATTAATCAGTGACAAAATCTGCTGCCTGGAACTAGTAATGATCATCCTCAGAATGCACCAGCTTGCACCATTTTGCATCCTTTTTTTCAAAATTTTCCGGGGGGGCATGCCCCCGGACCCCCCTAGCAAGCTAGGCGCTTCGCGCCGTCGGCTCGGCGCTTCGCGCCTTCACACCCATATCTTCACAATATACTTTTGGAAACCCCCCCCATAAAATGAACTGATCCGCCCCTGTAACAGAAACAAATAGTCTAGCAAAATAATACAACCAAACTGTACATGTATGGACATCATCATCCACATAAAAAAAATTGATTGTAGGAAGAGCACTCTGTGTTATTACCACTGCTTCAGTCAAACTGCCAGTTCAACTTTATCTCTGTGGGTTGTTTTTTTCTCTCAGAGTAACATGGGAAAAAAACCTTTAAAAAACTTGCATGCTACAGAGCTGGATTGTTTCTAGTGATCATGCAGCATGATTTATCCGCATAGAAAACTACTGAAACACCTAAACAGAAATAACAATGTCTACAGAAAAAATCCACTGTTTGATTGCTGTCTGTAGTACTCCTCTTGCTAACAGTGGCATTAAAATAATTAAAACAGCTATGCTCTCTTGGGGGGGGGGGGGGGGAGTACTCAGTACTTTTTGTGTCTACATAGGCAAAACAAAACTATGCAATGTTTCAGATTTCCTGACCCACCCTATGTTTTTCCTCCTTATCCTGGACTATTTTGGACTCTTACAAAAATGTACTTCAAAAATGACAAATCTTAATTTTGCAGGCTTACAAGGAAATTGACTCTTCTCTTACAACCAGAATACACCATGATTTCAAGCAAATAAAAAACTACATGCACCTGAGAAAAAACCCACTTTAATTCAAGAAGTTAGACCTCCTAACCCCAGCTTTTCAATTCAATTCAATACGTTGTTGATGTTGATTATGGAGCTTAACGTCCTCCCAGGTAACTAGGGACCTATATTGGGACATGATTTTTTATACAATGTTAAAAGTGTAGGGTGTAATGGGGGGGAGGGGGACTGCAGGGTGACGGGGTGTAGTCGCTAATAAATTTAAAGGTGCGTTTATTATCTAATATACCAGACATTTTGTTTTGGCTGGTGTACAGAATAACATCACATAAAATCGCACTCGCAAAACATACAAAACACATAAAATGTACACATCAGTACACACATAACCCAAACCACGCATATCCATACCAGCACCATCACACACATATCCACATACATACTCTAGTTTGTACATTATAAAAATAAATACATTATGATTAATATCATTACTAGTCAACTTAAATTCAGGCTCAAAATAGGTCTTAAGATGGATGTTATTTAGTGTAATGAAGAGATTATAAAAACCAAAAAAAGCTATGAGAAAGAAAGTATGAAAGAATTATGCCCATTCTCCAGTGAAAGTTCTGCTGATTGTGGTAACTTTTTTTTCTGTCTAAAACAGGCATCAGGTTAACTGAAGGAGCTGTTTGAGGGGGTGGTGATCCTAACACTGGTCTATGGCAACACTGGCCTATGGCAGCTACAACAAAGCTCTGCATACACAGCAAGACTACAATGCAACAGTGCCCAGACTTTGACTGCTACAGCTAGACCAGTTGACAAAGCTCAAGTTGTCACCAAGCAGGACGCCCCAACTGGTGACCAACTATATAGACTGAGGCTGCCTATCTCCAAATCTGCCAAAGCAAGAATTGTTATGCAAGCTCCACATTTCTGTTTGCAGTTTAAGCCGACCTTAAGTATGCAATGGTTATGCACATCCCCCCCCCACACACACACACACCCCGCAGTTGAGAGTTGTAATGTACCTTTTATTTATCTTACATATATTTGAAGCCTGTGTAGCTCTGTGACAGAAAGAGGTCTCTGATGGCAGTGACCAGACAGGCAGGAAGAACTTTCCTGTTCTTTCGGAAAGTCAGTGAGTGTGCAACTTGTCGGTATGTTCTGAACACATCAAAACATGTTCTTTAATTTAAGCTACATAATATCATGTGGATGCACTGATTGGGTGTAAATAATAACAGCAATTGGTACAGTCAATTCACTAAATGTGCAACAGAACCCTAATCATCAGACATTTTACAACAGCAAACTTCAACAGTCCTTTTACTTTCCTGAATGTCATTATTATTTATTAAAACATGCATCTAGAGCAACATACATGTATATAAATCTTCTTTTATTAAAGTTCATCTGAAATTCAGGCTGCTTTCCCATGCAAAGTACAAATGCAAGTGTCCATAAACCAGGGTTTAATACATGTAGTATGTGAGTGAGTTCTGATGAAAAAGTGATTGTGTTGTAATATTGGTTATTACTGAGTGTTGATGTTACAATGATTACATTATAAAAACAACAACAACAGAACAATGTGAAGAGCAAACTTCTTCTGTGGGCATGCAAGTGAGTTAATCTTGTGTGTGTGTGAAACTATATGTGCCTGAGTGTTACAAATTTAAATGACAACAGTTTTCTTGATAGCCTTTAAAAACAACAACAAATACATACATTTAACAATCAAACAAATATAGGCACCTCAAAAAAAGTTGTATGTACACCTTCGTGGCTGGTGATGCATTCTTGCTCCCCTGCAAGTTTTCATTCTACAATGTACCTCAGGCTAGCTTCCTCTCTCTCTCAAATCTGCCCCTCCCACACAATACAACAGGTACAGTGGCCACTCTGACACCAGTCTCTGAAATAATCAAGAACAGTTAAAACTGCGATGAGCTGTTGTTCTTTTACTCGTGCATGCAATGCATGAACACTTAAACAATATCCCACTTATTCGCGAGTGCGTTGACAAGGCGAGAGTGAAAAAAATAGCACAGACTCGAAAGCAGACGATAAGTTCAGCACAGAGAGCGGGCGTGTTTACCTTTGATCGCTGAGACAAACAGAGTCGCAATTTTCATCGTCACTGTCTTTTCACTACTGCTGGAAGTGGCCTCCGCTCCTCATCTTTCATGCTTGATTCGAGGAGAGAAACTGGTAGTTCGAACATGTACGGTTCAATTTCGTCTGCAGTTACGCTTGTTGCCATGTTGGTAAACAACCATCTTCACACAGTGTGACGTCACGGATAATTTATTCATAAGCCAGTCTCGCGAAGATCACGCGGCACAATGGCGGGTCGTTTTGGAGAAGAAATCCGTCGCTTCGGTCACGAAATTCGTCGGATTACGGCCTTAGAAGATTCCGAAGTAAACCAAACATTGTTGAAGACGGTAAGAAAGTGGTTTTCTAACTAACTGCAAACATCGGGAAGTGTTCGGTCGCGCAGGAACACGATTCGAAGCGTTTTTGACGCTAAAACAGCATGGTCTGGACCTTTAAGCCTAGGTCCCACTGTGACGAATTTTGACGGCAAACTACAACGATTTGGGATTCGTGGAGAAAATCGCCGAGGTCGTTGTGGTTCGTATTACTTCGTTCTTGTTCGGTCGATTTTTCGCAATCATTCGTGGCAAACATCGTTGTGGCAAACTTGTTTGTTTGTTTGTTTGCTTTACGCCCAGCCGACCACGAAGGGCCATATCAGGGCGGTGCTGCTTTGACATATAACGTGCGCCACACACAAGACAGAAGTCGCAGCACAGGCTTCATGTCTCACCCAGTCACATTATTCTGACACCGGACCAACCAGTCCTAGCACTAACCCCATAATGCCAGACGCCAGGCGGAGCAGCCACTAGATTGCCAATTTTAAAGTCTTAGGTATGACCCGGCCGGGGTTCGAACCCACGACCTCCCGATCACGGGGCGGACGCCTTACCACTAGGCCAACCGTGCCGGTGTTGTGGCAAACATCGTTGTGGCAAAATCGTGGTAACTCGTTGTGGTCCTCGACCTTTTGGTTCTCACCCGTTGTGGTTCGCCAAGATATTCGTGGTAGTGGGACCTAGGCTTTATTCTTTGAGAATACCGTCTTTCCCGAGTACCCAATTATGTTCACCGCTACAGATCTGTCCAGGCTTTTTCGTGGAAAAAAAGCATTCTGATCAGTCATCGCTCAACGGCTTTCGCCAGTTATCTCTCTGACCGGACGCTGCAGTCCTACGCGAATCTGTCAAAATAAGAATACAGAGTTATCTCCCATATGTTTTTCGCGAGCACTGATCTACATTTGAGATCAGTGTTCGCGAGACGAAAATGATTGCAGATTGGCCGACTTCGACAGTGATCTCCGTTCTGTTCTTCACAGTTATGATAAAGACATCGTTCTAAGGTCAAAACAAGTCGAAATTTTGGGACTGCTGCCGGAAGAAGACCGTAATATATGGTTTCATCACTGTCAACTGGTTACAGAAAAAATCGTCTGCTCCAGTGAGCGCCGACGTGTAGACATTGTATTTGATGTCGAGAATGTCAAAGTGTGTCGAACATTTGATTGTAAGATAAAGCGTTGGATTGAACTGTGTATGAATATTCTACCCAGCATGCAGAAGGACATATCAAATGTTTTGCGTGTGTATGTATTGCATGACGTGTCATCGGTTTTTGTTTTGATTTTGTGTTTCCCTACATCAAATACAATTTTTTTGCAAAATTGAATAAACTCGAGAAGGATTTAATAATTTACAACAGAAAAGGAAATACACACACACACACACGCACACAAACACAAACACACACACACACACACACACAAACACACACACACACACGTACACACTCACACACACACTGACATGCGCGCAATCCCGGACGCACGCACGCACACGCGCGTGCACTCCCATATCTGACATTGCAGACAAATCAACAATATTCCTAAACAACCATGAAACTGTAAATGAGATTCTTGAATATGTCACACGGTAACTCAGCTGTACTAAACGATTCACAAGATTTTTTCCCCGATTCAGTTTTGTGAATGTTGTCCTCAGTTCACTGATTGAAAAATCACTTTTCATTTTTTTTTATATATTTTTTTTTTTATTCTATCTGTTTTTCGTAATTATCAAACTAACGTACCTATCAACATTCAAACTTTATAGGCACATTTCTTGCCGTGAAAACAGTTAAGCTCACTTTCTCGGAGATCTGACCTGGCTTTTTCATTGGATTAGACCATCCCTCCACTTGGAAACATACCAAAAATCCACATCTTAGCTTTTGTCATACCCCCCGCGGGTTAGGGGGAAGAATTTACCCGATGCTCCCCAGCATGTCGTAAGAGGCGACTAACGGATTCTGTTTCTCCTTTTACCCTTGTTAAGTGTTTCTTGTATAGAATATAGTCAATTTTTGTGAAGATTTTAGTCAAGCCGTATGTAAGAAATGTTAAGTCCTTTGTACTGGAAACTTGCATTCTCCCAGTAAGGTAATATATTGTACTACGTTGCAAGCCCCTGGAGCAAATTTTTGATTTGTGCTTTTGTGAACAAGAAACAATTGACAAGTGGCTCTATCCCACCTCCCCCCTTTCCCCGTCGCGATATAACCTTCGTGGTAGAAAACGACGTTAAACACCAAATAAAGAAAAGAACATACCAAAAATCCACATCTTAGCTTTTGTCATATCCCACTCGGCAAAGAAAGCAGCCAGGCTGCTGTTTGGTATGTTTCCAAGTGGAACCATGTCTTAATTATCCCACGTAAAAGCCAAGACAGTTTGGAGATTGTGAGGGTTTACACGGGAAGGATTTTGTCTTTAAAGCAACATTTCAAAAGTTTTCTTTGAAAATGTTCTGCAGTGTTTTGTTTTTATTATTATTGTTCATAGTACGATAAACACAAAATGTACATGATTGACATTCAGTGATAAAAATCATATCTTTACAAGATTGAAAAATCCGTTTTTCCCGACTCAATTTTGAGCAAGGAAATCCCAAAATAGCAAACAGAAAATAATATGTTGTCTGCTGTGACATTTGTATTTTTATGTATGTCCAGTATTACGTACCGCAGAAAGCATATTTCCTCAGGAGTTCAAATTCCAATGTTTTAAAATGTTGTCATATTTGTTTATTTTGAATATCTATGCAAAAGCGAAACTCCATTTTGTTCATGGCTTTATCATTTCTACGATTGTTGCATGTATGTGGAGTTGTTGTTTCAATATTTTAATCGATCATTGATCTTTGTCTCCGAACTTTCGCGGCAGTGTTAGTTGAATTATGTACGCCAGTTAGGAAAGGAAGACGTCATGAACAACGACGATAGATAAAAAGTCATTTTGGACACACGTTTAATTTTGTATTCACATTGTAATTCTTTGTACTGGAAACTTGCATTCTCCCAGTAAGGTAATATATTGTACTACGTTGCAAGCCCCTGGAGCAATGTTTTGATTAGTGCTTTTGTGAACAAGAAACAATTAACAAGTGGCTCTATCCCATCTCCCCCCTTTCCCCGTCGCGATATAACCTTCGTGGTTGAAAACGACGTTAAACACCAACTAAAGAAAGAAAGAACATTGTAATTATCATTGCAGGCAAGTATGCGTTGTTCACCACCTCGTGCCTAATTTACTCGTGACAGGCTATATTTCAAGATCTCATTCTCTGTGAGTGTTTACGTGTGTTGGAATATATGTGTGTGGGGGTGGGGGGGGGGGGGGGGGGGGGCGGAGGGCATTCGGAAGGAAGCATAGGACGGAGAAGACAATTAAGATCAAAGATGAAAGCTTGACAGAGGGTGGTGAGGACTTAGCACGTGTGTGTTACTTAGTATATGATAGTGGGGGAGGGGGAGGGTGGATATCGGCGTCTTCAGAACTAAGCGGGTTTGATTTAATACCTTAGTACACCACTAACTTGCGTCTACCACCCTAACTCCACCTCCTTCACCACCTACTGCATACCCACCAACTAACCCGACGGACGGAACTAGCCTCTTTGTTTTAAAAGGGACATAGTCAGGTCGGCGCCTGTTTGGGCAAAATGATGAAGGTGGTGGGGATTGGTAGGTGGGGTGGGGGGGGGGATTACCCTGTCCTATTTTTAACGTAAACCTGCTGTCGGCCTGCTCTTGATGTGTAAATTAAAATCTGTTGTATAAAACATTTATTCCCGGTACAAGTATAGGGACACCAACATGCTTTCACAAATTCAGCTCGTCTATACCTGTGTGTATGTGTCTGAATTTCTTGCTGTTTGTTTGTTTTATACTTGTTTCGTGTCTTTTTTCTAGTTTCAGCTCCCAGTGACTCGATTTATGAACGTTGACTTTTAATTATTTGTGAATTAAGTTTCTTTTGTTTTCTTTTTTAATTACCCTTCATTGACAATTTAACTGAATTTTTTCGTTTTGTTGTTGTTGTTTTTATGCGTTGGCAGTCTCTTTGTGTTTGGATTTGTTTTTTATGATGTTATAATTTTCGGCAATATTCTATACTGTTACTTTTTTATTGGTTGTACATTGTCTAGTATTTAATGATTAACTTATTGTTAATGTTTTGAAGACTCCTCTGTGATTTGTTTTTGCGGTGTGCTTGTGTCACGTTTCAGATTACATGTATGTTTTCCTTTGTAGAATTTGATGTTAAGTTGAGTTGATCATTTTGTTGATTGTAGCTAAGCTTGTACTGCTAGTATAGAGGCTGCCTTCTCTGAGTTAAACAAAACAAGTCTGAGTCTTAACTAAGAGATTTCTAATAAACCTCCCGCGGGTTAGCCCATATTGGTTGGGACGAGAAAGAATTTACCCGATGCTCCCCAGCATGTCGTAAGAGGCGACTAACGGAATCTGTTTCTCCTTTTACCCTTGTTAAGTGTTTCTTGTATAGAATATAGTCAATTTTTGTAAAGATTTTAGTCAAGCAGTATGTAAGAAATGTTAAGTCCTTTGTACTGGAAACTTGCATTCTCCCAGTAAGGTAATACATTGTACTACGTTGCAAGCCCCTGGAGCAAATTTTTGATTAGTGCTTTTGTGAACAAGAAACAATTGACAAGTGGCTCTATCCCATCTCCCCCCTTCCTCCGTCGCGATATAACCTTCGTGGTTAAAAACGACGTTAAATACCAAATAAAGAAAGATTTCTAATAAACAAAGGGAGGTAAGATATATATAAAAACAAAAAACAATCGACCAAAACAGTGAGTGATTATTATGGGGAACCAATATCCTGGCACCTGAGCGAACAGGAATCATTAAAACAAACAAACGACTCCCCTTAAAAAAAAGTGTCCAGAAAAAACAACCAATCAAAATAGGCGATCAGACAGTTTTGTGTCAAAGTTTGGGTATATATTTTTGGGAGAGGCGCGGAAAAAAAAATCGTACACAGATGTTCACGGAAATACTTGGATAAAGGGAATAAAGTTCCAGTGTGATAAAATACGGAAGCAGCACTCTTTTTTCATTAGATGTCTTTTCTTTCCGTTGCGTTTACTTAACTTTTTTGGTCGAATCATATGTGTGTTTGTAGCAGAGAAGAGGGATGCGTAGTGAGTACTTGAAGAGGTGATGGGTGGGGGGGGGGGGGTGCATTTGCTCACAATATGTACGAATGGTAATTGAAAGAAACCCTTTCAGAGTGTCTATAGATTGTTGTGTGTTAGACAACAGGTCGTGAATATAAAATAGACCCTGCTAGATTGCTTTTTTGCACCGAAAAGACAGTATCTGCACTTGTTAAAAAAACTTACGGTGGAACGCAAAGATATAATGTAATATGCTTCCGTTGACGATTTAACCCCCCCCCCCCCCCCCCCAAGTACACATTTTAGAGAGGGAAGTCCGTTTATTTCGTTATTCGATTGGGGACTGAGTTCTTCCTATGTGTATGTAAGTTGGCAGAAATGTGAGCTGCATGGTATACTTTCAAGACCACAGTAAACCCCCTCCACTTCAACTCCTCACTCTCCGTCTCCGTCTCTCTCTCTCTCTCTCTCTCTCTCTCTCTCTCTCTCTCTCTCTCTCTCTCTCTCTCTCTGTCTCTCTGTCTCTCTGTCACTCTCTCTCTGTCTGTATCTGTCTCTCTCTCTGTCTCTCTCTCTCTCTCTGTCTGTCTCTCTCTGTCTGTCTGTCTCTGTCTCTGTCTCTCTCTCTCTCTGTCTGTTTGTGTCTCTCCCTCTCTCTCTGTCTGTCTGTCTCTCTCTCTCTGTCTCTCTCTCTCTCTAGCTCTCTCTCTCTCTGTCTGTCTCTCTCTCTCTCTCTCTCTCTCTCTCTCTCTCTCTCTCTCTCTCTCTCTCTCTCTCTCTCTCAAACGTTGCATTGCATTAATTGGTGTGTTCACGCGCCCTAGTTTTTATGTTGTCTGATCAAACTCGTATGTTCGTTGACATTTCGTGGATGTATAATTATGAACCTAAGGCAAATACAATGACTGTTGTTTTGATTATTTGATAATTCTGATTAATAAAATGTTATGCTGACAAAACAAACACATTGACGAGTTACTTCCTGTGGTTTTATCAGTGTATGTGTGTGTGTGTGTATGTGTTTCAGTGTGTAACAGCGTGTGTGTCCCCCCGCGGGTTAGGGGGAAGAATTTACCTGATGCTCCCCAGCATGCTGTAAGAGGCGACTAACGGATTCTGTTTCTCTTTTTACCCTTGTTAAGTGTTTCTTGTATAGAATATAGTCAATTTTTGTAAAGATTTTGGTCAAGCAGTATGTAAGAAATGTTAAGTCCTTTGTACTGGAAACTTGCATTCTCCCAGGAAGGTAATACATTGTACAACGTTGCAAGCCCCTGGAGCAAATTTTTGATTAGTGCTTTTGTGAACAAGAAACAATTGACAAGTGGCTCTATCCCATCTTCCCCCTTTCCCCGTCGCGATATAACCTTCGTGGTTGAAAACGACGTTAAACACCAAATAAAGAAAGAAAGAAAGCGTTTGTGTGTGTGTGTGTGTGTGTGTGTGTAAGTGAGCATTATGTGTTTGTTTCCGTGTATGTATGTCTGTGTCTGTATGTCAGTCTATGTATGTTTCTGAGTGTCTGCGTGACGGCTGGTGTCATGAACAAAGATATCAAGTATCGACAAAGGCAGACACAGATCCCTGCGTTTGTAACGATATTCTTACCTTCCTCTGGGTCAGAGTGATAATGCATTCTTCCATAAATAATGTGATCAATTTTAAAATTGGCAAAAATATGGTATGTCTAGGGAAGTGTAGGTCAGTGTAAATTCACGATTTCAGACAGTGTTTGGAACGAGCGCATGTTTTGTAATAATTATGTTAACAGCCACATGTCCTTCTTGTCTTGTCTTGTCTTGTCTTGTCTTGTCTTGTCTTGTCTTGTCTTGTTCTTGTCCTTCTCTTGTCCTTGTCCTTGTCCTTCAGTGTCTTGTGCTTGTCCTTGTCTTGTCTTGTCTTGTCCTTGACTTGTCCTTGACTTGACTTGTTTTGTCTTGTCTTGTCCTTGTCTTGTTCTTTTCTTGTATTGGTCTTGTCTTGTCTTGTTTTGTCTTGTCTTCTCTCCATTCTTTTTCTCTGTCCTCTTCTCTTCTCACAATAATTGTACAAGTGTGGTATCTAACGACAAAAATGCAAAGCCTCTTCTTGCTAATCTTTTTCATGAGTAACGTAACAGTTGGAGCATGATTGTCGAGAGCTGACGTTCTTTTCGTCACGGAGCGTTTGATGTCAGCATTTTATACCTGTCTGACAGGAAAAGGGTGAGGTCTGCAACATTCCATCTTGAACACACGGCCAGTACAACTGGCCTTGACACGGAACGATCCAAGGGGGGCAATCTCAGTCATCTGAAAGAGGGAAATACAAACGCAATCCGCCTTGTTCGATATGGGCTTGGACGATAGAGAAAAATAAGAAAAGCAAAAGCTGGAGTCCAGTCTGGACGAAACTGCTATCAAGAACGCACAATTGATTTTTTCTGAGTTTTTTTTAGCCGTAAGCGCCATGTTTATCGGAGCAGGAATCTCTTCCAGAGTGAGGCCCCTTTGTTGGTTTCACTGCGGCCGCATTGTGAACAGCAGTTATGAGAAATTCGAAATGAGAAATGGCGCTTACGGCTAAAAAAAAAAAAAAAAAAAACTCAGAAAAAATCAATTCTGCGTTCTTGATAGCAGTTTCGTCCAGACTGGACTCCAGCTTTTGCTTTTCTTATTTTTCTCTATCGTCCAAGCCCATAAATTCGAACAAGGCGGATTGCGTTTGTATTTCTCTCTTTCAGATGACTGAGATTGCCCCCCTTGGATCGTTCCGTGTTCCGTTGTACTGGCCGTGTGTTCAAGATGTGCAACATTCGTGTATGAGTCTTTGAGTAAGAGAAACGCCCTAGCTTCTTGTGTATTGGGAGGAGGTGAAAACGTAAGTAATCCCGTTTGATTGTTATCGTATTTAGTGAAAAGATATGTAGGCTCTCTCTCTCTCTCTCTCTCTCTCTCTCTCTCTCTCTCTCTCTCTCTCTCTCTCTCACCCACTCTCTCTTTTTCTCACTCTCTCTCTCACCCACTCTCTCAGTCTCTCTCTTTCTCACTCTCTCTCTCTTTCTCACTCATTCTCTCTCAGTCTGCTTTTGTGTTTCTGTAGTGTCTGTCAGTCTGTCTATGTTTCTCTCTCTATCTCTCTCACCCCCCCCCCTCTCTCTCTCTCTCTCTCTCTCTCTCTCTCTCTCTCTCTCTGCATCTGCTTTTCTCAGTCAACCCAGACGAGCGCTTGTCTTTGTCTATAAGACTACAGTTGTTTGAATTGATAACTAAGTACAAAGATCTCGTCATCCATCCATGACTACATGCCTTCCGCCGACCTGGACGAGTGCAGGAAAGTGGACGAGCTGAGCAGTGTCACATGCATTGACGACTCTGACTGTCAGCCGAGCAAAGGCCTCCAACACTGCGTGGTCAAACCTCAAGGGGACTTGGTCCGCCCTCCGTCCGAGCGGAGCAAAACGTGCATGGCCACCCCACAACTTGTCAACACCGCCAAACCCACGCGCGTTTGTTATGCCTTGTGTCTGTGCGGTTTTGTGCTGGGTGAGCGGTCTGCCTTACATTGAACGTGACTTGGGTGCTAGCACCGTTAGTTTGTCAGAACAGGAGCCTGTGGTCCATACTACACGCCGGTCCATATTAGGCAATTTCTTCTTTATTTGGTGTTTAACGTCGTTTTCAACCACGAAGGTTATATCGCGACGGGGAAAGATGGGATAGAGCCACTTGTCAATTGTTTCTTGTTCACAAAAGCACTAATCAAAAATTTGCTCCAGGGGCTTGCAACGTAGTACAATATATTACCTTACTGGGAGAATGCAAGTTTCCAGTACAAAGGACTTAACATTTCTTACATACTGCTTGACTAAAATCTTCACAAAAATTGACTATATTCTATACAAGAAACACTTAACAAGGGTAAAAGGAGAAACAGAATCCATTAGTCGCCTCTCACGACATGCTGGGGAGCATCGGGTAAATTCTTCCCCCCAACCCGCGGGGGGAGCAACGTTCCCCTTGCAGACGAAAGTTGGACGTGTAAGCTTATACCAAGGGCCGTAACTCTCCCTCTAGCTTTTCTGCTCGTCACTGGGTGCAATCCCAAAGATGGCGGCAACAGTTCGAAAAGATTCACGATTTTGACGATTACAAACAGTTTGGCGGGAGGTTGGTAATGTTTTCAGTTGCTTGTATGGTTGACACGTATTCTTATCATATGCCAGTAGAACCTATTTTTTCTTTGGCACTTGACATATAGATCTAGTATGCGTTCTTCACATTTGGCGAGATAGCATAGCATGACCGGTCGGCGGTCGTGCATGCTTCACATGAGTATGTGCGGCTGACTCTTGAAACTGAGGTAGGATGTTTTGCTGGGGGCCTTGTTTTTCTCACATAAACAAAGAACTAAAATAACAGGACTAAGGGCAATTTATGTTTTACTTTTTGTATCACAACTAGCTGCGGGACCCTCGGACTCGGACAATGAATAACTGAAGGCCAAAATCCGGTCGCTTCTTCAAATTCTTGACGTCGAGTGGTTGACTGATTTAGCGTACAATGTTCGGTTAATAGTGATACTTTGAACATTATGTTTTCAAGTCTAGCTTAGTTTGAGTGATTCGACATATGATTTGTAATACATGCAATCCTCCGAATGCTGGTAATGTTGAACTTGAACTTAATAGCGTTGTAAATTCAAGTTCACAGTCACAGTCACACAAAAGCTGTGTAAATTGTAATGGTATTTATTGGTAGGTATTCCTTATTCCCACTGGCTATACGCACTCAGAGTGTATACAGGGGTCAGAATCTTGTATACACTCCGGCGTTAACTTGCGGTCGCGAAGCGAATTTGCCATTCGACACCACTTTGAGTTTGATAGGAACGCAGAGCAGTTGATTATTTATTTATTTATTATTTTATTATGGGGAGCTTATATAGCGCGAACCACAAATGTGCTCTCCGCGCTTTACATATTAATTTCTGCCGTTTGAAATGGAATTTTTTACAGACAGACAGACAAACAGACATTTTTTACACACAATATAACGCATTCACATCGACCAGCAAACTTCAAGCCTATTAGGCGAACATTCACCTTTCACGGCCTATTATTCCAAGTCAAACGGGTATTTGGTGGACATTTTTATCTATGCCTATACAAATTTGCCAGGAAAGACCCTTTTGTCAATCGTGGGATCTTTAACGTGTACACCCCAATGTAGTGTACACGAAGAGACCTCGGTTTTTCGTCTCATCCGAAAGACTAGCACTTGAACCCACCACCTAGATTATAAGACTAAGAGACTGTAAGAGTACAAAGAAATGAAATCTGATGCTGCACGGTCTTTGCTGTAACGTAGATTACAATTTCGGGGTGTACTTAAAAGACCAGACACTGAACTGCATCAACACTCGGAGCGTCATTCGACGTCATTTTGTGAAGGTACACTCGGCTTCACTTTCAATTCATGGTATCAAAGTACGCTAGGAACAAACACAGACAAAAACAATCACACACACACACGAAACTGATGCTTCACGGCAGTTTATTGTCGGAGTTCGAAAGACACTTTGAGTGTGTATTGACCTAGAAACGGTTGTAGTAAACTTGTACACTATGTGCATGTACATTATTTGCCAACCCTCGACACTCCGAAAAAAAGAGATAGCGGAAGTCCATACGTCAGACTGATTTTGATTGGCTACTACCTAACGACTTGTTAGGGGGAATTTCATTGGCTACATATTTGTAACAGAGCTTTTCATTGTCAGAGTGTGTGCAGACTCATCGATCCGGTATACACTCAGAGTGCGTATAGCTTTTGATCATTTGTGTGTTTGCTACCCTACATGCCAACTGGCATAACGGGCAGTAAATAAGTGAAAGTGTTTGGTTGAGAAAAATAACCCCCATATATTTGTTTCTTTTTGCAGAAAGGCTGTGGCTGGAGAACTGATGAGTGGTTGGGGAGCACCCTGAGGCCTGATAGCTGGAGAGTCGGTTACGGAGCCCCCAAGCTTGGGCCCAGCAGTCTGTCTCATGAAGCTCGCAAAATAAAGGTTTCATTTCATTTGAACTTTTTTTATTGAGAACAAAGGAGTCATTATTAAGTTAAAACTTGAATGCAAAGAACTGCGGTCTTTGTTTCTTTGTTTCAGAGAAAGGTTAAATCAATAAATGGAGATCAATGTTCCATGGATTTTGAGCTGTTTTTTTCTTGGCAATAAGCGTGTATCATGAGCGACCGACCTAGGGGAGACTAAGATACAGCTCTGTGGATCGGGTGTCAGCTCTGTTGAAACAGATTGGAAGGAGAATTATGTTTCATCATAGCTGAAATGTTCATTAATGATTTGTGTACAGCAGTTTGTTGAGAATGTTACTTCTTCGTTCTAGCCTCGAGACTATGATTGAACCGATTGCTAATTTAGAATGTATAATCACTAAATCAGTTACTCTTGATCTTTGTTTTCGTTATCTTCCATCTTTCATGAAACGCATCTGTGCAGTTTATTCTGTAAGTGTAACTTGAATATTGACTAAAATGATTATTTACGTGAATACAACTACAAGAGCAAGTTCAAGTTCAAGATCTGCGTCATGTCATAACTTATGAATGTTGGCACCCTTGAGTATTATTTTTTGAGTCACTTGAGAAAAAGTGACTATGTAATCGGTCAGTGTTAGTCTGTCCGGCCGGCCGTCCGGCCGGCCGTAGACACCACCTTAACGTTGGACTTTTCTCGGAAACTATCAAAGCGATCGGGCTCATATTTTGTTTAGTCGTGACCTCCAATGACCTCTACACTTTAACGATGGTTTCGTTGACCTTTGACCTTTTTCAAGGTCACAGGTCAGCGTCAAAGGAAAAATTAGACATTTTATATCTTTTCTCGGAAACTATCAAAGCGATCGGGCTCATATTTTGTTTAGTCGTGACCTCCAATGACCTCTACACTTTAACGATGGTTTCGTTGACCTTTGACCTTTTTCAAGGTCACAGGTCAGCGTCAAAGGAAAAATTAGACATTTTATATCTTTGACAAAGTTCATCGGATGTGATTGAAACTTTGTAGGATTATTCTTTACATCAAAGTATTTACATCTGTAGCCTTTTACGAACGTTATCAGAAAAACAAGGGAGATAACTAGCCTTTTCTGTTCGGCAACACACAACTTAACGTTGGGCTTTTCTCGGAAACTATAAAAGTGACCGGGCTCAAATTTTATGTGAACGTGACTCATTGTGTTGTGAATAGCAATTTCTTCCTGTCCATCTGATGCCTCATATAATATTCAGAACTGCGAAAGTGACTCGATCGAGCGTTTGCTCTTCTTGTTGGTAAAGAAAGGACATACAAAAATATAATGGAACTCGTCCCCAAGGTCACCTGATGAACATTTGTGACAGATTCTGTCTTGTCTGGGAATACCAAGAGTCCTACCTTTTTGTATAGGCAATTTATGATTCAGTGTTCTAAATTTTAAAACAGCGTTTGCTAAATTAACCGGCAGGATGGACAAGTACTTTTCAAACTCAAAATTCTCTTTATACATTCTATAATTATAATAAAACTCATTGTTATTTATTTCTGAATGCCAGGTTTGGACAAATTGGTCTTGTAGCCTATTTTTCATCAGTGCTTTGAAAGTATTAAAATAACCACCATCCGTTACATTATTGATAGTTTGATTGTGCCAAAAATCACTAAAGCCTAACTCATTTAGAACACCATGGACAGAAAGCAAAAATTTTGACTTGTATACACCAGATTCATACATTTTAAACAAAAAACGATATGTCACACAAGAAAGTTTGTCAGAACCATTAGAAAATGCAAGTTTGTACCAAAAATTCAGCATACGACATTTCGCTTGAATACTTACAGGGAACTGACCTAATTCACCCAAAACCATGTTTGTTGGTGTTGATTTGCCAACTTTCAAAATCATCTTAAAAAATCGTATCTGTAATTTGTTAGCTAAATCAGACATGTAAGGGCACCATACTTCAGAACCGTAAAGTAAAATAGGGACCACAGTTTTTTCAAAGAGGTCAATTTGAACATCAAGAGGCAAAAACAGTTTTCTAGTTTTACGTAATAAAGCAAACATGGCATGGTTGACATAGCCGCTGCTTTTGCTGCTCTGTCCGCCATTTCATTTCCCCGGATTCCTGTGTGGGATGGCAGCCACATGAGGGAAAAGTCTGTTCCTTTTGTCATAATTTGGTGGGCTAAGAAATGAATTTCAGTTTGCATCTCTCCTCTGTTCTTGGTGCCATGTGCAAGTGCTTGCAACGAGGATTTTGAGTCCGTAAGGATGACCACCCCCAGGGGTGGGGTTGGCAGATCGTTTATCAGTGTGCAGGCCATGTAGATAGCAAATAACTCTGCAGAGAAGATGCTGATCCCCTTGTTTAGCTTGTATTTTCGTGTTATATCAAGTCCAGGAATCGACAAGGCACACCCAGCCTCCCCTGACTGCAGGATCGAACCATCTGTGAAGACCTGTAGGTGGCTTTTAAATCGTTGATCGATCTTTTCTTTTGCAACTGTGGCTAGCAGCAATGGGTCTTCTGCCTTTTTGAGGCCGTCTCCATAGTCTATGATCAGATTTGGGGCTTCAAGCAGCCATGGAGGGTAAGGAAGAGTACCACCTGTGACCAGCTTTTCCTTGGACAGGCCACTCTGTTCCCATATGCCCTTCACATGGTTGTAACTATATTGGGAGCACTGTTTGGTATGTATGAGTCTTGGATTCAAGAGCTTTGTATTGCATGTGGTCGGTATCTCCCATGTCTGGGGTAAATACTTCCACTGCCGTGTTTGGGACACAGTGTATTCTGACAGCCAGCTGTGCACATCTGAGGTGGCATTCCTCTTTCAGTGGCAGCCATCCCACTTCCTGGTAAAGTAGAGTGGAGACTGCCGATCTGGGGACCCCCAGCGCCACTTTGAGAGCGGCTCTTTCTACTCTTTCAAGCTTTACCCACTGACTGTCAGGAGCTGCAAAGAAAGCCTCTTGGCCATAGCTGAGGCGCGACCGAACAAGGGCACGGACAAGATGGATCAATGGTTTTCCGGCTGCCCACGACTCTCTGCTCAGAACCTTCATCAGTTTTAGAGAGCGTTGAGCTTTTCTCACAAGTGAGTCTATGTGTGGGCCCCAACTGAGAGAGCTTGTGAATGTCACTCCCAAGAACTTGGTTTTATCTGCTGGCACCAGCTGCACCCCATTTATGGTGATGGAACATGTCCTTTTGACAAGCTGCACTCCTGTGAAAGCCATGAACACGTTTTTTTCGGTAGATAGCTCAAAGCCATTCGTCTGCATGTATGGTCTTGGTCACCAATTTGTTCACCTCAAGTGTTGCGAGCTGGTTCTAGTGTGCTTGCAGCAGACCCAGCACAGCACAGATCCACTTCTGGAATCTTAAGCTAAATGTGTCCCAAGACACACATTTTGTAGTCCTGGCATCCTGAAAGGCAGAGGCCCCAACCTACAGGTTTGCTACCATACCAAAAACGCCTCCAGACACGGGAACTTGGGAGCAGAGGCAACAGCTCCGCTTGAACCTCAGAAACCAAATGTGCCTCCAGACACACAGATCCCTTAGACGGCCGAGGCTGTGGCCTCTAAGGTTCTCTTGTACCAAACCGCCTCCTGACTCTGCATCAGATTGCTTGCGCTGGCATCTGCTTACATAGACCCACATTAAGTCACCACCGAGTGGTAGACACAGACGACATTTGGTAGCACTGACTGCCAGCTTCACGGTAATGCGTACCCATAGCGCGGCTCTGCATGGGTGGGAATGTTCTGAGCAAAACACTATGTGTTACTCCATACCCCCCCGCCCTCCATGGAACTTCTTGACCCCAACCAATTGGGGGGGGGGGGGGGGGGGAGTTTGCCCAGTCGGTAGAGGCGCTGGCTTTAAAACCGGTTGTTACTATCAGCGTGGGTTCAACCCCCAAGTTCGGCGCGGGATGTGTGTCCCAGAGTCAACTTTGTGCAGACTCTCCTCGGTGTCCGAACACCCCCGTGTGCACGATAAAGATCCCAGGGTCACAGCGAAAGCCTCAGGCCTTGGAAACACGAATACATGCATGCAAAAATATGAAACCCAGGTGTCCGTTCGGCCAACAGCCAATAAAGTAACCATTTCAGCACTGACCCAAGACGACCCAACCTGGTCCCTAGCCCATTTCAGGTCTCCTTTAGCAGCCGGCAGCCAGCTGTCTACATCCCCCCCCCCCCCCCCCCCCCCCCCCACATTTTTATTTTTTATTTTCATACAAAGCCGGGTTTTCCCGTGTAACATGCCCCTAATGGCTTTGCCGTGAGGGCGTAAAACTTTCATTTCATCGTTACCGGAAACAGACATATTTTTCTTTTTGGCCTAAGGAACCTTTGCTCAAACTGACTCTTTACGAAGAATTGTCTCACGACAGAATTGTTTTGTGTGTGGGTTTTTTTAGTAACTGGCAGAGGCCTGGCTTTTCACTAATTGCAATAATATATGATGCACTGACATATCTTGGATAAGATAGGGCTAATTAACATTTAGAGGATGTTGACCCTCACACATCCTGAGTGCTGCCCCAAAAGCGTGGGATGAGGGATTGTTGCTAGATTAGTAGTGTGCATGTACAATGCAAGTCTACATCCTGATCAGCTATTAATAATCTCATTGTGGTTGTCACATTTAAATCTTGCATTGATGGCAGGATTTTACAGACCTTGCAAACAGTCATAAGTCGGGCAGCAATATGGGATGTTTTGAGTTAAGATTAACTGATAGTGAATAATTCTAAATAATAAGTCTAAAATTAGTCCAGTAATTGTGACAAAGCTGCTGCAGTAACAATCTACGGAACAAAGAGCACTTTGATGTGTAACAGGAAATGTTTGCCCAGTTACAGAACTGCCTGAAAAATAGACGAGGCTGCATATAGACTTCTCAGTGATGTTGATTGTCTGACATTGGCAGTCATAATTGTCACTCGCATGAAACCGTGGTTTTCCAGGATAGTGGTTTTTTGCTGTTCGTATGAGGAAGAAGTCAAGACAGTACTCTTGAGCTCTTGAGACAAGTGGATATTTATTGCGTGATAACTTCAGCCATGTGGAAACGAAGGGTCAGTAACAGTGTTGCAGAGTTCTCGTTAGACCGATGATGACTGGAAAATAATATATGTATGTCTAATATGGCACAGTCTCTGTGGTGGTGTGCACTCTGTAATTGTGCATTACAAATGATACTTCAAGCAATTATGTCTGTGTACTGTACAGGCTTGTGAATTCTCTTTGTGGCCATCTCTGGGTGTTTTAATTGTCAGTGTAGGCAGGATAAAAACAATTTGTGCACACAAAAATCAGATTGTGTCAAAATGCTGATCATTTGTTGTGAGTGTATGGAGCAATGCATGCAGGGATGTTGCCTGAGGCTAATTGGACAATCTGGACAAAAATATATATATCGGTTCAAATGTCCTAGATACTAACAAGTTTGTGCTGTCAGAAGAGCTCCTACATTTCAAAACTATCGGACAGTTGAACAGCCAGGGGTCAGAGGACAGTTGAACAGCCAGGGGTCAGGTTACGAATGCGTTAGATCAAATATGCATGCAACTGTGGCCGAAGACCATCAAGGCCTGACAACATTAACATTCTGCACGATTTTGTTAGTTACATTGACAGAACAACTGTCTGCATGGTGCATACATACACTGGCTCGCTGCATGGGTGCTGCAGGAAATTCTCACACTCACACAGGCGCCCACAGATTAAACTTAACAGCAACTTACAGTTTTTGCTGAGTAACTGTGTGGCATAAAAATTTCAGTTTCTTCAAGGACTCAGATTAATCTGCTTTAGTGACATTGGGGGGGATTTTGGGGTAAACAGACCACCACTCATTTTGACTCTCTATATTTTTTTTTCTCCTCAGGCCAAGTCAGTGACGGGCGACCCAGCGGGCCCATGGCGGTCAGTGGAGTCGATCGACAAGCTGACCACGACGCTGTTCCCAGAGTGCGCCACAGTGGACGACCTGTTTATACGCGCTGTGAAGCTGTACACCAACAGCAGGTGTCTGGGCACTCGCGAACTGCTGCGGGAGGAGGAGGAGCAACAGCCCAATGGTCGCATCTTCAAAAAGGTTGGTGTCTTATTTTAAAACTTGATACAGTGGAATCCCCCTTCTAAGACACACCCCACCCCACCCCCACCCCCCACAAGAGATAACAGCAAAAGATAACAGACATGTTGAGAAAATGGATATTGACATGAGCCGGCATGAGTTGTAAAACTGGATTTCCAAGATGTTCAGAGATTACCATGAACTTATTGGATAGGTGGAGGGAGGGGGCGTGGATGGGGGGTAGAGGAGGAGGGGCTATTAGAAAGACAGTGCTAGCTGAACAGTTTGTTGACTAAAGCAATGTTTCAGGTTGTTCTTGGGGAGTATCTGTGGGAATCGTTTGAAGGTGTGTTCACGCGGATCAGCAACTTCGGCAGCGGCCTGCTTGCCACTGGTCAACGGCCACGCTCCAAGGTGGTCATCTTCGCCGAAACCCGCGCCGAATGGATGATAGCTGCACAGGCCTGCTTCAAGTACAACTTTCCTTGTGAGTCTTGGTGTGTTTGAGTGGGAGAGAGAGAGTGTGTGTGTGGTCATCTTCACCGAGACCCGCGCCGAGTGGATGATAGCTGCTCAGGCCTGCTTCAGGTACAACTTTCCTTGTGAGTCTTGGTGTGTTTGAATGGGAGAGAGAGAGTGTGTGTGTGTGGTCATCTTCACCGAGACCCGCGCTGAATGGATGATAGCTGCTCAGGCCTGCTTCAAGTACAACTTTCCTTGTGAGTCTTGGTGTGTTTGAGTGGGAGAGAGAGAGAGAGAGTGTGTGTGTGGTCATCTTCACTGAGACCCGCGCCGAGTGGATGATAGCTGCTCAGGCCTGCTTCAAGTACAACTTTCCTTGTGAGTCTTGGTGTGTTTGAATGGGAGAGAGAGAGTGTGTGTGTGGTCATCTTCACCGAGACCCGCGCCGAATGGATGATAGCTGCTCAGGCCTGCTTCAAGTACAACATTCCTTGTGAGTCTTGGTGTGTTTGAGTGGGAGAGAGAGAGAGAGTGTGTGTGTGGTCATCTTCACCGAGACCCGCGCCGAGTGGATGATAGCTGCTCAGGCCTGCTTCAAGTACAACATTCCTTGTGAGTCTTGGTGTGTTTGAGTGGGAGAGAGAGAGAGTGTGTGTGTGGTCATCTTCACCGAGACCCGCGCCGAATGGATGATAGCTGCTCAGGCCTGCTTCAAGTACAACTTTCCTTGTGAGTCTTGGTGTGTGTGAGTGGGAGAGAGAGAGAGAGTGTGTGTGTGTGGTCATCTTCACCGAGACCCGCGCCGAATGGATGATAGCTGCTCAGGCCTGCTTCAAGTACAACTTTCCTTGTGAGTCTTGGTGTGTGTGAGTGGGAGAGAGAGAGAGAGTGTGTGTGTGGTCATCTTCACCGAGACCCGCGCCGAGTGGATGATTGCTGCTCAGGCCTGCTTCAAGTACAACTTTCCTTGTGAGTCTTGGTGTGGGGAAGTGGGACATAGAGAGAGAATGTGTGTGTATGCACGAGTTTGTGTGTGTGTTTCAGTGTGTGTGATTGTGTGTGTGTCTCTCTCTCTTTCTACTGTAACTGCACCTCTACCTCTGTTTCAGTGGTGACGCTGTACGCGACCCTAGGCCAGGAAGCCATCATCCACGGTGTGAATGAAACGCAGGTCACACACGTCATCACCAGCAGTGACCTTATCAGTAAATTTGACGTAAGTAACTGCCAACAGCAAGCACACTCTTCACGTTGAGCCAAGGTGTCATGAAGATTGAAATGAGGAGCGTCTTGTGAGTGTGAACGTCAGACATGAAAACAAAGCAAAAGTGTGTTTCTTTCTGTATCTAAAATAAAACAACACAAGAATGTTTCTTAATTGAACGCTTCATTTTTGAGTCACTTGAGAAAAAGTGACTATGTAATCGGTCAGTGTTAGTCTGTCCGGCCGGCCGGCCGGCCGGCCGGCCGGCCGTCCGTAGACACCACCTTAACGTTGGACTTTTCTCGGAAACTATCAAAGCGATCGGGCTCATATTTTGTTTAGTCGTGACCTCCAATGACCTCTACACTTTAACGATGGTTTCGTTGACCTTTGACCTTTTTCAAGGTCACAGGTCAGCGTCAAAGGAAAAATTAGACATTTTATATCTTTGACAAAGTTCATCGGATGTGATTGAAACTTTGTAGGATTATTCTTTACATCAAAGTATTTACATCTGTAGCCTTTTACGAACGTTATCAGAAAAACAAGGGAGATAACTAGCCTTTTCTGTTCGGCAACACACAACTTAACGTTGGGCTTTTCTCGGAAACTATAAAAGTGACCGGGCTCAAATTTTATGTGAACGTGACTCATTGTGTTGTGAATAGCAATTTCTTCCTGTCCATCTGATGCCTCATATAATATTCAGAACTGCGAAAGTGACTCGATCGAGCGTTTGCTCTTCTTGTTGACAAAACAAATTGTCAAAAATTAAATGTTCAATAAACCAACATTCTTGGGTTTTTGAGTCACTTGAGAAAAAGTGACTATGTAATCGGTCAGTGTTAGTCTGTCCGGCCGGCCGTCCGGCCGGCCGTCCGTAGACACCACCTTAACGTTGGACTTTTCTCGGAAACTATCAAAGCGATCGGGCTCATATTTTGTTTAGTCGTGACCTCCAATGACCTCTACACTTTAACGATGGTTTCGTTGACCTTTGACCTTTTTCAAGGTCACAGGTCAGCGTCAAAGGAAAAATTAGACATTTTATATTTTCTCGGAAACTATCAAAGCGATCGGGCTCATATTTTGTTTAGTCGTGACCTCCAATGACCTCTACACTTTAACGATGGTTTCGTTGACCTTTGACCTTTTTCAAGGTCACAGGTCAGCGTCAAAGGAAAAATTAGACATTTTATATCTTTGACAAAGTTCATCGGATGTGATTGAAACTTTGTAGGATTATTCTTTACATCAAAGTATTTACATCTGTAGCCTTTTACGAACGTTATCAGAAAAACAAGGGAGATAACTAGCCTTTTCTGTTCGGCAACACACAACTTAACGTTGGGCTTTTCTCGGAAACTATAAAAGTGACCGGGCTCAAATTTTATGTGAACGTGACTCATTGTGTTGTGAATAGCAATTTCTTCCTGTCCATCTGATGCCTCATATAATATTCAGAACTGCGAAAGTGACTCGATCGAGCGTTTGCTCTTCTTGTTTTATTCGTATTAGAATAAATATTTGAATTTCTGTTGTCATTGTCGTAATCTGCCAGTTTTTCAATTTTGATAAAGCACTGGTTCTGTTGTTCTGATGCATTATTTGCAGTACTAAAAGCCAGTGCCAGATGTGTATTAATGTAACTTTATTAGCTTAAAGGCATATTAACTCGATGAATATACACGCTAATTGCTTTACCAACAACTGGAGACAGACTAAATTAAGTTCCCTGTAAAATATTGTGGTCTAGGAGCCCTTAAATGTTGAGATATTTGAATTTTTATTTTGATCTAGATGGTCCTATTTATAGATTTGGCAACACATGTAACGTTGATGCAAGGGAGCTAACACAGCGGCTTTGTTGACATCCTCACTTTTTCAGAGGCTAGAACAAGCTGTAATGCATGTATTATGGTCCGCGCATGGTGACATATCGTCATTATATGGTCTTATGGTGCGTTTGACATCGATTGTGGGCAAACTACACTTTGTAAACACGGGAGCGCGTACATATGCCTTTAACACTAAGAATTTGTATAAATCAATTAGACTTAATAATCCAACTCAATGCGCTTGACTCAGTTCAGGAAGTGAGGAACTTGAGAAACTGGCTTGGCTCTTGATGTGTTTCCAAGTCTGAGGATGCCTTCAGTGCATGTAAAACATGGAGAGAGAAAAGAGCCTTACCTGACCAATGATGGTTTACAAATTAATTTGTAGGAGAAGGAATACCTTGTTAATACAGTACAGGGTTTCATTTACTAGTGCGCCAATGGCGCATTACATCTGAAAATGTCCTGTCACTATCTATTCCCTTCAATGCATCAAAGGGCGCATTGAGATTACGTACCACTGCGCCACGAAATGTACACTTTACATCGGATTACACACACACACATACAGAGATAACACGATATAGCGGCTAATTCTCAGATTGCACCATTTTGCATCTTTGGTAAAAAAAATGGTACAGGCCTCGTTTGCGCGTCTTGCCTTCGATTATGTCCCATCGGAATTTTGTTGAGGGGGACAAATGTCTCGTGCCTTTTCCTCCCAGGCTAAACCCTGTTAATAAGACAGTTATTAAGAGGTTCCATAGGGAGTTGAACAATTGAGTTAAGGTGCTTGATTCACTGGCATACATGTAAGAAAACTTTTCGGTAAATCAAGGGGGCACAGATCTACCCAAATCATCATGCAACATCATTATGAAATCACAAATGATTGTAATTGCCTATTTTCTTTTTGAAATTTGGTATACCTGTTTGAAATTCAATGCTCTTTTTCATGGAATTTTGTATAACTGTGCTTTAACTGTAATTTATTCCCCCCTCTGCTTCTTTCTCTCTGTAAAGGTGTAGGGCTAGTTATTTTTCGGTAACTTACCCAACAACCAAAATCACTTACCCAACAACGGGCCTGAATCCTCGATAGCTCACATGTTGATGAGTTAGACTTTGAGGGAACTACTTTAGCGATTGAAAAGTTCCGAACGCTCCAATGTACGAAATATACATCTCTAGACCAAACAATACAAACATACTGCATTTAAACTGGCAACTACAGGCTTGAACACATTAATCTCCATATAAAATCTATGAGTTTGGTTGTTTTCTAAATCCAAATCTAACGATCAGTGCAGAGAAACTCGCTTTAGATCTCTTATGAGTGCACGCAAACTCCCAAGGCAAGTAACTCGCGTACGACAAGAGTAGTTCCCCTTCCAAATTTTCTGAACTGAGTTGCTTGGACAAGAGACTGCAATCCGACGGTTAGTTTTCAACAATATTTCATTTTATAAACAGATCACACCCAACCAAATGCACACATCGCATCAATTTAAAGAACATACAGCGGTTTCATACACTATTTTGCCCCAGAAAACGGAACTTCATACAGTTTTTAACGTTGGAACACGGGTGCAAAAGTTCGTCTGCTTGTCCCATTCGAAGAAAGAACATTTCCTAAGCGAGACCAGAACACACACTATCTGCCTTTACCGGCACAGCAGAATAACAACATAACTGTGTACTTGATTTTAGTCCAAAACAGGGAAACTGACAAGAAGTGTTAACAGAATTGATTGATTTTCCCTGAACTATACAACCGCGCATTATTCAATCGCCAGCGCAGGTAGACTGGTTGAGTGATTTGGATTCGATCAAACTTTCGCACAAAAATTCCTCTTTTCTTTGAATAACTGAAGAAAGGAGGACTAAAGAGATTACATACCTCGTCTCAGTGATTATTAAAAATAATGGTCTCAGTTCGCGGTCATGAAAAAGCTCGCTGAAGCTCGCATTTTTCATGATCCGCTAACTTCGACCATTATTTTTGATAATCACTGAGACTCGGCATGTAACCTCTACGTATGTGCAGAAAATTAATTATCTAATCAAATACAGGTTTTAAAAGGTGTCACAATTTTGTACACTTTTTACACAATATTGACAACACCTCAAGCTGCTTCTTCTGCGTTCGTGGGCTGAAACTCCCACGTAATTTTACGTGTATGACCGTTTTTTACCCCGCCATTTAGGCAGCCATACGCCGTTTTTGGAGGAAGCATGCTGGGTATTTTCGTGTTTCTATAACCCACCGAACTCTGACATGGATTACAGGATCTTTTTCGTGTGCACTTGGTCTTGTGCTTGCGTGTACACACGGGGGTGTTCGGACACCGAGGAGAGTCTGCACACAAAGTTGACTGAGAAATAAATCTCTCGCCGAACGTGGGGACGAACTCACGCTGACAGCGGCCAACTGGATACAAATCCAGCGCGCTACCGACTGAGCTACATCCCCTCCCCACACCTCAAGCTTGATGATGATGTTTTTTTTTTATATTTGGTCGTCATGATAAACAATGTAGTAGCTGGCTTCTGAACGTTCAGATTTGATATTGCTTTAGTTTTCTTGAAATTATGATTTTTTTGTTCTTTGCAAATATACTTAGAAAATCAGTTTTTTAGAACACAAAATCAGTTTTTTAAGAATATGATTTGGGTAGATGTGTTCCCCTTAACACTATTGTGACTAGCACTGCCACGGCGTTTACGTCCTGCCTGCCCAAGCTTGCCACCAAGAAACTTCCCAAAAATCAGTAACTGTAAAGAAATCTGTCTAGCAAGCTTGAATTAAGTCCAATCACCACCAAATTTTGTGTACTAATTCAAAAATGGATGCCCAGTTCAGTCGTGCTATTTATAAGTTTGTCACGCGATTTGTTTTAGCAAAGGGGGGTGAAAGGGGGATAATTTGTGTTTTTTAACGTTTTTTTGTGTGTGTTTTATTTTCTACTGCTTTTTTTAAAAGTTATTTTTTAACAGAAAGTATTATAAATAATGTTATAACCAAACAAGGTGTAAAACCTATGAATTAGCTGAAATATTGTTAACATTGTACACAGAAATAAGGAGACAGTACAAAGAAAAAAACAAGCAAATCACGCATTCACTCACAGCATCCTGACTCAAATGAAACAAAACTGTAGATCTAACACTCACCAAATGATGTCTAGGTAATCCATATTGAATATAAGTCACATTTTCACAACAAAGTACCAACTGTACACCTATGAACAATTCCAAAAGGATTTGAAGGCTCCAGCCATCCATTGTTATCAGTGCTGCCACGCCCCCATAGCTCCTGCACGATTCCGAGATACATGTTCGTCTAGCAGTATCACCGCCAACCACGTGTAGTTTGCCGACTCGTACTAGCAACAACGGGACTGTTTCTTCCTCACTTTCACTGCTTGTATCGCTTTCGTGAGGCGAAAACGATACGTCCGAATCATGCTCTACGGGATCCTCTAGGTCCAACATCCGGAGAATCTCCTCCCGAGACAAGGCTCGCCTTTGATTCATTTTTTTTCCTCAAAAACGAACACAAATCAGGCGGATTTGCAAATGGCAGAAGGGGACGCCAAGTGTATCAAGGGAAACAACTCAATTTATTTGCAAGCTTCAAAAACCGGGAAGCAATCACGAGTCGTGTACCCTCTATGGCTGGTACTGAAAAATGCGCTTCCCGTCCATGGGCGTGTCAGCGCTGGTACTGATTTATCAGTGTCCCGTCGCGAAAGTGTTAAGTGTATGATTTTTGCAGTTTTCGTTTTAGTGTATGATTTTCTTTTCAGTTTTCATATAAATGTATGATTTTTGCAGGTTTCAATTTTTGTGTATAACTTTTGCATATTTCAAGTTAGTGTATGATTTTTTGCAGGTTTCTGTGTTGGTGCTCAGGACTGGTGTGGACTGACTGAGATCGTGTTGGAGATTCTCAGTCATGAGGGACAGAGCCCTCACCTTAGACGCAGGAGGGCTGGTCTGCATCTTTTTGTTTGGAGAGTATGGGTGAGGTAACCTTTAACGTTTAACTATTTTTACAATCCATGCACACTATGCAACACAAAAGAATGTTTGGTGTTCCAAAATGTATTCACTAAAATTACAAAATGAAAAAAGAGATCTTCGGTTTACTTCCAGGTGAGGTAACCTTTAACGTTTAACTATTTTTACAATCCACACAATGCAACACAAAAGGATGTTTGGTGTTCCAAAATGTATTCAGTAAAATTACAAAATGGTTTACTTCCAAAAATACAAAATGTTTATCTTCAATCCAAAATCAAAAGCTACACAGAGTTCAAAACAGATTAACAACTCAATGAAAATCCATTGGTTTTGATCAACAAAGATTAAAAAACGTTACCCCTGAGTTAGGAATAAAACATTTGGAAATCATGAGCATGAAAATTTGGCTCTGTGATGGCAAATCTGATGTTTCAAGAGGCAGAATCAGGAAAAATGCTAATGGAACCGTTAAGTGCCTCAAATAATAATTATAACTTTGACTACTTAATAATAAAACTGCTGAGCCTAAAAATCATTAAAATAAACAAACAACATTCACAGCTTCAAATAATCTTTAATCACTAATTCCTTTCTAAATTTACTAAAACACAGCATTCCTGGAAATTCAAAACACTGATCCAGGCTTCCTGATGATTAAAGGGAAGTAATCTTGGCAATGCATTTGTCAAGAACAAGCAGAGTTTCTTCACTTACACTAGGCTATTAATTCAGACAATTCAGTAGACGAAAAGTACTTTGTGAAATGGGAAAGAATGAATTACTTTCACAGGTTTACAATTGCAAAATATGGATTCTTACAAAAGAAGCCTGAGGAGGGGCGTGGTGCACATTGATCTGCCCATGAAGATGTAGCTTGAACGAGATATCTGACTCTCAGCTTGCACACTGCGTCGGCTACATTCCGTTGTTGTCCCATCCGCAGGCAGGAACTGACCAAACCGAGAATGAAGAGTTGAAACAAATGTGAAAGTTATGAAGTTTTAAAACCTTCTTTTTACAGTGATCAACCTGATTGTAAATAGTTTTAAAGGTCATCCACATTGAAAAATGAAACTTTGCACAAAATATCTACGTACTACATACATTTACTTTTAGTGGGTTTATGCATTTTGATAGCTCATAACTCAAAAACTACTGCAGATATAGCCATTAAATTTAGTATGAAGTTAGATATAACTATAATGAATGCAGCCACACATAAAACAGTATGATATTACAAAAACAAAGAATAAAACAAACAAATTCAAAAGGGAAAAACTGCAAAAACTGAAAATGTTCAGTTGCGTTCAGTTGCGTCACACATTTTGATAGCTCATAACTCAAAAACTACTGCAGATATAGCCATGAAATTTAGTATGAAGTTAGATATAACTATAATGAATGCAGCCACACATAAAACAGTATGATATTACAAAAACAAAGAATAAAACAAACACATTCAAAAGGGAAAAACTGCAAAAACTGAAAATGTTCAGTTGCGTCACACATTTTGACTGTCTATTACACCTGTGTTTTTCATGAAAACAAGTATCCTGGGTGTAAAATATCTTTAGACATACACAATTAAAACATCTACACTGCTGCAGGTCCGTAGCGATGTACTACAGTGGTACTCCCCATGTAAGACCTCCCAAAATCTGACAAATTTAGGTCTTAAAAGGGGGGGGGGGGGGTCTTACATGGGGGGTGAGGTCAGGTCAGAAAAAGACAGTGAGAAAGAAAAAATCAGTGACAGAGAGAAAGAGAGAAATACCTTCAGGGTCCGTCGAAGTTGTGGCATAATTACAATTGTGGTTTGGTGAATTAATTTGATAATCTAATTCAATAAAAAGCAAGAGGTATGTATTTTTTCTATTTTTTTTTACTTTAATTGTATCCTCTACATGTATTTAAACAAATATTTGGGAGTCAAAAGAGTTTATGTTCATATGGGTGTCAGTATTTGGAAGAGGACTATACACCTGTCACATTTTACACTGGTTTGAAGAAAGATTTCATCGATTGACCACGTTTTCTTTGTCGCTGACGATCGATTGAATCTGAGTTTTTCCTACCTCAAACGACCGCGTGATCGAAATTGCCGTTTCGCCCTTACGGCTCCGTTTCACCACTTCCATCCTCTGTTCCAGAGTCAAAATTTTCCTCTTCTTTCCGCGCGATTGAGCGTTTGAAGTTGAAGGAGAGTTCGAAGCCATGGTCGAAGAAGAAGATCGTTGATGCTCGCGCGTGTGTTTGTTGATTTTTCGAAAGGAAGTGGACAAAGAAAAGGGCATGTTGGGATCGTAAAATTGTTAACGCCGGACATGCGCAATCGAGACCTAAACGCGTCGTCTGTTATATTTCCGGCCGAGTGATTTTTGCGATCTTTTTTCAGAGATTCAAGCAAAACGTTACGATTTTTTGTTAGGTTTTGATTTGAAAATGTCGTTACAAGGTCGCAAATTGTAACAACTAGTCGGTCGCAAATCGGGTTCTGGGGGGAGTCGGCCATGGGGGGTGATTTATATAGCAAAACTAATCCGTCAGCAAGAATGAGGTCTGAGAAGGGAGAGGGTCTCTGATGGGGGGGTCGTTCGTCGGGAGTACCACTGTAGTACTACAAAATCTAAAACTGAGACTGCTCTCGGAGATAGAGCTTGAAGGCCTCGTATCTGCCAGACAGATCCGCTGGAGAGTCAACAACAAAAGCTCGACCTGATGAAGAGGAGGGAGCCAAAGCAATATCTTTGGCATAGACCACACTTGCCGAAATGAGACAACAGTCTACTGGATGTGGCCACTTAAAAACGCTTGTCCCAGTTCTGGCATCCGACCTCTCCATGAAGTTAACTTCAGCCTCATCCTCCCCAATCAGTCTTGTCACTTCACCGATGTAGAAGTCCTCCATGAAGTACACCGCAACCATCTCTCCCTCTCTGCTGAACTTGAAGTCCTTTTCAAAACTGGCATTTGCTCCTGAATTGTCATCCTCCACCTCCATCTCGTCAACCTCCATCTCGTCTTCAGCTTCGTCGCAATCGTCCGACTCCAACTCTAATTCTCTGCGGGGTTGTCGGCGAAGAGGAGCTTGGTTCTGTCGCGGGGGCAAATGTTGGCGAGGCTGTCTCCCAAACAGCTCCTGAAGCAAGCTACTCGTTGGCGTCGTTTCACATCGGCAGCTTGTTTCTTTTGCAGATTATCCTGGAGGATCCTCTCCCTTCTCCGAATTGCATTCTTCTCTGCCAGAACATGCTTTTCACGGAGAGCAGCCGACTTAGTGGCAGACATCTTCAACAACTCGCGTTGCTCCTGGTCAGACTTTCGCAAGTACGAAGATGAATTTGGTTTGTTTCGCTTCATCATATTGACAGTGGAATGGTGAAACAGGCTGCAGCTTCTCCTCTTAAAAAGAGAAAAATCCAAGTCTGCAAAGCATTCCTCTGCAACCAGGTTGGTGATGTGAGAGTGAGACAGCTTGTGTCGAAGATCCTGGTCTTGGACATTGTGGTAACGGCCATTGTGCAGGAAATCAGCCAACTGCCTCTCTGTCACGACAACCATGCCGGCACAAACTTTTTTCAGCACGCACTTCACCCCTTCCTTCTTCGTGTCGTCCATGTCAAGCAAAGACGTCAAGATGTCGGCGTTGTGACGGAATTCAATGCCGGGGAAGACTGCCTGGCAATCTGGACGCAGAAGCGGAGAAGCATCTTGCTGCCAGTCCCGAAGTGCTGCATGCATCCGCTCCACAGACATGTGGAAGTCCAAATAGTGCACTCGGCTACCAAGCAGACTCCAGTAAGGCCCTGTTGTAACACAAACAAAAGCAGATTTTTGTTAAAGATTAAGTATACCAGAATGTTGCTTACACACACTCAGCATGTATTAATAATGCATGAACTAAGCTTGGAGACCAAACATTACACAGATCTACCAAGTTTTTCTTGTTTGTAACTTGTTTTTATGATTACCTGTGAGTCGGAAGTAAAGAAGACCAAGGGCGATGATGTGACAGTCGGTCAGCTCGCTCTGGCAGTCAGCCAGGACAACTTCGACTTTCTTGTTCCTGTTCGGCAAGTAGTTTCCCAGACAGTCCTGGATGTCCTGACGATGGAAATGCAGATTTGCAGCACCTTGGAACGTATTGTTGAACCGATTCTCTCGGAAGCTTGTCATGGTAGATGTTTTTTCTTCCATGAAGCAGTAAGCCAGCCAAGAGTCTCTTACTCCGCTCTTGTCATCACCCCGTGGACCAAGGCAGTCACAAGCCATTCTGATGTACCTGCAACAAAAAGACAGAACACACGTTACCCATGGACTGATTGAGTCAGTATTGTATTGAATTTAATGTTAGCATGCATGTGCTGAAGCTCGTTCTGTTTGGATATGATTATGTCACAATACTATTTCGTATAAATTCATTAATATAATCATTAATCATTAACAAGGGAGCTTCATTATATAATAGTAGTGGTCATACTCATAGTACTTGACAAAATATTACCTGTATGCGAGGCATTCTGAAGGTTTCCAGAAGCCTGCCGGACGTTCCTCCCTTGCCTTGTCTTCTTCAGCCAGGACCTTCTTCGCCTCGGTCGCCAGTCCCAGCAAAAAGTGGGCGTTGCAGTGTAGAAAGTCCAACCCTTCCTCAGTCTGCAGCAACACACGGCGTTCGTCTTGCAGACTCCTGGCGAATGATTTCATGACAGCGGCTCTATCGCTCATCACCCCTGACAAGCCAGCCAGCATTCGGACGAAGCTCTCTTGGGCGTTTTCCTCATCACCATAGAGCATGCTGATCTCCTCGAGCACCTGGATACTGATGTCGACGAGTGTTGCCGTGTCCTCAGTTGTCACAGGCGTGAAGCCAGGTGACATCGTTGCATCTTTAGTTGTTACTGCCTGAACCACATACTTCTGCCCGCTACGGCTTGTCCCGTCTGAATGCAAATCCCAATGTTCAGCTGCTTGTAGCTTCTCAGCAACATGGGCCTTGCTCAGGACATGTGCTTGGTCGCAAAAACGCAGGGCTGTTCTCTGTGACGGCAAGTCTCCTTCTGGGACCACTGCACCCATGATCTGCTGGACAACAGTTTGAATAATAGCACCACACCTGCTTGCTGGGACTTCACATTCCCCTGTTAAAGCCATGACACAAACCTTAGCCTCTGGTTTAAAATGACCTTTTTCATCTTTAAGTTTGACAACAGGAATGTCGTTGTTCTCCATGGGAAGGTGTGTCAGCTCTTCTAAGGCATGCTGCAGCTGGCCTATCTTCCAAGCTGATGATTCTCTCACTCTTTGCAGCTCTAATCTAGCACGGGACACTTTTGTTTGCAGAAGTTTCTTATCTCTGCGGAGACGTTTGACGGTTCTTTCGCAATGGCCTCCTTTATGTGCTGCAACAACAGCTTCTTTAAGATGCAGCTGTCTCTCTTTTGTTTGGAGTCTCTTTGGAAAGCTTTTTCTTCTCAGGATCTTGATGGTAAGGGAAGCTTGATGAAGACGGCCGTGTAACTGTTGTGTCTCGGTCTGACTTTCAATCAGTTCTTGTTGACGCTCTGTAATCTGCTCTTGCAGTTTCTGCAGATTTCCAGTATAACTGCGCACCTGATCCTGTAGCACAACGTTCTTTTCTTTTTCCCTTAAAACTGTCAAGTCCAAATCTTCCACTGTGCGCCTCAAACTTGCCAGCTGTCGTTCAGAAGCTGCCAGTTTGATGTTGTCAGGTGCGTGCAGAGCATCCAAAGCTGCACTTGAAGCTGATTCGGGAGCTGTCCTACTGGAAAAATCAGGACAAGCCGACAAAAAAACCCCATCTTTTCCTCACCATTCGGACGGCGGATGTTTTTGCTTAGCGACTGGTATGTGGTAAAGATCTTGTTGAGCTTTGTGCAGAGTTGTTGGTTGGTCAGATGAGTCACATCAGCACCCAAAAACTGAAGCGTCTCCCTACTGTTTGACAAGTACAGGTTCTCTTTCTTGTAAAATACAATCAAGTCAATGATCATGCCATGCACTACTTCTGAGGGGCTCTCCAACTCTTTCAGCATATCCGGTTTTAGCAGATGTTGCCTTGAAATACTGTTCTTCATCAAGTGAGGACCAACATTTCTCATCAAAATAGACCTACCCAAGTCTTGGCTCAGAAAGTCACAAAATGATGTTCCTTGTGCTTTTGCAGCTTGTTTTAGGACAGCTTCAATTTCAGACTTGAGAGTGACCCCCTGCAGAGGATCTCCTATCAGTACTGTGGGAAGGAATGTCTCCAACTCAATCCAAGATGTGTTGGTCTCTTTCCGCAGCAGCTCAAACTGTAGCACCAACTTGTTGGTCAGAATTGTTGGTTGAATCTTTGGTGGTCGACCTCTTCCTTTTGGAGCGAGAATGGATTTCATCCGCTGGTAGTATTCATCAGCTGCAACAAAAAAATAACTATGTTTTAAACAAGGGTACAATAGAGATAAACTATATTTGATTTGTATAATTTGCCAGTCATTTGCTGTAACTCAGTAACTGGTCTTACTTTGTCAATACTAATCCCAATAATGTTGTTTTGGAAATGTGTTGCATGACTTTCAGTCCTAAGATTATTCCAAATTTGAACAACACAGGAACAAATTCAGAACAAACTGCTCCATAAAGTAAGAAATAGTACACATCTACTACGATAGCCCCACTTTCATCAATAACTGAATAAGATTGTTGATTCTGTTGAGTGTGTGTCCTCGTTCGACAATAACAAAAGCACCGGCGAACGCACTTCCGGTCTAACATTCGGTCAGTTTCTTTTGAAATACTACCTCAATCATGCAACAATTGGTGTGGCTTAATGGACCGAATCGATGTAATAGTATACTAAGTTTCGCTCTCTTCTGATAAATCGCTAACAAAAAGAAGCACAAAAAAAAATCGTCTTCGATTCAGAGGCATGTTTCTGAACTCGTGACAACGATTACAACACTGCTTGATGAGGTCAGAAAAACGATGAAATATCATCAAAAATGATAAATATGTGCTATAACTTTCCCAAACTACTCGTTAAAAGAACAAATCTATCGAACTGATAGAAACTTACCAATGGATGGCTTGATGTCTTCGAGAAACGATGTAGAATCTTGAGGCAACATTGCTGGTAAATTTGCATCGGCCGCCATGCTGCTTTGTCGCGCGTATGGTTCTGACCGGATTTGTAAGCTCGCGTTTGATTGGCTCGCGCGTCGCTCGCATGAACCGTATCACGACCTAATTTGCATATATGAATGCGCCTGAAAACGAGCTTTTCAGCTCATAATTATTAGTTAAAATCCGTTCAGGGGTTTCTGAGTAAGAAGGATTTGAAATCGCAGTAAACTTTCATCTATAAGTTACAATTTTATCAGCAACCTCGGAAAAAAATAATATCACTGGCGAATACAACGGACTCTTTGCTTTCTGATCATGCTGGTTTGCAAGTTGTGAATGGGAAAAATAGTGACCTATTTCGCTTCGCGAGACAACAACCGCTGAATGTGCTCGCGACTGGCGCTGCCAGGAAGTTAGCCAGTAATCCTTCCCGCAGCGGCTAGCACAGGCTGCCGCTACCTACTAAATGCAAACATGCAAACACCAACAAATTACTGCAATCGACAGTCAGGAGTTCAGTATTGGACGTAGCAACACATCTTTGCAAAAACTCACGCTGAATTTGAAGTTACGGGCTTCGAACAAAAAATTATGAATGTCGTAACGCATCGTATCCGGACTCGACGCGCGAACATCGGACAGCAATGTGCTCCATGACTTTGCCACATCACGGCTATTTTTAGCTCTTTGGCGCACAGGAAGTTCGAACAAGAAAATAGTCCTTTGAATCACAGCCAAATATTCACAGAAAACACCAGAATCATATCATTTGCTGAAACTCATGGCGTCGTTTCCTGACCTACGTTACGACTGAAGATGGTTTTTGAGTCACTTGAGAAAAAGTGACTATGTAATCGGTCAGTGTTAGTCTGTCCGGCCGGCCGGCCGTCCGTAGACACCACCTTAACGTTGGACTTTTCTCGGAAACTATCAAAGCGATCGGGCTCATATTTTGTTTAGTCGTGACCTCCAATGACCTCTACACTTTAACGATGGTTTCGTTGACCTTTGACCTTTTTCAAGGTCACAGGTCAGCGTCAAAGGAAAAATTAGACATTAAAGTTCATCGGATGTGATTGAAACTTTGTAGGATTATTCTTTACATCAAAGTATTTACATCTGTAGCCTTTTACGAACGTTATCAGAAAAACAAGGGAGATAACTAGCCTTTTCTGTTCGGCAACACACAACTTAACGTTGGGCTTTTCTCGGAAACTATAAAAGTGACCGGGCTCAAATTTTATGTGAACTTGACTCATTGTGTTGTGAATAGCAATTTCTTCCTGTCCATCTGATGCCTCATATAATATTCAGAACTGCGAAAGTGACTCGATCGAGCGTTTGCTCTTCTTGTTACTTAATTGTGCTCCTCCGAAAGCGGCGTATGGCTGCCTAAATGGCGGGGTAAAAACGGTCATACACGTAAAAGCCGTGGGAGTTTCAGCCCATGAACGAACAAACAAACTTAATTGTCGAGCCTGCAAAGCTTTGTCACAAACTTACACACCGCGGATGGCGACAATGTAGTGTCGGAAGGATATCGAGTGCAAACAGTCTCTCAAAGCGCGAAGTTTAGCGGAACAAAGCAGCCAAGAAGTTTTCGTATCCTCTGATCGTTGATGTTCGACATTCATCAAGTACTTAAAATGGGTAATCTGAACTTTCAACAAATACAGCAAACTCTGACGAATTGTGTTTTGTGTAGTTATTTTGGGTCAGACGGGTTTTGCCAGCAGGAAAGGCCAAACAGTGCAGATTCATGTCTGTCGCACAGGAACCGAAAGTGGTTCAAGCATTTCCTTTCTGTGTTGCGACATTCACCTTAGTTTTGTTCCAAATGTCATTATTTTACCAATATAGTTGAAGTCCTTACCTGTCATAACTAGAATGTGTTGGGTAGAACACAAAAATACTGCAGAACTGATAAAAAATGCACAAAGGATTGAAGCAGGCATGAAAACTTTCTCTTTTCAGCGGAAATTGCGCGGTTTTTTTTGTCACACTTTCGCTTTTTTTTTTAAATTTCCGCCGGAAAAAAAAGAAGACCCCCCAAAGAAAGAGGCAAAACGAAAGACGTGGCAAGCGTTACTCCCGCCACTGCTCAATTGGATAAACCGTAAATTGCAGAGTCCGCAAACGGACCGATTCGAGCCTTTCTTCACTTCCTGCCGCGCTCGAACAAATTTTTCTCTTGGAAATTCGGAGGTTTCCAAAGTTTGCGATGACCCTCTAACAGATGAAATGTGGCGATTTCAACAGCGTGGGGCCGCGAATCGGATCATAAACTACTCACAAAAAGTTAGGGAACACCCTTCATTTTCATGTGTTTTTGCAAATCGATGCTATTGTCAAAACTTTGAAAGCTACAACGCTGATCTTACACACACGCACAGAGTGGACTCCTGGCTTTGTTGTACAGGCTTGGTGTGCTGCACGTGCTACTCGGGCGTCAGAGGCTGAGCGTTGAAAATTGGTAAAAAGTTGGAAAATGTTACCGTTTTATGCTGACTCACCATTTTTTCTATAGCGTGTTTCTGACAAAATGATGCACTGCACGTGGAAGCTTGATGCTTTGACTGTGAACACTGGTCACTGGTTACTCAATAAAATCCAGGGCCTGGGCGGACCAGGGCACAACATCACGATGGTCGGACGACAGAAGTTAAGCCTGCTGGACAGAGGAAGAGCCATAGGGTGGTTCCAAGAGGGTTTTGGCGTACGGGAGATTGCCAGAAGGCTTCTGGTGTCCCCCTCCGTCATCACAAGACTCCAAAACCCTCTTGGCGTACGGGAGATTGCCAGAAGGCTTCTGGTGTCCCCCTCCGTCATCACAAGACTCCAAAACCCTCTTGGAACCACCCTATGGCTCTTCCTCTGTCTGGTTATTCAGTAATGTCAATTTCAGATTTTGAAATGCCTACAGCCCCTTCAGTTATAAAGCTTGTGTATATGCCCATTTTAAGGCTCAGAAATGCTGAAACCCCTTCAGCTCAGCCCCCTGGCCCCCACAAGGGGCGTTGCCCCTCGACCCCACTGGGGGCCTACTGCGGCCCCCAGGCCCTCACTTTATTTTCCTCTTTTTTCACCTCCGGCTGTTTTCATGCCTGTTGAAGGCTTAGGTGGTTTAAAGTTGGAATTTGGTTTCCATGTTACAACATTCATCACGTAAATACAACACTTTAAAACGTCTCTTATTCAGCAACCAATTACTCTTTTTGTCTAATTTTTGCATTATTATGTATAGCAAACAATAGACTTCATAGTAAAAACAATTATTTTGTATTTCTTGACACTTTATTTTTTACTTTGTATGTAACACTTTGGACCACCATTTCTGAGAATGACCCATATCTGACAATTTCATTGTTTTATTTTATTATTTGTTTTTGCACATCTATGACATAAACCTATTTATAGCATCATGATTACAATTCTAAAAGAAAAATAACTTACTCATTAGCATCCTGTATAGCCCTCCCATACTGCTGGTTGTACCAGTGATAGCATGTCTCCAAGACATAGTGGTCCAAGCACACTGATCTGAAGCCAGGATGGTCAGTGATGCAGCCCACCCCTGTGCTTACTGTCAGTGATTCCATTTCTGGAATTTCTTGACAACAGCGGCATTCTCGGATTAAGCCCATGCCTACACAGTTTGCGCACTGACACCTGCACACACAAAATTTGATACAAGTTTAGTTCAAATTCTCTGCAGTCTACAAACTCACACAAAAAATTGATCTACTAAGGCAGTAAAACAACTGAAATGGACAAATTCACAACCAATGGTAGTGACCATTATAAATTTATGTCTAGACAAAACCATAATAAATTTTTATTCCATTGGAACATTGGTATATCCATACGTGTACTGATTTGGCTAGTTTTAGTTTTGGGGACTGCTACTAGCAATGATTGAGTGGGCATACTGACTACTCAGTTAACACTTTCGCGACGGGAGGTGACTATATTAGTAATAGCGCTGCAACGCCCACGGACGGGAAGTGACTATTTTAGTATTAGACATACAAGGTACACGACTCGTCATTGCTTCCCGGTTTTTGAAGCTTGCAGTAAATTGAGTTGTTTCCCTTGATACACGTGGTTTTCTCTTCCGGCTTGATCAAATTAGTGCAGATTTGCGTGGTGTTTTCGAACAAAAAAAATGAATCGAAGGCGAGCCTTGTCACGGGAGGAGATTCTCCGGATGTTGGATCTTGAGGATCCTGTAGATCATGATACATCGTGTCGTTTTAGCCTCAAGAAAGCGATAATAGCAGTGATATTGAGGAAGAAACAGTCCCGTTGTTGCTAGTACGAGTCGGCAACTACACGTGGTAGGGGGTGATACTGCTAGACGAACATTTATCTCGGAATCGTGCAGGAGCTATGGGGGCGTGGCAGCACTGATAACAATGGATGGCTGGAGCCTTCAAATCCTTTTGGAATTGTTCATAGGTGTACAGTTGGTACTTTGTTGTGCAAATGTGACTTATATTCAATATGGATTACCTAGACATCATTTGGTGAGTGTTACAGTTTTGTTTCATTTGAGTCAGGATGCTGTGAGTGAATGCGTGATTTGCTTGTTTTTTTCTTTGTACTGTCTCCTTATTTCTGTGTACAATGTTAACAATATTTCAGCTAATTCATAGGTTTTACACCTTGTTTGGTTATAACATTATTTATAATACTTTCTGTTAAAAAATAACTTTTAAAAAAAGCAGTGGAAAATAAAACACACACAAAAAAACGTTAAAAAACACAAATTATCCCCCTTTCACCCCCCTTTGCTAAAACAAATCGCGTGACAAACTTATAAATAGCACGACTGAACTGGGCATCCATGTTTGAATTACATGGGTGGGAGTTCCTCCGTCTCAGACGGATTTCCGTCTCAGAGAAATTTTGACAATTTTTTTTTTTTTTTTTTTTTTTTTTTGCGCCCTCATTGATAGTCATCTCATACTGTGTTATGCCAAATGGACTGATAGTGCACTTTTTGTTGTTTCTAATGCTTGCCAGGTCCCTAAAATTTTTAGTTTTTGTTACTTTTTGTATCTCCAACAAGGTTCTTATTTATCAGAATTAAACTCAGGAGAGGCCAGAGAAACCCTTTTAAATTCATAAAATTCGTTTTCGGCCGGGGGCCTTCGCCCCCCTGGACCCCCCACCAGGGCGCTGCCCCTGGACCCCGCCGGGGCCTTGGCGGCCCCTGGACCCCGGCCTTAAAAAAAGTTCAGTCTTGGAACAATTTTGGGCTCCCACCCATGGAATTAGTACACAAAATTTGGTGGTGATTGGACTTAATTCAAGCTTGCTAGACAGATTTCTTTACAGTTACTGATTTTTGGGAAGTTTCTTGGTGGCAAGCTTGGGCAGGCAGGACGTTAACGCCGTGGCAGTGCTAGTCACAATAGTGTTAAGTAGGATGATGTTTTGACTAAAATTATAATCAGGAATGCGCATCACTTTCTGGCATGCATGAATTGCATCAAGGGTAAAAGAAGACATCGCACAAACTTTACAAATTACTGACTGCAAAACAAGCTCTACCAGAATCGATTCTATAATAGGAATATTTACGAGGAAGAGTCTCACAATCACTGAATCAGTAGTAGTTTTTTTACCAGTTGGTGGACATCAAACGATCGAGAGACTCGCTAAAATCGTCTGTCGGGTGTTTCCTCAACCTCAGCATCGGACAGCTCAGGTTCAAACTGGTATGGTTGAAGATCGTGTTCATTCAAAACCTCAAAATCGCTACTGTAGCACGATAGTTCCAGTGAAGAAACGCTGCTTGTTTCACTGTTTTCTTCATGGTCCGCCTTTGCCAATACTGCTGCTGCTGGTGAACAGACTTTTGCAGTTCTTCGAAGGACTGCCGGTTTATGGCTGCGTTTTAGATTATTACTTCCCTTACCCTTAATTACAGGTATGAAAACCCACTTTCATTGATCGATATCTATTAAAACGCTGCTGATTATCTTCTGCAGTGCGAGCGTTCACTTCGTTCTCTTGCAGCTTTTCTTTCAGTTCAACAACTTTTGCTTCTTTCCTCTGTAGCTTCTTCTCGACACCTTTGTCACGTACATAGTTCAATTGTCTTGTGATTTCTGCCACTCTCGCGTTTCTGTCGTTGATTTTTGTCTCAAAATCATCTGCTTTTCTTTTGAGTGTGGCGCACCTTTGTTGTAGCTCCTCTATTTCTTTTCTCAGTACTGCCAGCTCCATCTGGGAATCTTTGTTTACTTCTATCAGCACTGACACGCGAAACTTGAGGTCTTCAACCTCTTTCTGCAGTTCATGTTCCCTGCGTCCTGCTGCAAACAACTGCTTTGCTCCTTCTGCAAGTTTCATTACATAGTCGGGCAGACTGTCACCTTGGCCATTTGGAGATGCACTTGAAGTTGAAACACTTTGGGAGCATGATGGTGATGATGGGAAAGGGGAGGAGTCAAGGAAGCTGGTGAATTGTGTTCGTCCTGCAGGCCTGTGTGCACTGGGCTGAAGAGTAGCATGTTTTTTCTGAAAATGTGCAGCTGCTTTTGTCATGCATGCCTCTGAAGCGCTGTTTCCTGTCAGCTGCAACCACCACTGACATACATCTTTGTAGGACTTGCTTTCTTTTCTTTTCAATGTCAATAGGTCTTTAAGAAGACCATGAGATGGTGGTCTGTATGGCTTTACATGCTGCCCATCCAAAACACTTGGGCGAGTCACGCCATCGAGATAAGGCCCCAAGCTGTTCACACTCACAGGTTTACTTTGCTGTAGAGATGACACACTGCCCAACTCTTGTTTCGCCTTCATAGACACAAGCTTGTACCTGGAACTTGCAAAGGTGAAGTCACTCTCTGGCAATAGTTTGCAGAGGAATTTTGCAGCTTCATGAAAAGTTTTCTTTCCTTCATCCCTCAGACGCAGAACTTGAACAAGAAGCCTGTTTGTCAGTTGAAGTTGAGATGGCAAATTTGGACGCCTCCCTTTGCCAGATGCCAGGAAAACGGCCTTGAGCTGATGATACACACCATCCTCTGCACACACAAGAAAGGTCCTTACAATACACACAAAAATAGATTACAAACACACTAAATGAAACAACAGAAATAGGCCTACACTTTCTCATGACTGACATGACCACAACTATTATTAAATAAAAAATTTACTGAACCATTGTATGAACACATGTTGAGCAATGTAAATATCAAGGTGGTCCTCAATTATTATGAACTAGATGAATACCCGCTTCGCCGGGTACGGCTACGCCGGGAAGAAGTCGATCCGAATACCCGGCTGCGCCGCACGGAGGAAGGGAGATAATCGCGGCTAAAAACACTGGAGAAGATAAGGAAGAGTTACTGGTAGTGGATCCAGACAAAACAAACAAAATCGGTTCAGCACAAAAAACAAAATCGGTTCAGCGCTGCGCGCTGGGAGCACGTGTTGAAATATCTCATCGACCAGGTTGTGTCCCGGGTGTACCTGAATATGCCCACCAAATTTGAAGCAGATCCATCGAGAACTTTTGCCGTGCATCACACACAGACAGACAGACACACAGACACACAGACACTATTGTATATATATATAGAAGTAGAACCACTGGTGAACTACAGAATAACTTAATTACGTGCATAAACATGCTCGTGACATAGGCCTAAACCAAGGACTACTAAAGGGAAGGACTGGCACAGTCTATGTTCAGCCTTTGATAGCAAAGGCCATTTCCTCTCTCACTCTGTCTATCATTGCTATTTTTCTCTCTAAAACTAGCATTTAAGGTGTCCTAAAGGTTATGATCATGTGTTTGCATTATCTTAGTTTGATTTTGTAAAGTTTAAATAGGAATGTTGTGCCAACATTGGGTGTAGAGGGTCTCTCCAGTAGCACACATTCATACTATAGTATTAGCAATTTGAACACCTGTGTCTTTCCTTTGCAATAAGTGTTCTGTACAATGTTTTAGACATGATTTGGGAAAACAACCTGACACAACCACCATTAAACACCCATTTCAAAACTGTGTACAGTGAAACCTGTTAAAAAGTCATCCGCAGAGACCAAAGTACATTAAGTGAAGTTGACTTGATCTGTCATCACAGGTGCATGCCACATCAAGAAAACAGTATTTTGTCACCCCTTTTCTACTCCATTTCTCACATTCTGTTTGAAGCACATCTATACCTCTTGATGGATGTCTGCAACAGCACTCCATTCTTCTGCTGGTCCTTCTCCAGGTTGTGGAGACCACTGAGAAGCACATTTGCCACATGTCCTCTGAGTTTTGCACAGTTCACAAGGCTGAAGTACTCCGCGATGGTGTCCAGCACAGCCATTAGCCGCTGCCGACAGCACGCCCTGTGGCGGGCCGTCTTGACGAAGACGAGTCCATACCTCACCAGGTCATACGTACTCTGGTGAGGTACTGTCAGTGATCCCCTAGACACTTCCTGAATGAAAGCACTGATTTCAGAGGGCACCAAGGGTTCTTCCTCGTCGAACTGAAGTTTTTCCTGGCACTTCCTCTCCACCCACCCTGCCACGTAGGCGGCACTGCTCTCTTCCTGGGCAGAGAGTGAAAGGACAGCCTCACAGCCTTCAACCACCGCCGCATCCTCACACTAAAGAGCTGGTCCTATGCACACATGTGCTAGAGTCTCCAACCTGAAGTCTAGGTCCTCCAGGTAGGTGGCTGCATGCCTGGCCAAACGCTTCTTGCAGGCCCTCATGACATCGGCCGACGTCATGAAGGCATTGGCACCGGTAGCCTGGCGATAGACAGAGAACTCCCCCTCTATTCTGTCACTCTGGAGTTCCCTAAGTAGCACAAACTTGAAGTTGACCTGGCGGAGGAGGTAGGAACACACAGCCATCAAGCCTTGCATTGTCTGCGCCATTGCCCTCTTCGTGTCGTGTGTCATGCACTGTTCGCGGCTCTTCCCATGGCCTGATGGAGCTTGCTTAAACTGCTCATGCAGTGTGGCTAAGTTGGTGGAGGTGAGGTCTTGAACACGCCTGTGTGGATCTTTCATTTTAATGTCTTGCCCTTTGGATGACACGTTGACCACATTCCACCAACCCAGCACACTCTGGATGAAATCTGCTGTGTCATTGTATCCTCGGAGCCTGAGCGCAGCCACCATCTTTTCGTTGAATACTTTGAGGACATGCTGCACGTTCTGAAGCTGAAGCTTGGATGGCTGGACAGAGGCTTGTGTCAGTGGAGAAGTTTTCAGGATGTTGTCCTTCTCTGCACCATACAGCTGCTTGACGTCACTGAAGGAACCGATGACTTGGTTGTCAAATGTCAGCTTCTGGCACCTCTCTGAAATCAATAAAAGAATAAATCACATGGATATGCAGAGAGTGTGTGTACATGCAGTTTGTGTGAGATGTGTGTATGTGTGATGTGTTTGTGTGTGAGATGTGATCATGGAGGCAACACAATATTTTAAATCCTGGCAAATCTTGTATCTAGCATGGCGTCCAAACTGCCGCGGGCGGTGAAACACATGGTTCGTTATTTTTATTGGCTTGAGGTACACATTCATTCAATCTTCACAAAAACAACAATGAAAAGAGTAAAGATTGTTCTTTATTTTGATGAAAAGTAGATGAAAATCCATGCACAAATAGCTGAGATATCACAAAGTGAAAACGACTGAAAATGTTCAATTTAGCATGCTGATGGTCAGAGTGCAGTCTGCCGCTACCTAATATTACTGTCTGAAAAAGTTGATGCGCGATCCAGCGGTTGTACGGAAATAACGGACTGTTCATGTCTATTTTTAACGTTCACAGAAAACGGGAATTCCCGCTCAACCATTCGATGTGTTACTGCCAAGCTTATTCGGGGAATCGTGGTTGTTGCAAGGACTTGAAAACATAGAATGTTCAGCAATTTCTCACACTTGCAGCACTCACACATGTACACATACTTTGAAAATCATCACTTTATTTAAAAAAAAAGGATGAAATTGACAAAATAAACACACGGTGATTCTATGATGTTCAAAGTACATGTACCTGAAAAACCAAAAAACCCAAAACACGTTTTTGAACAAATGTTTGCTAAAATTCCGTGCCACCTCTGCCCTTGGCTTAAGCATGGAGCTTGCCATTTGAACTGAGGGCAGAAACAAACTTTCATCAGTCTCAAATAGCAATATAAGCTGAAGAGACAATTACAAAATAATAACTAACTGTATCGGTCTCGAATAGTAATATAACCTGAAGAGACAATAACAAAATAATAACTAACTGTATCGGTCTCCAATAGCAATATAAGCTGAAGAGACAATAACAAAATAATAACTAACTGCATCGGTCTCAAATAGCAATATAATTTAAAAACGACGTTAAACACCAAATAAAGAAAGAATAGCAATATAAGCTGAAGAGACAATACAAAATAATAACTAACTGTATCGGTCTCCAATAGCAATATAAGCTGAAGAGACAATAACAAAATAATAACTAACTGTATCGGTCTCCAATAGCAATATAAGCTGAAGAGACAATAACAAAATAATAACTAACTGTATCTGTCTCCAATAGCAATAAAAGCTGAAGAGACAATAACAAAATAATAACTAACTGTATCGGTCTCCAATAGCAATATAAGCTGAAGAGACAATAACAAAATAATAACTAACTGTATCTGTCTCCAATAGCAATAAAAGCTGAAGAGACAATAACAAAATAATAACTAACTGCATCGGTCTCAATAGCAATATAAGCTGAAGAGACAATAACAAAATAATAACTAACTGTATCGGTCTCGAATAGCAATATAAGCTGAAGAGGCAATACAAAATAATAACTGCATCGGTCTCGAATAGCAATATAAGCTGAAGAGGCAATACAAAATAATAACTAACGGTATCGGTCTCCAATAGCAATATAAGCTGAAGAGGCAATACAAAATAATAACTAACTGCATCGGTCTCGAATAGCAATATAAGCTGAAGAAGCCCAGGAAACCACAGACGTCACAGAGAAACCGCGTGTGCCCTTCTGACTGCAAAAGACAGATGCAGTTGATGGCGTCTCTCGGGATGTTGCACCAGGCATGGATATAGTTTTGTTAGGGCCTATAAGAGTTTCTTGTAAACAGATTGCAAAAGGATTACTTTTCTAAAGGAGATGAAGTTCCTCTTGATTGGCATTAAAACCTGATATTCCATTGTATTATTGAAGCCATTAAAAAGGCTTAGTATTTTAAAAACAAATAAAACTTTAATCCATGCCCGATCCTCCACCCCCGTCCGACGCAGGGTAGAACCGGTTTGTTTCATCCCTTTCCGATTCTCCACCCTCGTCAGACAAGGGGGAGAAAGGGTTTGTCAAAGCAGAGAGTGATGTATCTCCCTTTCTCACTCGGGTAGGCAAGTTAGGCCTGACCTTGGCCTTGGGAGATCTCGAGGCTCTACCCTCAGAGTTTGATCTTGACGGTCCGCCCAACCCCCGAAGACCCGGCCGAATGAGTGGAGGATTTTTTTGACCTCCATTTGGTTTGGGCTTTAGCGGCTTTGTTCACGGCTGCCTGCGTGACGTCAGTGGCTGCCAAAATCACAGCCGTTTCTTCCTCAGAGGCGCCAGTCGAAACTGACGTCTGATCCGTTTTAGTCTCAGCAACCGTAGCCGCCTTCTCAACGTTATCGGCAGCAACAGCCGCCTTTACTCCACACTGGTTAAGATTAGCAACGACATTCTCAAGACGATCGATCTTTTTAATGAGATTGTCCAAGACTGCAGTCACTTTTGTGATAAAGCCTTCGAGAGACGAAGGTGTAGTCGGCGTCGCAGACGGAGTACTAACAGCCCTGGTGTATGTGGACACCGAGGGCTGCGCCATCTGGGACATGACCTTCTCCTTCGCCTCACCGAAAGAGCATCTCTCCGTTCTCATTTTTTGAATGGTTTTCTCCGTTTTCCACTGGGGACATTCTTTTGAAGCTGAGGAATGTTTACCCCCACAGTTGTGACATGGTTTGGGTCCCTCGCATTCACCCTCATGATTTTCCTTTGTACAATCTCTGCACATTTCCTTCCCCTTGCAGTTTTTGCTACCTTGGCAACGATAACAACGCAGAGGGAAACCGGAATAATTTCAAAAAGAACAACAATTCTTTTGGGAGCAACGGCTGTGCAGAAAGTTAGAGAGTGTTTGTTTCCACTCTTTCCTTCTTTATCCGTTCTGGATACTCTGTGTACGTCGACAACGCCTTGTGACGCCAACCCATCCTTCAACTCCGCACAGCTCATACCTTGGAAGTGGTATGAGCGTGCCACACCCCGAGAGGTGTTCAGGTATGAGTGGCTAGTCACGGAAATCATGAAGGAGTTCGATCCAACGGTCAGGGCAGAACCATGTCGGGACAAAAGAAGACCCGATACCTTCTTGGTGGGGCAATCCACCAAGAAACTACCATCCTTCTGACGTTTCACTGACTGAACTGATGAGGAAACCCCCTGGAACTCGTCGCGATATAACCTTCGTGGTTGAAAACGACGTTAAACACCAAATAAATAAATAAATAAAATAAACCCCCTGGAACCACTTTTCCAAAACAAAAGGCGAAATCTTTTGAGTGCCATTTTGAAACTGAACTACGAGGTATCGGGGCCATGCACCCTGCACCCCTGCTGCAGCAGCAGTAGTTCTAGATTCATTCTCGCTGTCAGAATCTCTATCTTTCCTTTTCTTGTTTAACAAAGACATAACACGTGAGCTCAATGAGGAAACCGGCACGGTTGGCCTAGTGGTAAGGCGTCCGCCCCGTGATCGGGAGGTCGTGGGTTCGAACCCCGGCCGGGTCATACCTAAGACTTTAAAATTGGCAATCTAGTGGCTGCTCCGCCTGGCGTCTGGCATTATGGGGTTAGTGCTAGGACTGGTTGGTCCGGTGTCAGAATAAAGTGACTGGGTGAGACATGAAGCCTGTGCTGCGACTTCTGTCTTGTGTGTGGCGGCACCGCCCTGATATGGCCCTTCGTGGTCGGCTGGGCGTTAAGCAAACAAACAAAACAAACAAAAAGCTCAATGAGGTGGGAAATACACAGTCATGTTGTTGCTCATCAGTGGACATAGAGTGCCACAGAGTAGCCCACACAGCTGCCTCCACCTTGTCTACGTTAGGAATGTTGTCCAGGATTGTCCCACGGTAAACGTTCTGAAGACTGTCGCATTTCTTTTCAGTCAGGCGACCAACACCACGTCCACTAAGCAGCCCCTGCTTCGTAAGTTTGCCAAGGGCAGTGCCCATACATACCTGGTACTGAAGGCACCTGATGGTTGTTGTAATATCTCCGGAATCGATCCAACCTCTTTAGACGTTTTGGGAGGAAGAAAAAGTGGAGGCGGAAAGTGTCCACCCTGTCTCCCACAACCAACAACTGGCTAGCATTCAATGTCTCAAAGAGGCCGCGTTACTCAGTGAACACCTTTTCCCTTACATCGTTCCACAATCTTTCAATGCGCTGGTTGTGGACACTGGTATCGTTGATGAAACTCCTTCGTGACACTCTAGTAAATTAGATTGAGGGGACAAATCCTGTATAAGGGGTTTAGGTCTGTTTGAAAGTAACCGTTAGACCTGCCGACGCACACACATGCATGTATTCTGTCACTTAAGGATTAGCGTTTGGGCTCCAAGTTTGCAGTTTCTTTTTTCTCAAACGCTGAAGCCATGGAGCAGTGAGTACGTCGTTCAGTGCGCTGGTTGTTGACACTGATACCAACGATGAAGCTGCCTCGTGACAGTCCATGATGCTACAAACGACATGATCTCCTCATACAGCTCCCGTTCACAGGCACAGCCGGAATCTGACCCCTTTATCACCCCTTCCTCAGTGCCAGCGGTAATTAATCACCCATCCCCCGGTTCAGCGCTGGCTACACAGTAGTGACTGTACAACCGCGCAATAGCATCACCCACACAAGCCATCTCAGCAGTAGAAGGCTAAGAGAAAAGCTCCCTTCTACTAGCAGGCCAGAGTGCGGCCTAGCTCAACCTCTCGGCAGCTGCGCACTGCTATCTCTGCCTTGCGAGTAAGCTGTGTGTTTTGAAAACACTTCTATCTTGTTAGTTCTCTTGAATTACGATGTCAGCATGTGTGTTATTTACACATAGCCTTGTAGTCAAGACCATAAACTTTCAAACGATACTAAATATGACCACTATGCAGTAGGTGTGCCACTGCTGTAGCCTGCTGAAAGAAGACAGACAGAGAACAGTACACACAGCACAATGTAATTAATGACATGTATTTGAGTGGCTACAGATCGCGCCACGGTCCACTTTTGAAGACAGAACAAATTAAAAACAAATCTGCAAGGTTAATGTTAACAGATGTTCATGCTGACACTTTAAAGACTTTTACCTTGTGTGTGTGAGATATCTTTTCTAGAGCCCGCTTACAGGTATCCAAGTAGGAAAACAGTATTCCAAAATGTCAGCACACGGCAGTTGTTGTTGTTGTTATAGCTAGTTTTACTTCCATGTATCTTGGGGTAGATTTAAAGAAGGCTGTTCACATTATACTGACACCAGCAAACCAGGGTCGGCAACGGATAAATGATATGGACACCCACTGCCCAATGCTGGATTCGAACCCGCGACCTTTCGATCACGAGCCCACGCGCTCGACCGACTGAGCTATCCAAGCTCCCAGCACACGGCAGGTTTTTATAACTGCAGTAGATGTTTATAAACAGTACACATGTACATACATCCAGTTTTTGTCATGGTTATCTGGATTGTGAAAATGAATATCTACACCATACAGGAAAAACAGTTATGAATGCTTCATTAAGCACTCTTTTTTGAGGAGCACTTTGACAGGGACAGCATCAAGTCATGGAATTTTGGTGACACCAGAGTCTGATGTTCCGTCATGAGAACACGCAGTCTTTTTATGGGGTCTTTCATTGCCCAGATTCTCCTTTTCAGTGTGTTAATTGTAGCATGTGTTCCTTCGCCCCCTTGCTCCCCATGTAGTCCCATTCCAAACCTCCAAGCCCGAAGCCAAGGCACACAATGGCATTCCAACAGATGTTGTTTGGGAATCACCCTCACATTTGGAAATGCATTTCTGAAAAACGACATGTAGGCTGTGATGCTGCTTTCAGCCTCTGAAATGTCTTCTTCGCTTACTGGTCTGGAATGAGAAATTCGTCTGTGGACTTCAGAAAACTCCCGCAGTGGGGCACTGCGGTTATGAAATTAAAGGCCCCTCCTGTTTTTGGAACCGCAGGAGCTTTCTAGTTTGCTGTTAGGTAGATTTTTGGTTCCTCTTTCCTGTCATGCTCTCTTTTTCTTCATGAATTCTTTTCTTTTTTCTGCCTTCTTGCTCATTCACCTGTATTTTTTCCAAAAATCTCTTCTCTTGCCGCTTGTCTCGCGATTCATGTATAGTTTAATCTGTTAGTGTTCTGATGTAAGTCCAGCAGTAGATAGGTTAAGCCTATTTTAACATACTGGAAACTGGTAATCTTCCAGTAGGTATTAATTTAGTTTTACTGAAGCCTGCTGGGACACAAGTAATGGGTTAGTGCATTTGTAAACAGGAATCGCTTGACAAGTGGCCCCCTTCATCCCCCCCTTCCTCGTCCTGATATGGCTCTGCGTAGTCGGCTGGACGTTAAGCAACAAATAAACAAACAAACCGTCCGTAGACACCACCTTAACGTTGGACTTTTCTCGGAAACTATCAAAGCGATCGGGCTCATATTTTGTTTAGTCGTGACCTCCAATGACCTCTACACTTTAACGATGGTTTCGTTGACCTTTGACCTTTTTCAAGGTCACAGGTCAGCGTCAAAGGAAAAATTAGACATTTTATATCTTTTCTCGGAAACTATCAAAGCGATCGGGCTCATATTTTGTTTAGTCGTGACCTCCAATGACCTCTACACTTTAACGATGGTTTCGTTGACCTTTGACCTTTTTCAAGGTCACAGGTCAGCGTCAAAGGAAAAATTAGACATTTTATATCTTTGACAAAGTTCATCGGATGTGATTGAAACTTTGTAGGATTATTCTTTACATCAAAGTATTTACATCTGTAGCCTTTTACGAACGTTATCAGAAAAACAAGGGAGATAACTAGCCTTTTCTGTTCGGCAACACACAACTTAACGTTGGGCTTTTCTCGGAAACTATAAAAGTGACCGGGCTCAAATTTTATGTGAACGTGACTCATTGTGTTGTGAATAGCAATTTTTTCCTGTCCATCTGATGCCTCATATAATATTCAGAACTGCGAAAGTGACTCGATCGAGCGTTTGCTCTTCTTGTTCTTCATGAATTCTTTTCTTTTTTCTGCCTTCTTGCTCATTCACCTGTATTTTTTTCCAAAAATCTCTTCTCTTGCCGCTTGTCTCGCGATTCATGTATAGTTTAATCTGTTTGTGTTCTGATGTAAGTCCAGCAGTAGATAGGTTAAGCCTATTTTAACATACTGGAAACTGGTAATCTTCCAGTAGGTATTAATTTAGTTTTACTAAAGCCTGCTGGGACACAAGTAATGGGTTAGTGCATTTGTAAACAGGAATCGCTTGACAAGTGGCCCCCTTCATCCCCCCCTTCCTCGTCCTGATATGGCTCTGCGTAGTCGGCTGGACGTTAAGCAACAAATAAACAAACAAACAAACTTCAGAAAACAGCGCGTTTAACTCTAAATATGTCTTTCTCAGTGCCTCTGCAGCAGCAGTGACACTACTGTCGTCTGTCAACTCTCTGCTCCATTATGAAACACACTGCATACCAAACATACACTGTCACATGAAGACAAAGAAGAAAACTGGAAATATTAGGTCACACTGCTGCACAAAATAACTGAGTGTGATGTCACTTGTAATAATACTATGATTCAATCCTTTCTTTTCTGCTGAACAGTGGGTGAAAAATTTGCCTGTCACAACACAATGCCACACAAATGAAACACACAGCGTACATGTACTCTGATGATCAGAAACTAATACAAGACAAAAAGTCTTTAAGACGAAACCACATGGAAAGTGCTCCAGACAGGGCTCTTCAAGATATAAACTAGATAAAAAATCTGGTTCTGCTGTGAGGCAGTGGCAGGAAGGCAATTAAACCGTGGGAAATTGACTCATTTTCTGCTGCCAGCCAGTGGAACAAAGAAGGCTGAAGCCCCAGCGGGGCCAGGAATGTGATAACAGATAAGCAGGGCAGGGGCTGCGTGGGCAGGTGCCAGCAGCAAACTTAATCATGCTATCTGTGAAAGGGGGAACCGCCGTGGGGGGTAAATGTTTGATGCAGCGGCCCCAAAAGGCTTTCAAGAAGTCCGATCTCTGTCGCTTACACATTGGTCAGTCACATCACACACCGGCACGGTTGGTCTAGTGGTAAGGCGTCCGCCCCGTGATCGGGAGGTCGTGGGTTTGAACCCCAGCCGGGTCATACCTAAGACTTTAAAATTGGCAATCTAGTGACTGCTCCGCCTGGCGTCTGGCATTATGGGGTTAATAGTGCTAGGACTGGTTGGTCCGGTGTCAGAATAATGTGACTGGGTGAGACACGAAGCCTGTGCTGCGACTTCTGTCTTGTGTGTGGCGCACGTTATATGTCAAAGCAGCACCGCCCTGATATGGCCCTTCGTGGTCGGCTGGGCGTTAAGCAAACAAACAAAAGTCACATCACACATTCTTATCTGCTGAAAGGTGAAGACCCACCATATTGTTTTGGATGCAACGAACCATGGACATTAGAACATGTCCTCACCAAATGTGTAGACGTTCAAGAATTTCGAGACAAACACTACAATGCGGAAACGCTAAAGGTTTTATTCCGGGATGTTCCCCCGGACAAGATTTTTAACTTATTAAAGGAGATCAAGATTTTTTAAAAGATTTGAAGTACCAGAAGTGATAGTGATTAGTTTTTAGAACCTTCTTTTACAGTGATAGATCTGAATGTAAATAGTCTGAAACGTAGAACTTGCCATGTGAAGTGAAAAAGAAAATAACTGCATCGGTCTCGAATAGCAGCTAGCATCTGCTGACTTACTTACTGCCTTTCACGCCTGGTGGCGTGTAGGGCAGCGACAAAGGACCTCAGTGTTGTTTTCCTTTGTCGCTGTTTCTGTAACTCACTCGGTTTTACCAGTTAGAGTTGTTGGCCCTAAGCTGAACCCCCAACCTGGAGGACCAGGGTACACATTTTAGTCTGGCCTCTACCTCACGCGGATCTGTTCGGCATGGTTGGACCTACCAGGGACACGAGGTCCCCGCCGACATAGCTCCGGAGGTTGTCAAGGCACACAAGCCCCCACACCACGATCAAGGTAAGTGCACCAGGTGGGGGAGCATCTGCTGAAGGGACATTAAAACCAAAAAAACAAACAATCAAGAAGTCCGAATATGACAAGTTCGGTGCCAAGTAAGCCTGAATGTTCATGAAACAAAGGCGAGCATTCTCATATATTCTCATTCTAAACAGATACGGGTTTAACCCGTTTACACCATAGCGTTCTGTCACATCATAGCGTTCTGTCACATCATAGCGTCCTGACCGGCACGGTTGGCCTAGTGGTAAGGCGTCTCCCCCTTGATCGGGAGGTCGTGGGTTTGAACCCCGGCCAGGTCATACCTAAGACTTTAAAATTGGCAATCTAGTGGCTGCTCCGCCTGGCGTCTGGTATTATGGGGTTAGTGCTAGGACTGGTTGGTCCGGTGTCAGAATAATGTGACTGGGTGAGACATGAAGCCTGTGTTGCGACTTCTGTCTTGTGTGTGGCGCACGTTATATGTCAAAGCAGCACCGCCCTGATATGGCCCTTCGTGGTCGGCTGGGCGTTAAGCAAACAGTGGTAAGGCGTCCGCCCCGTGATCGGGAGGTCGTGGGTTCGAACCCCGGCCGGGTCATACCTAAGACTTTAAAATTGGTAATCTAGTGGCTGCTCCGCCATGACAACCTGCCTTGTTGTCCCCCTCATGCGGTTTATCCCACAAGCCTACGCACTTCGGATGACCAGATCTGGACGTCTCTCTTTGAGGCACCTCCAGTAGTCATCCCCCGGCATGTCATTTTTGAACATGGTTTTCAATTTCAGCTGTTTGACGATAGTTCCAACTTTAATAAGAAATGTTCTTTTCGTCAAGGGGAATCTAGCCTCTGCAGCAGCTATTGCCTTGTTGACAATTTCGTTTTCGATCTCTTCAGGGATCGATCTCCCCCCTTTCCCCTATCCCATCTCCCCCCTTCCCTCGTCGCGATATAACCTGCGTGGTTGAAAACAATGTTAAACACCAAATAAAGAAAGAAAGAAAGAATCTCTTCAGGGATCGATCGTTTCCTACCAGGCCTCACTGCAAGATTTGACCGCCCATGAACATGGTCAGTCAAGGTGCTCCTTGGAATAGCAAATTCCTTTGATGCAGCTTTGATGCTCATATTCCTCTCTCTAATTGCTTCCAATGCATTTTGCAATGCATCTCGGTCGTATTTGCAGTACTTTCCCTGGCTCTTTCTTGGCATCTTGTCCTGTAAGCACACACACACACTTGTAAGGTTATGTTGAGAAGGTCTTGAGATGAATAAAGTATGAAAGAAAGAGAGGGAGAGAGAGAGGAGGGAGGGAGGGACGGAGAGAGAGAAAAAAGAGAGGGGGGAGGGACAGAGAGAGAGAGATGGGTGTGGTCTATTAGTCGCCTAATCACAGCCAGATGACGGGTTGCACATTCATGCAGCAGTTAAGGCCAAAAAAAAAAAATAGTTGTGGTTAAGATAACCCGACCGTCCCTATTTTTTACCGCCGACCCTAGCACTTTTTTTTTTTCCAATTTAAAAAAAAAAAAAAAAAGAATCCCTACCTACCTACCCTATTTTTTTTGGCCATGTTACCTTAACCACAACTTTTTATTTTTGGCCTAATGAAGTGAAGGCTATTTTAGTGTTAAAATACTTCAGCTTCTTAGCTTACTCTCAAAACGTCTAACTTAAAGCATAAACTTAGTCCTTGCTTTCTTTACAAGCACTGAAATATATGACGAATTTCCCCCAGTTGATGGTGACGGATTTCCCCCATGTACACTTTTGGGTGGGGGAACTTCGTCACTCCAGTATTTTCATGTTTACAGTGTTTTGACCTGTTTTGTCGCTAAGAAACTGTTGTAAACTTTAAAATAAAGTGTGTTTATGTTAAAGATTCTTTATATACTTGATTCTATTAAACAAATCATAAATATAAGACTGTAAAGACAGCGGGGTTCTTACTGAAAAAAACAAGTGCAGCGATGAAGCAGACGACACAGTCAGTCGGGTTGGCGCGCAATCATTTGCCCCGTCTGGCTGTACCAAGTGTTCTCATTGGTTGATCCATCTTTCGCCTAGAAAGTTGTTCTAACTTGGGAGAGTCTATTTGGGGAGGTGAAGACTTAGTAGTGCATTGAATTAATAGAAGAAACTTGGGTGATGAATTTCCCCCAAACCGCAAGAGTGCCGAATTTCCCCCAACCCACCTTACCATGTGAAAAAAAGAAAAACTTGCATCGGTCTCGAATAGCATTGACTGCTGAAGAGACAATACAAAATAATAACCATCTCGATGTTACTCTTGTCCAAAATATCGGTTATTTTTAAGAAGAGACGATAGAGATTACACAATGTTTTATTTATAACTCAAGTTGGGAATCCCTCGTGACTTTCTTTGTGCCGAGACCCCCTCAGTGCCTTTCTTTGTGCCGAGACCCCCTCAGTGCCCCACTAAACAAAGAAAGTCGCGAGGGATTCCCAACGTGAGTTACAATAGAACATTGTGTAATTTCTTTAGTACACTTTAATGCGGTAATACGTGTGTTGTTATGTTTTTAGACACATCACTGCGTCTGTTTACATCCCATACAGGACCTAATCCGGAAGTCTGTGGTCAATGGATGTGTTTCGTACATCCGAGCTTGAAAGTAGTCCGATCATTTGATGTCATATTTGTCTGCTTCTGTTGTAATCTGTGCTCTCACCTTATATTGAGTTCACACTGAAACACTCTGGAGAACAAAACAAACAAGAGGATTCATTTTACTCTTGCAAGACTGCAACACTCTGGAGAATCAAGACATCGGCCAAACATGATGTATTTTGGAAACAAATACATGTTGCAATTTGTTTCGAACATTTGACGTCACGAGTTCCAAGTCGGTCTGCTTGCAAATGTGTGTCGCGGGACATTTCAGTGTGCTGTCGTTCACAAAGTTCTGGAGATCGTTTAGGGTGGCCTGGCGTAAAATAAAAAGAAATGTTCTTGCAGCACGTACTCATAAGGCTACAGAAAGTAAGTGCCTGTTGTAGGAATAGATTCAGTTTTTCTTGCCAAAAAAGTTTGAAATGTTTGTTTGGCGGCTTGAACTGGCAATAAGGGCTGATTTTGCTGTTGGGAGCACATTTCTCAACTGGTACAGCCGTACAATGTCTGCATCCTCGCCCTCGAACCACCGGAGTGCTCTCTCCAAGCAGGTCACTGCTTCTCTTGCAGTCACTCGATAAGTTGACACGCGTGTTGTCTTTGGCAAAAAGCATGTAGATTTCTTCTTTGATTGTTTGCTTTTTCTGCCACCTGCTATAACGCAAGAAGCAGCTGAAGCACTTCATGGCGCCTGTAGAAAATCTGGGGTGTCTGGCTGAGATCGCGATTAGCGGGACTCGAGTGTTAAATTGCATGCCTGACTAGGTTGCAGAAGACTGAAGCGCAGTTTAAGCACATGATTGGCGCCTGTGGCCACCCGGACCGTCTAGCAGAGATCGCAATTAGCTGGACTCGAAGGTTCAACTGCACGCCTGACTGGCCATACTGACTGGTCAGACACTTAACCTCTATAGGCACGTGGCCAATTTGACGATAACGATCGTGGCATGAAAGTTCTTGACTGAGTGGGGCTTGTGCGCGTGAAAGGTTTGTTTTTCTTTTGTTCGCAGGTCTCGATCAACCCGTAATGTACACAACCTGAAAACACACACACACGTAAAACACTATTTGGAGAGACTGAGGGAGAGAAAGAGAGAGAGACTGATAAGATAAAATGACAATTTACTGCATGATGAAAGGCCATCGGACCCAGAGAGAGATAGCGTGGTTATAATAGAACATTTTTTCATGATCTGTATTTTTTGGCCATTACGTGACTAATTTGGTAAAAAAAAAATTAAAAAAAGGGTCGGTCCTGTTTTCTTCGGGGTCCAAGAGGTCTCCGCGATATAGCCGAATTCGCGATTTAGTGGACCGCGAGTTAGTGGAAGTCTGCTGTACCAAGATTTTTTTCGCAGCCTTTCTGCATAATGCAGCAATGCAACTGTCAGGAGGTCTACCCTGCGCTCAGTCGTCATTTGCTTTGTGATTGTGCTTAACTTCCTGAGGTAGGACCACAGGCACCCGTCGCGATATAACCTTGAATTGTTGAAAACGACGTTAAACACCAAATAAAGAAAGAAAGACCACAGGCGCTCCAGAGTTTCGCCCACCGGCACGGTTGGCCTAGTGGTAAGGCGTCCGCCCCGTGATCGGGAGGTCGTGGGTTCGAACCCCGGCCGGGTCATACCAAAGACTTTAAAATTGGCAATCTAGTGGCTGCTCCGCCTGGCGTCTGGCATTATGGGGTTAGTGCTAGGTGACTGGTTGGTCCGGCGTCAGAATAATGTGACTGGGTGAGACATGAAGCCTGTGCTGCGACTTCTGCAGGCATGGGAATTGTCCGCCGAACGGCGGATTTCCGCCGAATTTTTTTTTTGTTCCGCCGAAAATGCAAAAGTGTCCGCCGAAAAAATAAAGGGGGGAGGCACACAAAAAAAGCACCGGTTACTTTAGCCTTTGCGCAAAAGCCCGCGAAAACTTTCCGTACTTTGTTCACGCACTGCTACCGCCCGCCTCAGTTATTGAACTTTTATGTCTTGAAAGTAAACCAGATTGCACAGATTGTGTTACAAGTTACATTTTCCTGTTTGTCTCAAGAAGATCAATTTTTTTACAAATTTAAACCATATAATACATGTATATATTTTTTTTCTTCAAAAAAGCAAAAATTGGTACATTTTTGTACTAAAAAATCTGATTCTAAAAACAGAATTTAATGGCAAACTTGGAGCTCAGATGACACCAGATTGCACCATCTGGGTTCTTTGGAGAAATTTTTTTTCCGGGGGGGCATGCCCCCGGACCCCCCTAGTAAGGCTAGGCGCTTCGCGCCGTCGATTTGACGCTTCGCGTCTTCAGTTATAAATTTTCCGCCTTTTATACAATTTTCAATTCCCATGCCTGTTCTGTCTTGTGTGTGGCGCACGTTATATGTCAAAGCAGCACCGCCCTGATATGGCCCTTCGTGGTCGGCTGGGCGTTAAGCAAACAAACAAACAAACAAAATCCAGAGTTTCGCTGTCCGTCAATCCAATGCCTGGTGTTCTGCGTGGTGTGTACTCCAGCTGAAAATAACACATTTACATCAGAAACAGGCATAATAACACAAAAGAGGAATGAGAAGTCCAGTGCTTAGTATTTATTTTCACATGAACGGACATACATTTTTGTTTACAATAATAATCACATTATAATCCAGGAAGCTGATTGTGAGGATAGCCTTTTGTTTGCTAAATGAAAAATGAATGAAAGAAAGTAACCAAAACTAAAAACATATTTTGACATAATTTTAAAATATAACACACACACATGCCTGGCCAGACTAAAATCATAGCGTCTTTGCTATTTCAATATTAAATCAAAATATAATCAACCTGGCAAATCATCTTTTGCCCAAAGGAGTGGAATATTGGCAACACAAACTTGACTTTGTCTGCATTCAGGGGCCCATGGGATTTCTGAAATAAAATTGACTTGTTAGTTATCAACACACATCAGGGAACACAGGATATAACGACACGATATATAACAATTCTATTGCAAAATGTTGTTTTACTGTGCAAGCAAGTTCAATATAAAAACATAGAAAACATTTGTCAACTGTGATGAAAAGTAATACATTTCACCTAACTTACATAATCCTTGGTGTGGTAGTCCTCGAAGCAAGGGGCAGGACACAGGGGGACGTCACGTGAACATGCACAAGTATCAAAAAGTTGAGCTGATGGAACTTTGACACTGACTTTGGAAAATGGTAGTGAGACTGAGTGAGAGTGGAGAGAGAAAAAAACAACAAAACTCACCAGTAAATGGTGGAATTCGGGGAAAACCACGCAGGTTTTGGCACCAGATATCTTCTTCTTCATCTGAAGATTCGTCAATATCAGTCTCAGCATCGTAAAGGTCGTCAATTTGACGATCTTCTTGCTCATCTCCCACCTCCATCTCATGTTCCGCGTTCCGTTCCTCTTCGTTTTCGAAGTCAGAGTCACCAACTTCTTCGTCTTCTTGGTTGTTTTCTGGAGCCACATCGTTCATCAAATCGTTCTCATCTTCTCTTTCGTCTTCTTCCCACCCATCTTCATCTCCCTCGTCTTCGGAACCACTCTGTAAGCACTGTTCTAGAACTTCTTCGAAAGCCACAACGCGATTTCTTCTCCGTCTCTCCGCCATGATTTTCAAATGTGACGGACGGAATTTACCGAGTCCAACTTTCTTTGTTCCAAGGCATCATTGGGCAAACTTCGGAAACGTTCATTCAAGGGAAGTAACTAAGATGAAAGAGAAATGGTTGATGAACACAATGATATGAATTGTTTCCCCTAGACCAAGTGGTTTCGTCTCACGATTTTTTCAAAGTAGTAACGCTCAGACTTGAGCGTCTCGTAACCGAACGAAGCGATGCGAACGCTCAAGTCTGAGCGCCGCGTTGGCTGCGGAGGTCACGAGCGACGCTCATATATGAGCGCTCCGTCGAGAAAAAGTTAATTATCACTTTCTGAATCCCATGTCTGAATTGTACATTTTCAAAAAAGTGCAATTAATCAGCTGGGCACATGGCTGAGGTCTAAACTGTGCATTAACATCACACGAACAACTGTAGAAAATTTGAAGTAATTCTGTCCATTTGTTTAAGAAATATCTTGACAATGCTGTTGTGCATGTTCGAAAACGCGATTTTGAGAAAATCAACTCTAAAGTGCGGCTAAATATGTGTGAGGTGTCATGAACGCAACAACAGAAGAACAACATGCACATGCTTGTCAGTATTTAATAAGGAACTTCAGAAATCATTTTAATTCCCTTACCACAGCTATTCATGACCCCCTGCTAAGTAATCCTCCTCAATATCCATGTTCAACTGCGCCTTATCCAATGCACGCTGACGTCGCTGCTGCGCCGCAACTGCTGGATCCTGGTAGCCGGTTATTCTCAAGGAATCAAGTTTTTGGATGCACACAGTAGCATAATGTCCTGGTTTAATGGCAAGTGCCTCAAAGATGTCCAGTCTCTTTCTTTCTCCATCATTGTAGACTATTGTTGCATCTGCAACGGCCAGATCAATGCGGCGATGTCCACAGAATCCTGTTTTGGGACATCTTTCCCAAATGAGATGATGGAAGGCTTCATTTGTGTTTTGTGTGCCACCATGAACACATTTTTGGAAAAGGGAGTCCTGGGTTAGAGTCTCAAACACAGGTTTGATGGCCTCCATTACATAAGGTGGAAGGGCGTTCTTGTTCGGGTCTCCCCCATTCTGTTTTTTGGACGGACACTAAGTCCCACAGTTGCGATGGTCTCGATTCCTGTGCTTCCATATTGCCCACACCGCTTTCCGCATTCCCGGCACGTTACCTACATTGTTCCGGATTGCAGCCCCAAAATGTCCCTGTATCTTTAAAATTGCTGGCTTTTTTAGTCATTTTCTTCCACCAATGCCCTTCACCTGCTTTCCGTTGTGATTGAACGTTGTAGTCTTGAGGGCCGCCACTTTGTTCATTAGTTGCCTCCCCATCTGCTTTTGGACATGGCCGCAACACTCCAGTTTTGCAATCACATCTCCTTCATAGATAGGGGGATCAGCATTCTTCACTCGGGATTAGGATTTGCTGTCTCCATCACCAAGATACTTCATGTAGCGCAGATCATACTTCTCCTCAGAACGCCGGAATATTCTTTCTGCGCCTTCTGGTTCCATGCTAGGTGCAGAACCGGTGTGGTTCTTCTCACACTTACCACTCTCAGTATGCTCAGTGCGCCACAAAGCAAAGTCTTCAGCACTAACTTTGTTCTTTTTCTTTGCACAAGCATCACAATGGTTGGATAGCGTTTCTGTGTCAATCACTTTGCATTTTTTGCCGTTGACTGATAGAGCGGTAACTATGCCATTTTTGCTGCTGAAACCACGGCGTTGCCAGGTGCCGTCCACTGAAACTGTTACATCTGTTCCTTGTGCATCAGTCAATTCTTGCACAGCTTCTTCCATCGACTTCTCTGCGACAGACTTTGTGGCTTTCAATATCTGCTTTTTGTGATTCTCCCAACTTTTTTTGTGAGGTGGGGACGTGGCATGTTCATGTTACCCAAGAAACGCTCGGCTGCTTTTTCATTTTTTCCAAGGGAGAAGATTGCAAGTGGAAACCGCCTTTTTGCCTCATACACTTTACCACACTTTTTTGATGTGAACAGTTCTTCTTTGTGCTGACACTGACAGGTGAACACAATTTTACCTGCCTGGTTTGTCCTATGTTCAATCACATCTGACAGTCTTTTGTTCGCACCAAGTGGTTGCTTACACAATGGACACAACAATTTCTGGATAAAAGTGACCAAAAGTTCCATGTCTACAAACCTGAACCCAGTCATGCTGTCGTCAGAGTCAAACTCCACATGTTCTTGTTTCAATTTGGCAAAAGAAGCTGATGTTTTGAGGTATGATGTGGAACTGGGCGTAGGAGGTGGAGAATCCGAGCACGTGTGTGGTTTGTTTTGGTTCGAAGTTTCTTCGACGTCGATCGAATCGGGAACTGAAGCAGCTTGTCCTTCACTCATTGTAGCTTTCCTTCTGTATTCAGAATGTTGATTTCCATAAAACTTCCGTTTACAAGATCTATCTGCCCGTTTTATCCGTCGTTTTCCCATGTTTGCTTGTTTGGATGACAACAAATAGCTCAAAGCTGAGATTTCACAGAACGGAAGCCAGGGCGAAGAAAATAGGAAAGCAGAAGGCGTTTACTTAGGCGCGCTGTGATTGGTTGGTCGCCACACCATCTCAGCGCTGGCTCAGTAATGTTCTATTTATATCAACCAATCAAACAATTTGTTACTTCGAGTTTTTGACCTTGCACTGATCAGACAGAGCTTGCCGAGGCCATTAGTTTGGTATTTGAATGAGCATTATGCGTGCGATAGAAGCTGAGTTATGAGTAAACTAAATTAGGAATAGATAATGAGATAAGTCAGAAAGACAAATTAGGCACACATACATTAGAAAGTGCACAATTAAACACATTTATTATTATAAACAAACTACAATTTCAACATGCGGAAGTGAAATTAGATAGGTTTTAGTTTGGTATTATGTAAAAACCATGAAAAATCGTGATTTTTTGCGTTTGACCATGGTAGTACGAGACATGCTATGTCATACATGATCACCAGCTGCTTCTGGGGATGTTCAGCTTGCAGTGACTTGTAGCTCCAGAAGTCGCACGCTGAGTTTGCACACTGGACTCTTTGCTAGCTTTGGTACAGACAACAGTTTCCGGCCTGCTTGGAACTGAAAGGGTCTCAGACGATGCAGGTTCTGAATTAGCAGTACTTCATCTTCATGTGATGATGGAGTATGACCTTGGCCGTGCCGTGCAACAACATGAGTTTGTTCATCAAAATTGCGAACGATGACGTCAAGAGCTGCGAAGGCACCTGCTTTCTTCTGTATTGTCTTTTCAGACTTGTTGGCTTTCAGGTGTCTGATGTGGCCTTTAACATGTTGCACCACATGTTCCATTTCCATGTCCGCAGCAATGTGAGAGTCTGACTTCCCTTGGGTGTTGACAAACATGCCATAGAAAGACTCATGTGCCGTCTTCTCGCTCAGGGTGGCCAGCTGGTGAAAAAGCAATCGCAGAATCTCAAGGCTGTACTTTGACCTGTTGTTGTCCCCTTTCAGTATCAGCATGATGACCGGCACGGTGGCCTAGTGGTAATGCATCCGCCCCGTGATCGGGAGGTCGTGGGTTCGAACCCCGGCCGGGTCATACCTAAGACTTTAAAATTGGCAATCTAGTGGCTGCTCCGCCTGGCGTCTGGCATTATGGGGTTAGTGCTAGGACTGGTTGGTCCGGTGCCAGAATAATGTGACTGAGTGAGACATGAAGCCTGTGCTGCGACTTCTGTCTTGTGTGTGGCGCACGTTATATGTCAAAGCAGCACTGCCCTGATATGGCCCTTCGTGGTCGGCTGGGCGTTAAGCAAACAAACAAACACAATTCAGCATGATGTACTTCAGAAGTCTCAACATGCTGCTTCTGTTGGGGGCCTTGATTGACGCTGCGAAAGCTTTGTACACCAGTCCCAGTTCCAAGACATTTTGGCCGCAGGTGAATGAATCATCTTGCTGGGCTTCAGATAACTGTGGCTGCGGCAGCGGCTGCATGATGGTGACTGTTCTTGTTGAGCCATCTGGCATGTTGACAACTACCTCAGTTTTATCTGGCCCTTCGTGGTCGGCTGGGCGTTAAGCAAACAAACAAACAAACCTCAGTTTTATCCGCGTTTGCAGTGATTTCAGTTGCATCCACATGCTTCCTGGTGTGTGGCCAAACCAAAGTATCCACAAGGTCACCAACATTTTTCTGCACCCAGTCCATTTTGTCTTGACTGGACAGAGACGTCAACGGCTTGTCAATGTAGCGTGCTGGTAGAATCTTGTCGGCCCTATCAATTCCAAAGAACTCACAACGCCGGCCGGGTCATACCTAAGACTTTAAAATTGGCAATCTAGTGGCTGCTCCGCCTGGCGTCTGGCATTATGGGGTTAGTGCTAGGACTGGTTGGTCCGGTGTCAGAATAATGTGACTGGGTGAGACATGAAGCTTGTGCTGCGACTTCTGTCTTGTGTGTGGCGCACGTTAAAATGTCAAAGCAGCACCGCCCTGATATGGCCCTTCGTGGTCGGCTGGGCGTTAAGGCCATGTGAGGGCCAAATCGCTATTTTCCATATATGATGATCAGCACTGTTTGTGTCGCTTTTGTTATAATACTGATGGTCTCTGAATTAAGAAACGTTAATGTGTTTGTTTATTGTGTATGTCGTTGCTATAGAAACAGGAAAGTAAACAGCAGCCATATTGGATTTTAGGAACCGTTTTTTCCATATCCAAATGCTCGATTTCTGTCCAATATTTTGCATAAATATAGATTTAGATCATATCTACAGATTTACCATTTATTTTTTCTGTGAGTATTACAGTTATTTAAAAAAAATTTTTTTTATCATAATGTTGAAATTTTGCGTAAAATTTAATATTAAAAAAATCGTAAAGCCAACATTTCTTTTCCGATTCATTATTCAAATGGTAACTCTGTAGATAGTATGTAAAAGTACAAGTATGCAGAATTTCACAGAAATCTAACCAGTAGATTTGAAATCATGTTGTTCCCAAATGTCAAAACATGCAAACTGAGGAAAAGGCAAAAACGCACACAATTTGTTTTGAAACCATTGATAGTTGTAATTAAACCCAAAATACATACATGTATCACCAAATTCCACACTGAGGAATGTTTTTCACACCTTAGAGACACCGTTTAAAAGTTAGGGAAGACATAAAACATAAGTTATTTCAAACATGTGCAGTACACCTGGAAAATTGTTTGTTCCGAGTTACAAACAATGCATACACACACTCCCAATCACAGCATGCACACCAAAAAAAGCTCGCTCACTCGCTCACATTCACACACACACACACACAAGCTAGCTCCAAATTACGAAACGTACCCAAGTCATCAATTGCACGCGTACAATAACCACAATATATATATATGAGAATAATGTTAACCACAATAACAATGACAAGTCGCCTAAAGCGATATAAAAACATTTAGTCAATCGGTATGAAACTTAAATATCAACACCACAAACCAGTCATCACCAAGACTACGAGATACATTTAGATAGTCTCGGCTAACAATACCGAGACGGATCACGCTCGTCTCCGCAAAGCATGAGACCATATATGTAGTACTTACTAAACCTATTTTCTGTAATTATGAGCACATTGTTAGAGTGAACATGACATTTCTATATATTTTTGAATTCAGGAAAAAATGAGGAATGCAATGCAGTCAAGGTTTAATTTGTTACTAAAAATTAGATTTTAATGACAACTTTAACAAGCAAACTCATTAATTTATTTTTAAGATTTTGAGCTGAAATGCAATATTATAGTCCGGACTTCGTCGAAGATTGCTTTACCAAAATTGCAATCAATTTGGTTGAAAAATTAGGGTGATACAGCGCTGCCTCAACTGCCTAAAAAAATCCGGATATGACGTCATCAAAGACATCTTTCCAAAAAATGGAAAAAAACCATCTGGGGATATCACACCCAGGAACTCTCGTTAAGTTTTGTCAAGATTGGTCCAGTAGTTTCCTCGGAATCACTTTATACACACACACATACACCATGACCCTCATCTCGATTCCCCGTCTAAGTTAAAACATTTAGTCAAAACTTAGAACATGCCTGCAGCATATGCAGGGCCACCTTCCAGCTGCATGAACAAGTTCTTCCAGTCTCTCTGACTTGGCTGCCCGCACTTTGTCTCTCCTTTTACTTTGCTTGTCTCTCACAGCCTTCAGACTGTTCCGCACCCTCTTGTGCATCCTGGCTGCTCCAAGCCTCTTCATGTGATGTCCAGTCTAGAATCCGAAGAACTGGGCAGAGTCGGCAGCAGCAGCAGGTCCAAAGTTGAACTCTCTAAGAGCTGTACCAAGTCGTTTACTCACATGGTTCGCACACTCTTCCTTGTCAATGTGAATATCCTCACCATAGGGCTTGATGTCGTTGAGCTATGTAAAAGTCTTGGAGTCACCGTCCGACAGTAGTGTTGTGTAGCGAAGCTTGTTGGTGTTCACCGATCGACGCCATATGACACGGGCTGCTTCCACCTCCATCATCCTGATGAGCCTGCAAACAAGAACAAAATAAGAAATGTAATTTGCAAACAGAGTATTTTTTAAGTGTGTGTGTGTGTGTGCGCGCATGTGTTATTCACAGTCATTGTCCAGCTAATACTTCAATTATAATTAATGCGGAAAAAAATGAAATAAACATGGAATTACCAAATTACTGAATATTAAATTTCTAGCAGCAGGTATAGGTGCACTGAACATTGTTAGATTGTAAACGTTAAGCATAATGCATTAATTGATACCATTTGAACGTTTTTAAATACACTTGTATTGTGCCACACATACATGTACTATTTGCCATCCCCTGACCACTATTCTAGCTCCCTCAGTTCTGGGAAGCCCGTTGATTCTGAAGACTTGTGAATCTCTCTTGATGCTGTAGATACAGCTCTCTCTCTCTCTCTCTCTCTCTCTCTCTCTCTCTCTCTCTCTCTCTCTCTCTCTCTCTCTCTCTCTCTCTCTCTCTCTCTCTCTCTCTCTCTCTCTCTCTCTCTCTCTCTCTCTCTCTCTCTCTCTCTCTCTCTCTCTCTCTCTCTCTCTCTTTCTTTCTCTCGCTCTCTCTGTCTCTCTCTGTCTCTGTCTCCCTCTCTATCTCCCTCTCTTTCTCGCTCTCTCTGTCTGTCTGTCTGTCTATCTATCTGTGTGTGTTTTCTTATTATTTTCATCACACACATGCACTCCCCCATGCCCTGAACTATTCAAGATACAAATTGGATTTTTACGCATGTGTTACAACTTTCATTATTATTATCATAAATTGATGATCTGTCTTTATGACGCTTTTTTTTTTAATCCATCATCCATGCCTTTGGTTTTGGTTTTCAGTTTCACTGGAATGCATGGAAAATAATATCCACTCATCACTATTACATTTACTTGTAATTTGCTATATATTATTTGAGTAAGTTGCTTAAATTTGAAATACACTCTATTCAAATATGTCTGTGCAAACAGATATAATTTACCTTTATAGTTCACCTCACACTTGTCTAAGTGGTCCACGAGCCAGGCCGCATACTCCTCTGGCTTTTCCTGAAACAGCTTCTGCCCCGTAGACTCCACACCTGGCAGTAGGTACACATGACATGGGCATCAACACAGAGTCCAGTAAGTAAGTCCACAACACACCCAACTCCAATGTGCGAAGAGTGTCCACGAGTAAGCCAGGTGCCATCATAGCTCACAATAATGTTCAGGGTGTCGTCGACACCAAGAGTAGTGCCACAGTATCTTGCATGAACTTCTCGAACATATGCAACAGTGTCACTGAACACATGCTTCCGGAATTTCTCCAGTTGTGTGAATACTTGGCTGGCATGAGTATGACTATGAAAGGTCTTGTGGTGAAGTCCAGCTAAATCCATGTTTTCACAGAAATTTCTGAATGTGGTGGCTCCCAGTCCACAAGCAAGTGAGGAATACACTGCCTGTCTGTTCATGTCGAACACTTTTGTCTTGGCCTTAAATTTTGTCGCAAGATACTGTTCATACACGCTCTTCGCACGAAGAACAGTTCACCTGGGCAAATACTGCCAAGCCACTTGTTGGTCTGGAGTCTGTGCAAAGAGACAAGCACTTGTTACACTGTGGACAGCACAGACTTGCAACCATACTGTCTACTTCGGCAAAGTCTACAACACCCCTCTGGGTTTTTACCAGGGTTTCAGTAGCAGCAGATGACTTTGTGTCAACTCCACCGGACACAAACCTCTCATACGATTCTTTTTTGAACTCACTTCTTGTCTTCGTGCCGAGAATGTTTTCATCGACTCAAGGAATCGACGCGGAAAATGTAGCACTAGCAGACGACCCCAAAACCGGCACTAATTCTGCCACGTCAGCCAGCACAGAAGCTGATTGCGCTGATTTCTTCGCCTTCCATTGATTCTTCACTTGATCTGTCCTCTTTTTCGTAGATTTTGGGGCTCCTCTGGTTGTTGATGGCTTGGTGCGAACCATTTTTGCACAGGAGCGTGTACTTTCACTGCTTGTAAACAAGCGCCATTGTTGTACCACGTGACCCCGGTTGAACGAATCAAGATCACATCATACGTCATACTCTCCGTATAAGGAAGTTGGCGTAGATTGACCTACATTGAAAATGTTCCGTTAGAGCCGAAGTAGTCCGGAAAATAACGAAACAACGGTCACATGCAAACAGGGGAGGCTATGTAGCAAGCAACGTCATGCAGTGTTCGCCCTGTCGTCTGCTCAAATTTGCTGATCAAGGTGTTGAAAATCGGCAATAATAAGGCAAGTTCAAGACAAATGAACGCAATCAGGCGAGGGTTGGTGTATTGAATTTATTTTTATTGCACAAAAAAAACATGTATATGCAACATCAACGGCAGAAATTGAAAGAAAAATGACCACAGTTTTCCAAACAGTCAAAATGTCTAAATGCCCAAATCTGCCCAAAAGCTCAAAAATCACCCCCGCACATCCCCTTAAGCAAACAAACAAACAAACAAAAGAACTCACAAGCAGCTTCCACAATGTACGCATTCACTGGAGAGACGGCCAGCTCGCTGCAATCATTGATTAAATGAGTGGTCATTTCATTGCCATTGGCCTTTGTGCGACACAGACGTATTTTCTCTGCTCCAAGGGTGCCTGTCTCACAGCTTTTCTCGTTGTAGAGGACTTTGTACAGTGTCGTCAGTATCTTCATCTGCAAATGGAAGGGTTCAAATGTGATAGGATGCAAGTGATCGAACCGCTTTTCAGGAGTGTCAGCCATGCATCTCAGTTGTTTTGCCGCGGAGAATCTTTCCCTGGTGAGCTGATCCCCTCCTATCTGCACTCTCGTGGAATCTTGTAGTGGTAGTTGAGCCTCTTCATGCACATCTTACAGAACAGTTTCGTAATAGTCGAGAACATCAACCACCTCTGAGTATTTCTGCTCACTTTTAGGCAGCACTGAGAGTGAAATCACTGCCTGTTTCTTCTCCAAGTTAGGCACACGTGTGGCTGTAGCAGAATCCACCCAGCATTTGTCAAATGCACGAAATGCTGGCAAATGTTCAACGAGAACTTTTATGATGATGATCACAATTTCTTGTATCAAGCCAGCCCAGTCCTCCTCCTGTGGCATGAAGCATGCAGTGGGAAGGCTGATCAGGTCTTCTCTTTGTTGAACTACAGTCTACAGTCTATGACGCTTGGTTTAATTAAACATAGGACACTCACAAACTTCTGAAAGCAATACTAGCTCACCTGTATAGTAAACATTTTTCGATTTGGCCACCCCTGTACGTACCAGTAATAATCCCAACCTTTCACTCAAGTCGTCAAGGAATAATGTCAAAAATCAAATTGAATGATGCACAATATATTTACCATAAAGAGTGGCTTTTGAACATCAGAACCGGCATCCTTCTCGACAGCAGTAGTCCTTTCCTTTGTGTTATTCGCACTGCACCCAGAACCTAGCAGTAATAATTACATTGACTCAGCAACAGTCAAAGTAAAGCATTCAAATTGTGTAGTGTTTTAATTGTACATGTATATTAATGATCATGAATCGTTTTGTAATATTGTACTGACAGATAATTCAATGTTGTGTGAGGTCTAGAGAAAGGGAGAATGTACGTTCTGGCTCACCGATTCCGACAGACCCTAAATATTAACGCAAAATAGGCTTCTGGACTAAACTTTTACTAAAATGAAACATGCGACAAAATCAGAAAAATACTGCATAAATCCATACAAAAAAAAATACAGTAAAGTAAGGTTGTTTTGAACCAATGCCGGGTCTGTCGGAATCAGTAACCCAGAACGTACATTCTCCCTTTCTCTTATACAACATTCTTAAGCTCAATACGCTCTCTCATTTACAAACTTTACTTCATATGTTCTTTCACTGTTAGAATTATATCTGATACATGCAATGTGACTGTCTAAACGAATAGTTAACTCTTTACAAGTGATTCTATTTTTACTTTTTCTTCCCGTCCTATTTGAATCCCCTTTTTTAAAAACTGCTTTTTCAGATCTTCTATATCGAGTGGCTTGTTATATTCAGCTCGTGTTTTTGTTTGAATACTTGCTTTCTTACTTTTGTAGTCATCAAAGTCTGTTTGTATCTGTTTGAATTCTTCGTCAGAAACTTTTGAATCTTCAAGTGCTTTACTGATAGACAGTTTTAGGCTAGACAATTTTGATGATGCAAGAGTGGAAATGGATTCGTGTTTTTCAAGCTTTTTCACAATTTTTTTCATTATAGCTGATGCTATAAATGATAAACCACCAACTGCTGCTGCGACACCACCTAGGATTAGAGAAACTGGAGTCCCTACTCCGGTAGCTAACAGAATTGTTCCCGTTACACCTGCAGCTGATGCAAGGATAGTAGAACCAGTGCTGGCATTAGAAAGGCTGTTGTAAGTTGTTGAGTACTTACGTCTAGCGCGAGAATATTTTTCTAATTCATCTTCTAGTTGTTTTTGTATATTACTAATGTGTGCCAGTCTGAATTGTTGACTTTCTGCTGCACTTTCATCAATATTAGGATAAAGCTTCACACTGCTAGTCATCTTTTTAATGCAAAATATAAAATATTTATCTTAATTCTCACTGGCCAGTGTTTCTGCTAAGCTTTGAAGCTGTTCATTGCTTAACACCTTATCTGTATAGTAGAAAGCAATCAAATCAAGATAAGTAAGATTAATACTTCTTATTTCTGTTAAATTATTTATATCTGCGTTAACAACAACATTTTGGTTTGACGTCTGTTTTTTTATTGTGTTAGAATCCTTTTGAACAGCAATAAATACTCTGACTTCTTCAACATTTAATGGTCTCCAGTTGAGATTTATTCCTCTCATTAGAACAGTGTTTGTGGTTTCTTCCCTTTTCCTGACAACTATATCAAATATCATAGTTGCATTCTGCCCTATTGGAAGCTTGGGTATAAAATCGACACTGGTGTCAGCGTCCTTTTCAACACTTTGTTTTCTGTGAATGAGATAGTTGTTCTTATGGAAAGGTTTAACTGCAACTTCTCCCCTGCTGTTAATCGCAGGAACAAGGCTAACAATTAGTGGTTTAGCATTGATTGACTTACGGAATGTGTCGTCTTTTCCAACAAGAGTGTATGGACTCACAAATTCAAACTTCATTTCCCAGTCAATCTTTTTCATAACAGGACTAAGTACCCATTTTTTATTCTGATGTTTCCACATGTAGAATGTGTCATCGACAATTGGATCAGGTACATTAACATCACGGATTTGACCTAGTTTGAGGAATCTTGGTTTCTTTTCATCGTCGATTTCCTTTCTCTTGTAATGACCAGTGTCTGTAAACTCGAATGCATACACTGCACCAACTTCAGCATTGCTCTCAAAGTCGATAGCGTCTGCTAAATCTTTCAACTCTATAGTTGAACATGCAACAGGATAAGCTATTGTAGGTCCACTCGACATTTTAATACTCAATATTTTATGGAACTATTTCCAATGTAATGTTAAACAAACAATCAACTGGTTGTCCACTTTGATTTTTCAGATCAATGTGTAGGAATTCATGACACCCTTCCTCCAAGTCCTTGAACTGAAGTGTCTTAAATGTTGGCACGTGCATTTTACAAAAAGAGGCATCACTCGGTGGAAGAATCCTAAGCAGATCAGAACGCTGATCATTAAACAGATTATAGGATGTGTTAAGCTCTCTCATGTGAACAAACAGTACACTGTTAACATCCATGTCAATGGGACGTGTTCCCTTGTATATTTTTGTAATTCCAAGCATATCAAGGAGTTTGGTTGGAAACTCAACGTTTACTTCTCTAGTTTTGGGCATAGTAAGAGTAGCAATGAGACTTGCATGATTTAAACTCGCTGTAATACCTACTGGAGCAAACAATTCTTTCTCTAAAGTGCAGAAGTCATAGTAACCATCTTCTACAGAATGTGTTTTACCATTAATTCTAACCCAGTTGTTAGCCTTTTTTTTACTGATATTATACCAAGTAACCTTGTACATAATTTCATGCAGTGCAACTTTCATTCCTCCATTTTGATTGTTGATAGGGTTTGCAAGTTTAACTGGCACACTAGTCTTCACATTTGTTAGTGTGATAAACATTTTTTATTCAACAACAAAAATGATTCAGTATAAATTCAACAAAGACATTAAATACAAAACTGGACCATATTACAATCCAAAGACTATTTCTTTCCATGAGTTGGACTTTGCTGTAACAGAAACACAATCCATTCGCGTTAAAGTGCCTGACCCATTCCATTCTTACCTAAATCCCCCAATCAAAAATGATAGTGTTCCAAAGATGTGGAACTCTCACCCAATGCAGTTCTATCAGAATCAGTTAAACTTTGCAATATTCTGTGCAACCACAGGATGTGGAGTGTCCTATGCAGACCACATGAATAATTCAAACTTACTGACAAAGTGTGTGTACACATTTCACGTTTACTATCAGTGCAGGAGAATCTTGTCTGAACTTCAGGCACCAATGCCGCATGAAAAGAGCTGGAACCCATTCAACAATAGGATAAACATGAAAGTGTATGAGCGTCTCTGCAATGAATTCAATATAGATTTTAAGACCGACTTTAGGCAAAAGCAAGACAAAAACCATGGCATGGGAACACTATATTTATGGGGTGTCCACAGGAGGTATAATTTTGATTACTGGCCAGGTCATACATCTTTTTCTTCAAATGTGCAGGTACAGTTAGGATCAATAGAACAACAGCACCACAATGCATGGACTACTTTTATATTAGACACCGGCAAAGGTTTCACTGGATCAGGTGTTGAAAGGATCAATGAATCTATCCGAACATATGCGTGGTGCTTGCTAGGCTCGCAGGCACAGACACGATCAAACATAATGAGAACAAGCACAGGGTTTGGTGCACAGAAACAGTTGTTATCAAATTTAGAAGATGTCATAAACTCTGCAGTTGATCTGCCTTCCAGCATCAAAAGGTATCAAGACTCTCTCCGTTATGCAAGATCAAAAGTTGACTTTGCTGTTGGTAACGGCCTTTACATGTTACCTTCTGATCTCCAGCTGCAGATTGGAACAATAACAAATTATAACAATGAAATCATTATTGCTAGTGACACCCAGCCGCTTGGAAAGGGTGAAGAACTGAATTCAGAAATCAGAACGATGTTACAGCCATATCACAATGAACAGAAACAAAGCGTGACAAGTGAAGATCACGCTGCAGGTGAAGATCATTCTGTCACTAGTGATGATCAAGCTGTTAGTATTAGTGATGATCATGAATCGCAGAAGACTGCTCTAGTAATTGGTGGAGTGGGTGTAGGCTTACTTTTGCTTTATTCTCGTTAGCAGAACACCTGCAATTAAAACTATTAGAGTCCAGAGATGTTCAGCCATGAAACCAACAACTTTACCTGCAAAAGATAACAGCCAGCTAACAATTGAACCAATGATTCCTGGAAGTGCATCCAAAGCTTTTGCTGCTAGTTTCTTTAATAGTTCTGCAATGTGTTTGAGTTGTTTCTTTACCCATCCCGGATCAGATGGAGATGAAGGTGAAGGTGGAGGTGGAGGTGTGACAGTGCCACCTGTGAGTGTTAACACTAATGTGCTTATTGCAAATCCTAACGCAGTTAGTATACTAGCTATTGTGATTCCCTGCTCTCTGAAAAGCGTTCTAATTCTTTCAGCAAGAGTTGTGTCTTCGTAAAGGATTCTTTGAATTGTATTTTTTATTCTGCTGACCTGTGTTCTCAGTTGTTCTCTATTGTTACTTAGAACTTCTAACCTTATGGCTTTCTCCTCCTGCAAATCTTTTAAACGCTTAGAAATTCTGTTTTTTACTTCTTGTTCTAGGTTCAAATCATCAGCATCAGCAAGTTTTTGTTTCTCTTTGTTTATATCTTCATCCAGCTGACCTAGTTTTGACAGATTATTTGCTATTTCACCTCTGATGGTTTGTAGTGATTGATTAAGGGCTTCTATTTCTCTCATAGGTAATAGTTCATGTGGAGTCTTCAGTGAAGTTTCCTCAGAAAAAGAAGTCTCTATCTCTTGTATAAGTTGATCAGCCTCATCTGCAAGTTTATTAAGATCTTGCAATGGAACAGATTCTATTTGAGTAGCAGTTGGTAGTCCTAGTTCTGCTTGTTGAAGTAAGGAAACAACATGGGAAGATGATGACCGTGTGCTAGGCACAATATCTAATTGCCTAAGTCGATTAGCAGTAAGTTTTTGTTTTAGTGAAACTTTTGATAGAAACTTAGCAGGATTAGATTTATATGTAAGTTGGACTTTTTCTCCTTTATCGCTAGTTGTATATAAATGATTTGCTTCCATTTTGAACTGGTTTGGATCTAAAACATCAGGTTCTTCTCCTAAACTTTTGTAGAAATCTCTAACTTTACCTTCCAGAAGTTCATGTCGTGCCACCTCATAATGCAGTGAATGATGGTAGGGAACCAAAGGGATTGCTTCGCTCATGTCGTCCGCTGGCTCAAATAAATCTTCAAATCCACCTTCTGCCATTTGTAACTTATTTTTTATTTTGAAAATAAAAAAAGATGGCACAATCGTTCGGTTCTGTTCTTGATCCTTACAGAAGGCTGAAAGAACCTCTCGGGGTAAAAGGAATAAGGCAAACAGTTATAGTTACAAATAATCCTTCTACTATTGATCAGAATGAAATACTTACTGTTAGGTTTCCTAATCTAGGTAAGAACGATGTTATTGTACCAGGCACTGTAAGACTATCATTCAAATTAGAATTAGAATCTGGCTCAGATGAAAATAGGACTTTGGCTTATAATGTAGGAAGAGCAATTGTGAGGAAGATTACTGTCAAACTGGAAGGGCGGGAAGTGATGTCATTGAATAATGCAGATGTATTTTTAGTTTACGCAGATAATTGGTTGACTGACAATGAAAAGAAAAACAGAGTGTTTCAAGGGATTCAGTCAGACAATGGGATAAAAGTTAGAATAGGAGCAGGAGATAAAGCTGACAACAAAAAAGATAACGCTGTCAATGTTGCTTTTGGAAACAAATTTTGTATTCCACTTGACTTTGAACTCATAAATTCACATCCTCCCTTCTATCAAGGAGCATTGCGTGACAGGCTGTCATACGACCTGACTTTCAATAGTTATGATCGTGTTATGCTTTCACAAGACCCGGAAGCAAAGTATAAGGTGTCTGGAATTTCTTTAGAGTTTGATGTTGTAAACCATCCTGAACTGGCTAGACTTATAGAAAATCAGTACAGTTCTAAGCTGCCTATCTATTATGAAAGAGTGTTGAATCACAGTACACTTTCAAAAAGCCAGGCTGATCCAATCTGGAACATTAACTTGAATACACCAGCTAGGTCAATGAAGGGAATACTTATGTTGTTTGAGGAACCAAAAGATTCATATGAAAGGCAAATAGAAAAGTTTTACAATCCACTAATCAATAGAGTATATTGCACAATTGAAGGGCAGCCAAACCAAATATTTGCATCTGGCATGCTGCCATACCAACACTATGATGAAGCAAGAAAGTACTTTACTGGAGGAAGATTGAAAGACCCAACATCTGATCTTGTGGCTAAAGATCTACATTTACACGGTGTTGGCGTAGAAGATTTCTTGACAAATAAATATGCGTTATGGCTGGATCTCAGAACAACTGACGACAACAAACTGCATGGAAGTGGAAGGCGAATTGAAAACGGATCAGAAGGAATCACAATACAAATTGAAAAGGAAGTAGGGAGTAGTAGTAAATCAGTTAAGATCTACGTGTTTGTTGTGTCAGATGCGCAGTTAAACATCTCTGAAAGCAGATTACAGGATATTGTTTATTGAACGTGTTAAAATGAAGTATCTAGATTTTCTTCCAAAAGATCCACACTGTTCTTTGATTTGTGGGGCAACAGGTTGCGGCAAAACAAGATATGTTTTGGATTTATTACAGACTGTTTACATAAATCACTTTGAACACATAGTCATATTCTGTCCAACCATAAAGCATAACAGAACATACAAGGAGAGAAAATTCATATGGTCTGATCAAAATATATTTATTGTAAATCCTTCTGATCGTCTAAATGTTTGCTTGGAGCATTATTTCGATCTTTTTCAGAACACGCCAACACTGTTTATTATTGATGACTGTGCAGCAGAACGTGACATTGTTAGAAAGAAAAGTGCACTAGCAAAGCTTGCATTCAGTGGACGACATGCATTAATATCAGTTTGGATATTAACACAAAAATACAATGCAGTTCTGAAAGACTTTAGAGAGCAACTCAAAACAATAACATTGTTCTATTCAAAGGACCGTGACAGTTTTGAAGAGTGTCTTCGAGAAAATGATGTCATTGAAAACAAACAGGAGAGAGAAAGAATAAAGAATAATCTGAAATCTTCTAAGCACTCGAAACTGGTTTTAAAAACTGATCAACCAGTTCAGTATGTATGTTTGTAGAAATCCTTGCTAAGTTCTTGTCAAGTTCTTACTCAAGTTCTTGTCAAGTTCTTACTCAAGTTCTTGTCAAGTTCTTGTCAAGTTCTTACTAAGTTCTTGTCAAGTTCTTACTCAAGTTCTTGTTAAGTTCCTACCTAAGTTCTTACTCAAGTTCCTACCTAAGTTCTTGTTAAGTTCCTACCTAAGTTCTTACTCAAGTTTAATTACTAGATTTTAATTTTATTCTGCATCAAAATAAAATGAACTGTGATGAATTGCTGATGCAGACTGCTACAGATATTGAAATCTGTGACAGTAGGACTATACCTGATAAAAAAGAAAGATTGTATTCACTTGCTGTTTGTGGAAAAACAAAACACTACCTTGGGCAGCAGTTAACTGTGGAAGAAGTACAACATCTTTCCTCAGAAGATATAGAAAAGTATCATGGACGGTATGAATCAGTGCTTGGTTCTAAGATGGTTAGAAGTATTGGACAGACTGTTATAGGTTTGTACACAAAGATTTTTGGACATTTTACACCTCTCGACTCGGAGGAAGACTTAACACATGATCTAACTCATGACCCTGTTGTTTCCAAGTCCCTCGAATCTCTTGCCTGTGGCCTGTATTATCGATTTGGTGCTTTATTAGTACCATTTGTTGCTGGATTAATTACTTTCAAACACATTAATTTTCAGAATAAAAAAGATGACAGATCAGTTGAAGCAGACAGTGGAGCAGACGAAAATACCAGAAGTGAACACAGTGACAAAGAAACCTGGTAGAGTAGAAGCAGGAAAAAAACTAGCCGAATGGAACAGACAAAAAAAGTTAAATCAAAAGGCAAAGCAGAACATTACAAGGTTGTCGTCACCAAGACTGAGACTGGTCTCAAAAACCGGGAAATCTTTAGATGATGCAGTTGTTTTTTATTTCAAATCCTCGAAGTATTCTCCCTTAGCGGCTACACACAGTTTAAGTCGTTGGACCCAGTCAAGAAATGACCGTTTGAAGTCGTTTTTTGGTACCTGGTTCAGACACTGGAAAACAGCCGATCCGAGGGCTGATCGACTGTCAAATCGACGCCCAGCCAATTGTCTTTTCAGATGAGGAAACAAAAAAAGTCACAGGGTGCAAGATCAGGAGAGTAGGGAGGATGTGGCAAAGTTTCAAAGTTTTCTACCTCCAGGTACTCTTTCACCACCTTGGATTTGTGAGCAGGTGCGTTATCATGAAGTAATTTGATCCCTTTCAATCCTGTAGTTGGTCTGGCTCTCTTGTAGTAACGAACGATGCCAGCAAGAACTTTTTCCTTGTAGTACACCCCAGTGATGCTTCTGCCTTTTTCGCGTGGTTTTTGAAAAATGACGCCCTTTGTGTTATAAAATATTGTGTATAAAACCTTCTTGCCGGAGCGACTTTTTCGCACGATCCGAGGGGCATTGGCACCTTTTTTTATCCATGCTTTGTTTTGAGCTTTTCTTTTTGGCTCAAAGAAGTACACCCAAGTTTCGTCTCCAGTCACGATCTCATCCAAGCGTTTTTGATCACATCCGTCGTATATCTTGAGTAGCCGTTGGGCAAACGTAACCCTACACCTCTTGTTCTCTTCAGTGAGGAAATGTGGTACCCATCGCGCGCACACCTTTGTGTATCCAAGTTTGTGTTTTAAAATTCTCAAGACAGACGACGACGAAATGTCCAGTGTTTCGGCGATAAAATGACTGCTCACTCGGGGATCTTCATCAACTGACCGTTGCACATGGGACACCATTTTATTGTCGGTTACAGGTGGTTTCTTCACTTTTCCCCTTGCATCTTCCACAGACGTTTTCCCTGTTGAGAAATGCTTTGCCCACCGAAAAACTGTCGCACGAGATGGTGCTGTGCCAGGGCTTACAGTTCTCAGCTCTTCAAGTATGTCACCGGCCGTTTTACCAAGTGCCATTCTTATTTTGATGTAGGATCGAAAATCCTTCTCTGAAAATGTGCTTTTTGCCGCCATTTTTTAGGCCAGTGTCTCTCGCTTACATGACTAAATACACTGTATCTTTACGAAAACACAACGGATCACAAAGAAATTATGCACAATAAAAACGTTATGTACCAATCTTGATAATGACGTCATTTGTTATAAATGTCGTCATTTGATTCTGTGCAAAAAAGACCAGTCTCAGTCTTGGTGACGACAACCTTGTATTTCTGAAGTTGAGCAGACACCAAACATTCCTGAAGTGACTAAGGTCACACAAACTGATCAAGAATTAAAATCTTCATTTCTATCATACAGAAAAGTAGCTGTAGCAGCTGTTGTTGGAGGAGGTGGATACTTGCTTTACAAACTTTGGCAAGGCAAATATAAAGTGTCAGAAACACCAAAATCAGAAACACCAAAATCAGAAACACTAAAACCAACAAACAAAGCAGTACAAACAATAACAAAGCCCACAGTAGTACCTGCAGTGGATTCATTTCATATGGAATAATTTTAATATTTTAATTTTGATAACATAAAAATGAGTTCTGAAAAGACAATAGTTAATCTAGTTTATCACGCTGCAGTGATTGGAGGCTTGAGTGTAGGTTACACAATGCTGGGTAAAAGTCTCCTCAGAATGAAACCAGCCGACTTGGGAAAGTTAGACTTCGAAGACGGTGCTAAACTAATTGGTGTTGTGACAGCTTCCTTTGCAACAAAAGACTTCCTGGTGAAGCAAGGAATTATTCCAGAAAATATAAACATGTAAGACAATAAAATGGCTAGCTTGGTTATGATGGTGGGAGGTGCGATTGTAAATGCGCTTGCATTTTCTGGCAGCAACTATTTGTTTTCTAAACTGCAAAATGGTGAAGAGAGGGAAAGGCACAACAAAGCCATGGAACAACTGGCGAAAGCACAGGATGAATACGAGAAGAAACGAATTGCGCAGTTAGACTTTATGAATGATAAACTCAGGCAGCAAGGACATGCAAACAAAACCTTTGCCAATGTTGATGCAGCCATTCAAGAATACTATCTTGTAACTGGAAAGAAAATGAAGACAAGTGCTCCTCCAAAACTGGGTGACTTTTATCAGCCTTCAGAAGAGCAGAAGGTGGGCGAGATTGTTTTCATTGTTATTGGTATGGCTGTTGTTTACTTTATTGCGCGTGCTGTCAAATCTTAATATTCTGTCATTTAAAAAACCATGAGTGATGCTTTGTTATCTAAAATATATTATTCCCCAAAAGGATACTGGAAAGGAAGAACTGCTATTGACAAGCTCAGTGACGCAGCAGGTGTTTCTCAAGATATAGCAAAGAAATGGTTGTCAAAGCAGGCAGTTTGGCAGATCTATTTACCTGCACCAAGAAAAATTACACGACCACACTTTGTTAACATTAAACCGAATGACACTCATCAAATAGACCTGCTGTATTTACCACACGACACAGTCAGAAGGAAGAAATATAAGTATGCACTGACTGTAGTTGATGTTGCAACAAGATACAAAGATGCTGAACCGTTGACAGAGAAAAGTGCTATAGCTACAGCTGTTGCCCTGCAAGAAATTTACAGACGTGGACCACTAAAGTATCCCAGAATGATTCAGTGCGATGATGGTAAGGAGTTTAAAGGAGCTGTCAACCAGCTTCTGTTAAAACATCATGTTACAGTGAAGAGAGGTATTCCAGGAAACCACAGGTCACAGGCTATTGTTGAGAGCTTTAACAAACAGTTGGCAGAAAAACTGTTTTCATATCAGTACCATCAGGAATTTTTGGACACAGAAAGTAAATTGCGTAACACTGAATGGGTCAAAAGATTACCATCAGTACTTAGAGCAATGAATCTGGAGGTATTTAAAGCTACAGGGTTAAGACCAGTTGATGCAATCAAACAGAAAACAATACCTGTTGCTCCAAAGTCAACAACACCAGTGGCATTACTACCTTTCAATCAGAAAGTCAGATATTTATATGCACCCGGTGAAGCTGAGGGTGACAGCAGGAAGCGTGCAACGGATCCAATCTGGAGTATTGACATTCATGAAATCAAGAGAGTAGTAGAGACAAATCCACCTATATATTACTTGAGAGAACCAGCACCGCAAAGAGCCTTTGTAAAAGAGGAATTACAATTAGTTCCACGTGGTACAAATGTTAAATGATTTTTTATTTCAGATTTTATAGTGTTAACAAAAATGGAAGCTCTGAGAAAGAATTCTAAGCAACTTCATTTTTTTAATTTATATTTTTATTTTGAGTTATAAAATCAAACTCACAGCGATGGAAGACTCTGTATTAGAATCTTTATCGACAGTATTTGACACCGTTGAATTACAAGTAACGGATCCTCAAAATGTGCAGTCCAGTGTGCAAGACGCCATTGAACAAATTCCAAACAATTTGTTGATTGAACCTCCAGTAAAAGTGCAGATAGTCAGTTTAATAAAATACAAAACAGTCAGTGATGAGGTGCTAGAAGTTCATGTTTCAACCAGACAACTAGCACTTAATTCTATGGCAGAATTGAATGGAAACTGGGCAGATGAAATGATGAAACGGTTTGAGCAAGCTGCAGAGGATGCAAAGATGAAAGGATCCGGATGGTCAGAAGGTGAAATTCTAAAAATAGAATTGAAGCTAAGTAAATTTGCCCCCATCAGAGGTAGAAGTTACATACCTTTACCTCCTGCTCTTGTCAAAAAACGTGCTGTGCTGAACATAAAGAATGATGATGACAAATGTTTTATGTGGTGTGTTCTGGCAAGACTGTACAGTGTAAAGAAAAATGCAGAAAGAGTGTCTAACTATCATGCATACAGAAATAAACTAAACTTTACTGGTATTGAATTTCCTGTCAGCATTACAAGCATTGACAAATTTGAACAGCAAAACAAACCCATCACCGTAAATGTTTACACGTGGGATGAGGAAGATGAACTGAAACCAGTCAGAATATCAAAGAACTCACCAACGATTGGTGATTGTGATACTAACCATGTTGACATGTTACTAATGACTGATGGTGTAAAATATCATTACACTTTGATTCGTACAATGAGTAGACTGATGGCGAGCACAAGCAATCACAATAGTAAACAAGACTTTTGTAGGCGATGTCTCTTGCGTATTCCATCAATTCATGCAGCACTTATACACAAGCAACATTGTAAGAGCGTTGATGATGCGGTTGTGAAGTTAACAACACCACCGCCAGACAGCAAAGTGTATTTTAAGAATGTATGCAAACTACAGAAAAGTCCTTATGTTGTTTATGCTGACTTTGAATCTATCATTGTGCCATATGAAGGACCTTTACCAAAAGACCTACCTAAAACAGTAACTCTAAGTAATCATCAAGTCTGTTCATATGCATTTATTGTTGTTAGTTCAGATGGTAAACATTCTAAACCGCAATTGTACAGAGGACCTAATGCAGCAAAGAACTTCTTACAGCAAATGAACCAAGTGCGAAATGACTGCTCCAAACAACTGAATCTTTCAGACATTGTTATGAAACCTGAAGACCAAGAACAGTTTAACTCTACCACACAGTGTTGGATATGCGAACAAAGTCTAACACCAAACACAGACAATCCAATAGTAAGAGATCATGATCATGTAAGTGGGCAGTTCCGAGGAGCAGCACACAGCAAATGTAATCTACAATTAAAGTTTGATCCTAAGACTTGGAAGCTTCCAATCTTCTTCCATAACTTGCGCGGTTATGATTCACATCTGATCATGCAGGCAGTAACTGATGAATACAAAGCAAGATGCCTCGCGCCCCCTAATTGGCGTAGAGGCGCGTCCCCCGGGTGGTGGATGGGGGAGCCTTCTCTGCTAACTTCAGAGAGAAGGTCGCATCACTCTCGATGCCGTGAACCTAATTAGGTTCTTTTTCTTGTTTCTTCTCTATTTCTGCCTCCCCAAAGTCCTTTTACTTTCCTTTTCTCACCCATAAAATTCTTCACTTATTTTCTAAAGCATGGTGAATCCCGAGTTTGTCATGTGTGACCAGGGGATGAATGGCTGACACCTTAATATTCAGTCGTAAGCACATGCGTTTGGTTTCAGTTTGGGTCGACGCCAAATGACAGTTTTAGGCCCCTCCCTTGTCACGGGGGCTCTCACAAGGGTGACCGTGTATTTCCCACCTCATTGAGCCTGCGTGTTATGACATCTTTAACTTTGTTAAACAAGAAAAGGAAGGACAGACCCGATTCTGACAGCGAGGATGAATCTAGAACTACTGCTGCTGCAGCAGGGGTACGGGGCGCTTGGCCCCGATTCCTCATAGTTCATTTTGAGAGTGTTAGTCAAAGAAAGATTTCACCTTTTATTCTCGAGAAGTGGTTTCAGGGGGTTTCCTCATCAGTTCAGTCAGTGAAACGTCAGAAGGATGGTAGCTTCTTGGTGGATTGCCCCACCAGGAAGGTATCGGATCTTCTTTTGTCCCGCCATGGTTCCGCCCTGAGCGTTGGATCGAACTCCTTCACGATTTCCGTGACGAGCCACTCGTACCTGAACACCTCTCGGGGTGTGGCACGCTCATACCACTTCCAAGGTATGAGCTGTGCGGAGTTGAAGGATGGGTTGGCATCACAAGGAGTTATCGACGTTCACAGAGTGTCCAGAACGGATAAAGAAGGAAAGAGAGTGGAAACAAACACTCTCTTCCTAACTTTCTGTACAGCTGTTGCACCCAAAAGAGTTGTTGTTCTGTTTGAAAGTATTCCGGTTTCTCTGTACATCCCTTCCCCTCTGCGTTGTTATCGTTGCCAACGGTTTGGCCACGGTAGCAAAAACTGCAGGGGGAAGGAAATGTGCAGAGATTGCACAAAGGAAAAACATGAGGGTGAATGCGAGGGACCCAAACAGTGTCACAACTGTGGGGGTAAACACTCCTCTGCTTCAAAAGAATGTCCCCAGTGGAAAACGGAGGAAGCCATTCAAAAGATGAGAACAACGGAGGGATGCTCTTTCGGTGAGGCGAAACAAAAGGTCATGTCCCAGATGGCACAGCCCTCGGTGTCCACATACGCCAGGGCTGTTAGTACTCCTTCTGCGACACCGACTACACCTTCGTCTCTTGAGAGCTTTCTCACTAAGGTGACTACAATCTTGGACACTCTCATTAAAAAGATTGATCGTCTTGAGACTGTCGTGGCAAATATTAACCAGGGTGGAGTAAAGGCGGCTGTTGCTGCCGATACCAGTGAGAAGGCGACTACGGTTGCCGAGAGTGTGAAGGTTCAGACAACAGTTTCGACTGGCGTCACTAACGTCACGCAGGCGGCCGTGCATAAAGCCGCTAAAACCCAAACCAAATGGGGGAGAAAATCCTCCACTCATTCGGCCGGGTCTTCGGGGGTTGGGCGGACGGGTTCGATCGGCAGATCGGATCTTTCCTCCCACCCGCCAAGATCAAACTCTGAGGGAAGATCCTCGAGGTCTCCCAAGGCCAGGGTCAGGCCTGACTTGCCTACCCGAATAAAAAAGGGAGACAAATCGCTCATTTCTTTGACAAACCCTTTCTCCCTCTTGTCTGACGAGGGTGGAGAATCGGAAATGGATGAATCAAACCGGTTCTACCCTGCGTCGGAGGGGGGTGGAGGATCGGGCACTGAATAAAGTTTTATTTGTTTTTAAAATACTAAACCTTTTTAATGGCTTCTATAATACAATGGAATATCAGAGGTCTTAATGCCAATCAAGAGGAACTTCATCTCCTTTTGAAAAGTAATCCTATTGCAATCTGTTTACAGGAGACGCTTATAGGCCCTAACAAAAATATATCATTGCCTGGGTATAGCTGCTTATTGCGGTCTACAGGTCGCGGTAGTGCACTTTGTATCCGTTCTGATTTTCTTTTTAATCAGGTCCAATTGGACACTAACCTTGAGGCAATAGCGGCTCGCATTTCTTGTAATAGAGCTTTAACTGTTTGTTCCTTGTATCTGTCGCCATCTACTACGGTCACAAAAAATGACCTAGAAAACTTAATACATCAATTACCAACCCCGTTCCTTTTGGTAGGGGATTTTAACGGCCATTCCCGACGTTGGGGGAGCGAATCTTCCAACATTCAAGGAAAGATTATCGAAGATGTCATCGATAACTTGGATTTATGCCTTTTAAATTCCGGAGCGGGTACTTTTTTAACTCAATCTGGAGAAGAATCTCATTTGGACTTAGCTATCTGCCACCCATCTTTATTTCTTGATTTGAAATGGTCTGTCCATTCGGATCTGTGTGGAAGTGACCATTTTCCCTGTTTTGTCAGTTTTGAAGAGGATCAGGGCGAGGAAGCCCTTCCACACTGGAAGTTTTCTAAAGCTAACTGGGATTTATTTCGTCTTTCTACTTCAAGACAAATAACCCCAGAAGTTCTAAATTCTGAAGACCCGGCTTTAACTTTTTCCACCCTTTTGGTGCAATGTGCAAAAGACAGCATACCCAAATCTTCCTCTAAACCCAAAGGTCCAAAAACACCTTGGTTTAACGAAGAGTGCCAAGCTGTCAATCAGGAGCGTAAACGAGCTCAACGGCATATGTTCCAATACCCTACGTCAGCCAATAAGATCGCTCACCAAAAACTTCGAGCTCAAAGCCGTTTTATTTACAAAAAGAGTAAAAAAGCCTCTTGGCGCAATTTTTGCTCTAAGCTTAATTTCAAAACTTCAAGCAAGAAGGTATGGCAGATTATCCGTAAGATTAAAGGTAAAAATCGTAAAGAGGTTGTCCAATGCCTCAAACAACATGGTCGAGTAATAACCAACAAGAAAAACGTGGCGAATATCTTGGCTTCAACAATAAATCATAACTCTTCTTCGGAACATTATTCTGGAGAGTTTCAAAAAGTTAAAGATAAATCTGAAGCTACACCCGTTTCCTTTGATTCTGCCAATTTGGAAGATTACAATTCTCCTTTCTCGATGTACGAGTTAAAGGATGCCATTCTAAAATCCAATGACTCAGCTACAGGGCAGGATGATATCCATTATCAACTTTTGGGTCATCTCCCTGAAAACGTCCTGACAGTTCTTTTAACTATTTTTAATCATATCTGGTCTACTGGAACTTTTCCTCCTGACTGGCGAAAGGCCATAATTATTCCCATTCCGAAACCCGGAAAGGATCATTCGGATCCAAATAATTATCGGCCGATTGCCTTAACCAGCTGTCTTTGTAAGACGATGGAGAGACTGGTCCATGAGCGGTTACTATGGCACTTGGAAAGGATCGACGCTTTGGACATAGTCCAGTGCGGTTTCCGAAAACATAAAAGTACAACGGATCATTTGATTCGTTTTGAATCGTTTGTTCGTAACGCTCTGGTAAGCGGAGAACACGTTGTGTCCGTCTTGTTCGATTTGGAAAAGGCGTATGACACAACGTGGAAGCATGGTATTTTATCAGATCTTAAAACCTTAGGGTTTGATGGGAATCTTCCCATTTTTATTTCAAATTTTCTTGCCGAAAGGGAGTTTAAGGTCCGAGTAGGTTCTACTTTCTCCGATTCTTTTGAACAGGAGATGGGAGTTCCTCAAGGGAGTATTTTATCACCGTTACTTTTTAACATTAAAATCAATAACATCGTCAAACACGTCCAGTCTGGCATCGACAAATCTCTTTTTGTTGATGATTTTCAAATTTCTGCCAAGGGAAGAACATTAGCTGGGGTTGAACGGCAGCTTCAGCTGTGTATTTCCAAAATTCAAAAATGGGTTCAAGAGAACGGGTTCAAATTTTCCCTGGCTAAAACAGAATGTATTCATTTCCACAGGAAAAAACATCAAGTTCTTCAGCCTTCTCTTTTCATAAACAACCATAAGATTAAAGTTTCTAAACAAGTCAAATTTCTTGGTCTGATTTTTGACAGCAACCTTACTTTTTTACCCCACATCAAATATTTAAGAACCAAATGTCAAAAGGGTCTCAACGTTCTCAAAGTTATAAGTCACACGGATTGGGGGGCTGACAGGGCAACATTGCTACGTCTGTATCGGTCTCTTGTCCGTCCACAGCTGGACTACGGTTGTATTGTGTATGGTTCTGCAAAGAGAAATGTCCTCAAGGCCTTAGATCCCATCCATCATCAGGGTCTGAGAGTTTGTTTGGGTGCTTTTCGCACAACACCAGTGGATAGTTTGTATGCCGAGTCGCGAGAACCTCCTCTGGAGATCCGCAGACTCCGGCTTTCCATGAACTACTACCTTAAGCTAAAGGCGAACCCCGAAAACCCTGCTCATGAATGTGTTATTAATCCCATTCTGAAGGACAAATTTTTAGCCAAACCTACTGAAATACCAACTTTCGGCATACGTATGCTTTCTGAATGTGAAAGGGCTGTTATAGATATTGATTCTGTCTGTGACGATCCTTTGACAACAAACACTCCACCCTGGCAGTTGGAAAACCCAACCGTCAATTTTTCCCTAACTTCTTTCAAGAAGAATGAAACCTCGGACTCTGTCTTTAGGCAGCTGTTTCTTGAACAGTGCTCAAAGTACACAGAGTATGAATTTATTTTTACTGACGGCTCTCTCAAAGATGATTCAGCTGCTGCGGCAGCAGTTTCTAACAAGAAATTACATCAACCCCTTCAACTCCGGATCCCTAATGGTTCGTCGGTGTATTCGGCGGAACTTAGGGCCATCATTTTGGCATTAAAATTAATTTATCAATCCAGACATCAGTCTTTTTTGATTGTATCTGATTCGCTTTCAGCTCTTGAAGCGATATCCACCAGAAAGTTTACTCATCCTTTTTTAGTCGACATTCACGACCTTCATACTAATCTTATTTCTGAAGGCAAGATTATCAATTTTATGTGGGCGCCCAGTCATATGGGCATAAATGGCAACGAGGTTGCTGACAAGGCAGCAAAGGATGCTCTAGATTTGGCGGTTCCTCGTCTCCCTGAGCAGTCTGTTCCTTTTACTGACTTGCGTAGGAAGACACTTTGTTACAGCTTAAAACTCTGGCAAGACCGTTGGTCTGCCTGCACAGAAAACAAATTGTATAAAACTCTTCCTGACCTTTTAAAGCCACTTCCTTTAGTGGCTTCAAGTAGAAAAGAAGAAAGTGTTTTGGCCAGGTTACATACTGGTCACACTTATCTCACTCATGTTCATCTGCTTAAAAGAGAAGAGGCACCATGGTGCCACGCCTGTGATACTGGTTTTACTGTGAGTCATTTTCTCACCGAGTGTGCTGATCTGTATGATCAACGAGAAAAGTATTTTGGCACCTCGAGCTTGAAAAGTATTTTTACAGAGGTCAGCTCTTCAGCTCTTTTTGAGTTTTTAAAGGAGTCTGGTCTTTATTTTAAGATTTGAATTTTAAAACAACCTACTTTATTTGACATATAGGGTTTTGCTTTGACTTTTTGGTTGCCTTCGGGTGACGTTACGGATTTTATGTATTAGAAGTGTTTTAATCTAAAAATGTGCAATGATTAACTTGTGGGGTCCTGATTTGGCCTATTATGGTCCGCTGGACCCGAAAAGCAACAGCTAACTAACTAACTAAAAAGCAAGATGCATTGCGCAGTCTTCAGAAAAGTATATGGCCTTTACTCTGAATAGTTTATACTTCTACGATTCTGCTCAACATCTGATGGGAACACTTGAGTCTTTATCTTCATCACTAACTGCTTTCCCAATCACATGTAAGTACTTTGACAGTGACTTAGTTAGAAAGGGAGTCTATCCATATGAATACATGGATTCGTGGGAGAGGTTTGATGAAGATGAGTTACCACCAAAGGATGCTTACTTCTCACGGCTGAAGGGTAAAGGTATAAGTGACGAAGACTATGAACACGCTAAGACTGCATGGAATAAATTAGGATGTAATACAATGGGTGATTATCATGATCAATATTTGTTGGCTGATGTTTGTTTACTTGCAGATATATTTGAGAATTACAGAAGAACATGTATGAAGCACTACAATCTAGATCCTTCACATTACATATCTGCACCAGGCATGAGCTGGGATGCATTTCTTAGATTTACGGGAGTAAAGATTGACTTGCTATCAGATCTACCTACACTTCAGATGATTGAAAATGGACTACGTGGAGGAATCAGTATGGCTTCACACAATTACTGCAAAGCCAACAACAAATACTTGGACGACTTTGATCCTATGAAACCTTCTAATTACATCATGTATCTAGATGCAAACAATTTGTATGGTTGGGCAATGTGTCAGACGCTTCCACTTCGGAACTTTAAGATCTATTCAGGACCATTTTCACAATGTGTTGTGCTGACAATATTAAAAGCAGGCCCAGACAGTCGAAAGGGATGGATACTAGAAGTTGACTTAGACTATCCACTATCACTTCATGATCTACATAATGATTATCCTTTAGCGGCTGAGAGGTTAAAAGTAAACCCAAGAGAACCTCCAAAGCTGGTGCCCAATCTGTTTCACAAAAAGAAGTATGTGTGTCACTACAGACTGTTACAGTTTTACATTAGACATGGATTAATTTTGAAGGCTGTTCATCGTATAATTTTATTTGATCAAGAACAGTTTATGAAACCTTACATCATGAAAAACACAGAACTGAGAACCAAAGCCGCTGATGCATCAGAGAAAGACTTTTTTAAACTGATGAACAACAGTTGCTTTGGTAAGACAATGGAAAACCCACACAAGAGAAAGGATGTTAGACTTGTTACAAGAGAAAATGAGGCCATCAAGCTGACATCCAAACCACAGTATCAAGACTTTAAATACTTTCATGAACAGCTGTATGGTATCTTAATGAAAAAACTTGTAGTCAAGCTTGACAAACCAGTATTCATAGGCTTTACTGTGCTAGAGTTGTCAAAACTGTTGATGCTTGAGTTTTTGTATGATTATTTGAAACCAAGATATCCCAAATCGAGAGTACTTTACACAGACACAGATTCATTCTTACTTGACATTCCAGCGGATGACATTTACAAAGATCTAGAAGCTGAAAGTCCTGCAGTAAAAGGAAAAGATTCTTTTTATGACACTTGCGACTACCCTAAAGAATCACCATTGCACTCAAATGTTAACAAGAAGGTTATTGGAAAGATGAAAGATGAAATGAATGGGAAGATAATTAAGGAGTATGTTGGATTGCGTGCAAAGATGTACAGTGTTGCAAGTGAGAAAGGGGTGGTTAAAAAAGCAAAGGGTGTAAGCAAACAGGTTGTAAAGTCGAGCATATCGCATGATAACTACAAGGAAGCACTGTTTCAGAAGCGAGTGTTTCACCATGACAACCCTAAGATCAGTTCCGCGCTTCATCAGATCAACACAACTATTGTAAACAAGAAATCTTTAGATGCTAATGACACAAAGCGCGTTTATTCATCACCAGAATATTCTTATGCAATTGGACACTGGAGAACAAACGCGGCTTCAAATAGTCTGAGTGTGTAATAAGAATTTTTGTCAATCGGGAAAACCCGCTATGACAGCTTTGTTTTGACTGCAGCGGGGAAGAGAACGTTGCTTGTGAAAGGGGAGTGTTTGTGAAAGGGGAGAAGGCTTTGTTGAGTTTCAAAGCAGCCACCAAGTACACTTATCAAAAGCTTGAATCAAATAAACAAGTCAATCGAATAAGTTAACACTCGGCGGCCGCCCGAAGGCAGCCTTTGAAGCGAAGCGAAGCGAAGCAGGGTGTTGACCTATTTTGGCGCAACTGCCAGTTGCGTGACCTGATTGCAGTGTTAGCTCTAACTCTTTTTTCCTACTCTTGTGATTGCTGTTGATGTATATTTGGAACCATTGACGTCACTTTCTCAGCCCAATCGCGAAGCAGGGTGTTGACCTATTTTGGCGCAACTGCCAGTTGCGTGACCTGATTGCAGTGTTAGCTCTAACTCTTTTTTCCTACTCTTGTGATTGCTGTTGATGTATATTTGGAACCATTGACGTCACTTTCTCAGCCCAATAAAGCCTGATATCCTCATTCTTTTCAAACATGGTTTTGAGTTCTTTTCTCATGTTGAAGACTTCATAAAAAGACATCCCAACTGTGCTGAATTTGGCTCTGTATGGAAATAGTAAACGGGCAATCTCCCTCAATCTCCGTGCATACGTAGAAGAAATTTTAACGTTTCTTTCCAACCAGCCATCCCAGGTCTCATTATGAATGCCTTGTTCTGCTTCATAAAACTTAAATGCGATTTCTAGAACCATTCCATATTGCAAATTGAAGCCCATTGAAGTTGCCTCCTGTCTTTGTATGTGTCTATATCCCTCAACTAACTTTTCAATGGCACTTGCTGATGATGTGATATCTTCCGGATTAAAAAAGAACACTTCCTTCCTAACTTTCATGCTTACATCAACAATTTTTGACTTTAAATATTCGTGGAGTTCATTGAACGTCATTGTTGTTTTGGTTTTCTTTGGTTTTCCTCCATACAAATCTGAAAGTTTCCGTTTTGGGCGTGAAGGAAATTTAGGTAGTTTTCCACTCTGAGATGGCCCTTCATTTTTCATTTGCGATAATACTTCAACAAAATTGTTGAGGTAACTGAGGTGCTCTTCAATAGTTAAAAACTGCTCAGAATTCCATTCACTCAATGATTCCGGTATATCCATAGTTGGTGAATGTAAAATTAAAGTTGATGACTGTGTTGAAAAATCTAATAGATTTTGATGAGCAACTTGTGATTCAAGAATTTCTCTCTCTAATTCTTCAGAAATGCTATCTTGAGACATAAATATTTAGCAAATATAGTGACAGTAAAAACACTTCTCTCACAGAAAACACAACTGCACGGCAGGCGAGTCCGGAATGAAATGGCAAAATCACTAGGCTATGTTACTATCAACACCAAGTGGTGGGCGGACGTGACGTAACTGTTGCTATCACATGATTTAATCTTGTCTTGCCATTGGAGGAATCAGTATAGAAGACAAGCTTGCAGGCTGGCTGTTTGTTTTTACCAGATCAATACGGTAGTGTTGGGCTAGGCTACGACGGGCAAATTGGATTAATATTTCAATGGAAACTAAATTTAGCGTTGTATCAGAGAAAGGGAGAATGTACGTTCTGGGTTACTGATTCCGACAGACCCGGCATTGGTTCAAAACAACCTTACTTTACTGTATTTTTTTTGTATGGATTTATGCAGTATTTTTCTGATTTTGTCGCATGTTTCATTTTAGTAAAAGTTTAGTCCAGAAGCCTATTTTGCGTTAATATTTAGGGTCTGTCGGAATCGGTGAGCCAGAACGTACATTCTCCCTTTCTCTGGTCTCCATAAGACTCTAAATGTGAATATAAAAATAAATAAGTTAAAATAAGTTCTACTTCCTACCCCGACGGCCGCGCTCAGCGGCCACTCAGGTAAATAAATAGCATTTATAACGCGCAAATCTTTTGCAACAAAACTCATTGCGCCAACATGGTCACATTCACAAGCAGACATTCATCAAGCCTGTGTACTGACATAATACAAAACAACCATCACACAACTACCACTACCAGACCTGACAAAAACTACATGAACATGAAGGGAAAAAGAATGAAATATATATAAACATATATGGCGTCTGGCATTATGGGGTTAGTGCTAGGACTGGTTGGTCCGGTGTCAGAATAATGTGACTGGGTGAGACATGAAGCCTGTGCTGTGACTATGTGTGTGGCGCGCGTTATATGTCAAAGCAGCACCGCCCTGATATGGCCCTTCGTGGTCGGCTGGGCGTTAAGCAAACGAACAAAATAGCCAACTGCAGAAGCAAATGCTTGCCAAGATTTACTGCAGCTTCTTTCTTGTTTTCGAGACATGTCCACATGAACTCTTCCATACATGCATCAGCCATTTTGGCATCAACATAGTTGCATACATCACCCCAGTTCAAGAGTCTGTTTCGATCAACCACCTTTCTTTTCTGCATTTCTTCTTGAGACATTTTAGTTACAGTGTGAATGCAACCTTTCAAACTTGATTTTATTGCGTTTAGGGTGACCACATCCAAACCGGCTGGAAGAGTGGCATCCAACCACAAAGGGCCATATCAGGGCGTTAAGCAAACAAAAAAAACCAAAAAAACAAATGGGATTTCTGAAATAAAATTGACTTGTTAGTTATCAACACACATCAGGGAACACAGGATATAACGACACGATATATAACAATTCTATTGTAAAATGTTGTTTTACTGTGCAAGCAAGTTGAATATAAAAACATAGAAAACATTTGTCAACTGTGATGAAAAGTAATACATTTCACCTAACTTACATAATCCTTTTCAAAATCTGCCACTCAACAAAAATTGCAGTGTTTCTTACCTAAAAATGTCTGTGAAACACACGCATGTGATACTGGTTTTACTGTGAGTCATGTTATCACCGAGTGTGCTAATCTGTATGATCTACGAGAAAAGTATTTTGGCACCTCGAGTTTGAAAAGTATTTTTACAGAGGTCAGCTCTACAGCTCTTTTTGGGTTCTTAAATGGTTGGTTGGTTGGTTTTTGGGGTTTAATGTCTCTTCAGCAGATGCTAGCTGCTATTCGAGACCGATGCAGTTATTTTCTTTTCCCTTCATGTGGCAAGTTCTACGTTTCAGACTATTTACATTCAAATCTATCACTGTAAAAGAAGGTTCTAAAAATTAATCATTTTCACTTCTGGTACTTTAAATCTTGTAAAAAATCTTGATCTCTTTTAAAAAGTTAAAAATCTTGTCCGGGGGAACATCCCGGAATAAAACCTTCAGTGTTTCCGCATTGTAGTGTTTCTCGAAATTCTTGAACGTCTACACATTTTGTGAGAACATGTTCTAATGTCCATGGTTCGTCACATCCAAAACAGTATGGTGGATCTTCACCTTTCAGCAGATACGAATGTGTAATGTGACTGTGCCCAATGTGTAAGCGACAGAGAACTGTCTCTTCTTTCCTGTTGAGGCGACATTGGGGTAGGCTGTCCGACAGCTGGGGGACGATCTTATGAAGTTTATTTTCTTCACATTCGTCCCATTCACTCTGCCATAGGTACTTTATGTACATGTTGGTGCGAGTTCTGAAATCTGAATGCTTTGTGTGTTTGTCAGTGATGAGTCTTTCTCTGGCTTCTTTAGCAGCTTGATCAGCTGCAGAGTTGCCTCTAATTCCAACATGGGATGGCACCCATGCTAAAACAATCCTTTTGCCTTCTTCAATCAGAGATGCATGTAGCTCTTGGATTTCGACCAACAGTGGGTGATCTAGCTGAGTTCTCTTCACGGCGGTAAGAGCCGATAGGGAATCCGACAGAATCAGGAAGTCTTTCTTTTTTGACTGATATACCTGTTTCAGAGCTAGCTGTAAAGCTTTCAACTCTGCAGAAAATACAGAACTGTCATCCGGAAGACGGGCCGAAAAGGCCCTATCGAGTTTAGGACCTGTGACAGAAGCTGATGCCACTTTACTTTCAGCTTTGGACCCATCAGTGAATATTCGTTGATGGGAAGGAAACTCGGTACAGAACTGGCTAAAACACTGTTTAAAAATCAAATCATTTGTCTCTGACTTCTTTAACCTTGTCAGATCGAGTCGAACAACTGGATCTGGCAATGTCCATGGTGGTGTTTCTGTCCATCGATTTTCACTAACATGATCGAGTTTTATCTTTGATTCGGCCAGATGTGACTGAATCCGAGAAGACAGAGGTGCTCGATCATTTGGGTGACTTTAAAAAAATTCAGAGCATTGTGGTTGAAATACGCATTGGTAGGCTGGATTTGTAGGCATAGCTTTCAGTTTCAACACATAATTTAGGGTGAGTTTCAGGCGTCGCAGCCTCAGAGAGGGTTCTTTGGCCTCAAAATATAAGGACTGTACTGGAGACGTCCTGAAAGCTCCCAGACAAAGACGTATACCCTGGTGGTGTATTGTGTCTAATAGCCTTAGGTTGGATTTTGCGGCTCCACCATAGACGACACAACCATAGTCCAACTTGGATCGGATTAAAGCACGGTAAAGTCTGAGTAGGACTGTGCGGTCAGCACCCCAGTCCGTATGAGTGACCACTTTCAATACATCCAGAGCTTTCAGACATGATGTCCTCAGATACTGGATATGTTTAAGGAATGTTAGTCGACGGTCAAAGATCAGTCCTAGGAATTTAAATTCTTCAACAACCTTGACAGGATTACCATTCAGGACCAGAGAGGGTTCTGGCATGACTCCCCTTTGTTTGCAAAGATGCATACAGACAGTTTTGCTGGTGGAAAATTTGAAACCGTCCTCTGTTACCCATTTTTGCACCTTGTCTATACATAATTGAAGCTGCCTTTCCACTCTATGTAGGGATTTGCCACGCACACAAAGTGCAAAGTCATCAACAAACAAGGATGACTCGGATCCTTTCAGTACTGCCTTTACTATGTTATTGATTTTGATGTTGAACAACATGGGTGATAGAATGCTTCCTTGAGGAACACCCATCTCTTGTTGACAGAACTCTGATAGGTTGGGACCGACCCGTACTGTAAAAAATCGATTACTTAGAAATCCTTCCACAAAAACAGGGAGACGTCCACGAAAACCCATTTCATGCAAATCAGCTAAAATACCGTGTTTCCGTAAGCAGTAAGCCTTCTCGAGGTCGAAAAATATAGCTAGTACATGTTCAGATCTCGCAAAGGCCTCTCGAACGAAGGTCTCAAAACGTACCAAATGATCAGTGGTGCTGCGTCCCTTTCGGAAGCCACATTGCACATCACTTAAGAGGTTTTGTTTTTCTAGGTACCACACCATCCTAGCGTTGACCAATCTCTCCATGGTTTTACACAGACAGCTGGTCAAGGCTATCGGACGGTAGTTGCTGGGGTTTGTATGATCTTTACCTGGTTTTGGAATGAGGACAATCATCGCTTCTTGCCATGAAGGTGGAAAGGATCCACTCTCCCATATGTGGTTAAAAACCTTCAGCAAGACCAGAAGACAACTTTCTGGTGGGTGAGTGAGGAACTGATAATGTATTCCGTCCAGCCCCGTTGCTGAGTTGTTGCATTTTTGTAAGGCTTGTTTGAGTTCAGTTATACTGAACAACTTGTTGTAGTTCTCCTCATTCTGAGATGAGAAGTTTATGGGTTTACGTTCTTGGGTGGCTTTGATTTTTTGACTCACATGCGTAGCAAAAGTGAGTCTATGTACTCACCCGAGTCGTCCGTCCGTCCGTCCGTCCGTCCGTCCGGACGTCCGGACGTCCGTCCGTCCGGACGTCCGTCCGGAAAACTTTAACGTTGGATATTTCTTGGACACTATTCAGTCTATCAGTACCAAATTTGGCAAGATGGTGTATGATGACAAGGCCCCAAAAAACATACATAGCATCTTGACCTTGCTTCAAGGTCAAGGTCGCAGGGGCCATAAATGTTGCCTTAAAACCAGCTATTTTTCACATTTTTCCCATTTTTTCTGAAGTTTTTGAGATTGAATACCTCACCTATATATGATATATAGGGCAAAGTAAGCCCCATCTTTTGATACCAGTTTGGTTTACCTTGCTTCAAGGTCAAGGTCACAGGAGCTCTTCAAAGTTGGATTGTATACATATTTTGAAGTGACCTTGACCCTGAACTATGGAAGATAACTGTTTCAAACTTAAAAATTATGTGGGGCACATGTTATGCTTTCATCATGAGACACATTTGGTCACATATGATCAAGGTCAAGGTCACTTTGACCCTTATGAAATGTGACCAAAATAAGGTAGTGAACCACTAAAAGTGACCATATCTCATGGTAGAAAGAGCCAATAAGCACCATTGTACTTCCTATGTCTTGAATTAACAGCTTTGTGTTGCATGACCTTGACCCAAGGTCAAGGTCACATGTATTTTGGTAGGAAAAATGTGTAAAGCATGTGAGTCGTATGGGCTTTGCCCTTCTTGTTTGAAAATCTGTGCAGTAATTTTCTGTTGATGAGTTTTTCTCTATTGTTGAACGAATATACACTGATGGGTCCAAAGCTGAAAGTAAAGTGGCATCAGCTTCTGTCACAGGTCCTAAACTCGATAGGGCCTTTTCGGCCCGTCTTCCGGATGACAGTTCTGTATTTTCTGCAGAGTTGAAAGCTTTACAGCTAGCTCTGAAACAGGTATATCAGTCAAAAAAGAAAGACTTCCTGATTCTGTCGGATTCCCTATCGGCTCTTACCGCCGTGAAGAGAATTCAGCTAGATCACCCACTGTTGGTCGAAATCCAAGAGCTACATGCATCTCTGATTGAAGAAGGCAAAAGGATTGTGTTTGCATGGGTGCCATCCCATGTTGGAATTAGAGGCAACTCTGCAGCTGATCAAGCTGCTAAAGAAGCCAGAGAAAGACTCATCACTGACAAACACACAAAGCATTCAGATTTCAGAACTCGCACCAACATGTACATAAAGTACCTATGGCAGAGTGAATGGGACGAATGTGAAGAAAATAAACTTCATAAGATCGTTCCCCAGCTGTCGGACAGCCTACCCCAATGTCGCCTCAACAGGAAAGAAGAGACAGTTCTCTGTCGCTTACACATTGGGCACAGTCACATTACACATTCGTATCTGCTGAAAGGTGAAGATCCACCATACTGTTTTGGATGTGACGAACCATGGACATTAGAACATGTTCTCACAAAATGTGTAGACGTTCAAGAATTTCGAGACAAACACTACAATGCGGAAACACTGAAGGTTTTATTCCGGGATGTTCCCCCGGACAAGATTTTTAACTTTTTAAAAGAGATCAAGATTTTTTACAAGATTTAAAGTACCAGAAGTGAAAATTATTAATTTTTAGAACCTTCTTTTACAGTGATAGATTTGAATGTAAATAGTCTGAAACGTAGAACTTGCCATATGAAGGGAAAAGAAAATAACTGCATCGGTCTCGAATAGCAGCTAGCATCTGCTGAAGAGACATTAAACCCCAAAAACCAAAAACCATCGGCCCGTCTTCCGGATGACAGTTCTGTATTTTCTGCAGAGTTGAAAGCTTTACAGCTAGCTCTGAAACAGGTATATCAGTCAAAAAAGAAAGACTTCCTGATTCTGTCGGATTCCCTATCGGCTCTTACCGCCGTGAAGAGAACTCAGCTAGATCACCCACTGTTGGTCGAAATCCAAGAGCTACATGCATCTCTGATTGAAGAAGGCAAAAGGATTGTGTTTGCATGGGTGCCATCCCATGTTGGAATTAGAGGCAACTCTGCAGCTGATCAAGCTGCTAAAGAAGCCAGAGAAAGACTCATCACTGACAAACACACAAAGCATTCAGATTTCAGAACTCGCACCAACATGTACATAAAGTACCTATGGCAGAGTGAATGGGACGAATGTGAAGAAAATAAACTTCATAAGATCGTCCCCCAGCTGTCGGACAGCCTACCCCAATGTCGCCTCAACAGGAAAGAAGAGACAGTTCTCTGTCGCTTACACATTGGGCACAGTCACATTACACATTCGTATCTGCTGAAAGGTGAAGATCCACCATATTGTTTTGGATGTGACGAACCATGGACATTAGAACATGTTCTCACAAAATGTGTAGACGTTCAAGAATTTCGAGACAAACACTACAATGCGGAAACACTGAAGGTTTTATTCCGGGATGTTCCCCCGGACAAGATTTTTAACTTTTTAAAAGAGATCAAGATTTTTTACAAGATTTAAAGTACCAGAAGTGAAAATTATTAATTTTTAGAACCTTCTTTTACAGTGATAGATTTGAATGTAAATAGTCTGAAACGTAGAACTTGCCATATGAAGGGAAAAGAAAATAACTGCATCGGTCTCGAATAGCAGCTAGCATCTGCTGAAGAGACATTAAACCCCAAAAACCAACCAATCTCTATTGTTGAAGCCAGAACGTTTGCTACTTCATTCTTTTGGGTTATAAGGGATCCATTTACCACAAGGTGGTTAATTGATGCAGATCCTTTTTTCCCTTTGATTTTACGAATAGCATTCCAAACTTTACTTGATGCTACCTTAGAGTTTAAGTTAGAGCAAAAAGACCTCCAGGATGTTCTTTTAGAATGTTTTATGACAGTGCGACTCTTAGCGCGAAATCGGAAGAAAGTCAACTTCTTGCTAAGGGTCGGGCATCTGTAGAACCTGTGTAGACTTCTCTTTCGCTCAGATCGGGCTTCTTGGCATTTTTTATTAAACCATGGCACTTTAATGCGGTTGTTTGAAGATGTTTTTGGGATGTACTCAGTGGCAATGTCTTGTAGAGTGTTTGTAAAAATAGATGATGGGTCGTCACTTCCATCAAAGACAGTGTCTTCTGTGAGTTGGACAGAACATTCGGCAGTAAAAGACAGCCAGTTTGCCTTGTTCAGGTTCCATCTCTGGGGGGAAGCTTCTTCCAATCCATCTATTTGAGACATCAAGATAGGGAAATGATCGCTACCACATGTGTCATCATAGACTTTAAATTCAAAGTCTAGAACAAGAGAGGTTCGTCCTGATATGGCTCTGCGTAGTCGGCTGGACGTTAAGCAACAAATAAACAAACAAACAAACAAACAAGAGAGGTGTCGCAAATAACTAGACCTAGTATGGACTTGCATCCTGTTGCTGGATGGAGATATGTTGGTACTCCATCGTTTAAAACGCATAGATTACGATTGTCTAAAAAATCTTCTAGGATTCGTCCTCTCGTACTTAGAGAGTTGCTGCCCCATAGAGGGGAATGAGCGTTAAAATCTCCCATTAAAACAAAGGGAGCTGGAAGCTGATCAATAAGATTTTCAAGATCGTGCTTCGTGTAACATTTTGATGGTGACAGATATACACTGCAGAGAGTGATGGTTTTATCTAATGTCACTCGTGCTGCGACGGCTTGAATGTTTGTACATAGGTTGATCTCACTACAAAGTACACTTTTCTTAATCAAAAGAGCAACTCCCCCAGACGTGTTATTGTCTGAATGGTTTCTAAAAACATTGTATCCAGATACATTAAAATCTTTGTTTGGTTTCAGCATTGTTTCCTGTAATGCTGTAGCAACAGGATGAAATTTGTGTAAAAGTAGACATAATTCTTCATAGTTAGCTTGGACCCCTCTACAATTCCATTGAATAAAATTGGCTATGTTTGTTTAGTTTTAAGAAGTTTCTGCCTCCATACGCTCTTCGTCGGATAAACTCCCAAAATGATTGTATAGTGTGATGGGATTTTTCTCCATTTTTGGGGTGCGAGGCGATCTTTGGGGCAGAGTAACTTTTTCCTTGTCCGGAGGTGTTCGTGGTGTGGATTGAGTAAGGTCCACTACCTCGACGGCCCCCTTGGTGTGAGTTGCCCTGTGAACGGGCTTCTGGGTTGGGGTGGTGAAGCGAACCTCACCAGGAGACCCCATAGGGTCCTCAATTGGGGTGGTGAAGCGAACCTCACCAGGAGCCCCCACAGGGTCTCCAGTTGGGCCGGTGAAGCAAACCTCACCAGGAGACCCCATAGAGTCTCCAGTGGGGATAGCCCCACTTGTGCTTTCATCTGTCTGTGTACAAATACTTTTGTTTCTTGTGGGCTCTGTCCTTTTCAACATGGACGGGCCTGCCTGGACACCCACAGACCTATATGAAATACTGGTCTGGGTGGGTGTTGACTTTGTTGCAGGTCTTTGACTGACTGCTGCCGCAAAACTTTTCTGGAAGGAAAAAACATTAGTTTTTTCAACCTCCTTCCTGGCGTCTGAGAAAGACATCTTTTTCTCCGGTGTTTTTTTTTTGAATGGCCTGTTCAAACTTGTATTTTGGACATTCTCTGGAGGACGGGGAATGGTTTCCCTTACAGTTTGTGCTGGTGGGTGGTGATGTGCAGGGACCTTCGTGAGGATCTCCGCCACATCCCCCGCACACTGCCTTCTGTTTACATCCAGCCTTTGAATGTCCAAATCTTTGGCATTGGAAACATCTCATTGGTGATGGAATATACAAAGTCACTCTTATTTGAACAAATCCCACTTTTATTTTCTCAGGGATATTTGGTGTACAAAAAGTGACGAAAAGGGTGTTGGTGGGTACTCTGATATCGCCCTTTCTGATCAACACCCGGTACACATCAATGACACCTTGATCCTTTAGACCTTCTTTTATTTCAGCCTCACTGAGGCCCTCCAGCTCTCGGCATCGGATGACTCCTTTGCTGGTGTTCAGGCCTCTGTGAGGACTGACCTTGACCGGTCTATCAACAAATTTCTGACCATTCAGACGGAGAAGACCATCTGATGCCTTTTTTGAAGGACATTCAATCAGTAGAGAACCATTTCGAAGCCTCTTAATGTTCTCTATTGTTGATGATACTCCTGCAATAACCTTCTGTATCGCAAAAGGCGAAAGTTTGGAGATGGGCTGTGCCTCATCTGCTGTCTCAACAACAATGAAACGGGGCCAGGCCTCGCTGATGTTGTTCTTTGTTGCTCTGACTCGGACTTCATCGTCAGAGTCAGAGTCAACGCAGTATCTTCGTTTGTTTCTGTTTTGAGTGTTTGAAAAAAAAGAAGAAAAAGAAGAGGAGGTCATGTTTGAGGCCTTTATCTTCATCGCATCTGATCCCCACCCACCACGGAGCCCAACAAGGGGACGCTTAGGTGAAGCGGTTATCCAACTCCAAAGCGCCAAGGATACAGATGGATATACGCAACGATAAGAGGAAACATATGGTATCAATCTGTAATAGGAGATTTAACTCTTTCCAAGCGGAAACGGGTTAGGTAACAACTTGGCATAATGTTCGTCAACTCTTTCCAAGCGGAAACGGATTAGGTAACAACTTGGCAAAGTGTTTGTCCTGACTACCGCCGCCCCCTCCTACCGCCGCTTGCTCCTTTAGCCAAAGGTCCGATGCAATATGCTCAAGACATATACCCAGACTTGACCAGCCGATTGATTGAAACGGGTAAGCCTTCTTCAACCTCCTGTCTTAGATAAAGACTGGGCCAAAAAGATGTGTTGGCGCTACAAAGTCGCAACTAAGTAAACCCCTCAATCATCAGGTCACCAGCCCAAACCTGTACAGGTCGCAGCGCACGGCAAACACGCTGGGTCTTAAGGAGACCACAGAGAAGTAAGGATGTGGAAAAGAAGACTTTTGGTAAGTGAAATAAAGTTGATGGATCCAGTCAGGTAGAAATAAGATAAGAAGAAAGGAATCCGAAATCTGCAGGGAATAGTAGGGATAGTTTTTTGGAAGGAAATATAGGTGAAAGGACTGGTAAGGCAGAAATAAGACAAAAGAAGCGAAGTAAAGGGGTGGGGAAGCTTGGTGATAACACTCCCGCTGCGTGAAGGCGACCCCATGGGAGCGGGTTCTTAAAGGAGTCTGGTCTTTATTTTAAGATTTGAATTTTAAACTTGCGTAATTTATTTGACATAATAGGGTCTTGCTTTGACTTTTTTGTTGCCTTCGGGTGACTTTACGGATTTTATGTATTAGAATTGTTTTAATCTAAAAATGTGCTATGATTAACTTGTGGGGTCCTGATTTGGCCTGTTATGGTCCGCTGGACCCGAAAAGCAACAGCTAACTAACTAACTAACTATCTTCTTCGCCACCAAGTCGGCCAGCTTGTCGTAGTCGAGTTCTGGGATGGTTGTCGTCACGTTAGCGTGTGCCGTCTTCTTCTTCTCTCCCACTGCGTCAGTCTCCAGCTCCCTGGTGCGACGCAACACCTCACTGATCTCAGGCGAGGCCCCGGGATGTTCCCCCGGACAAGATTTTTAACTTTTTAAAAGAGATCAAGATTTTTTACAAGATTTAAAGTACCAGAAGTGAAAATGATTAATTTTTAGAACCTTCTTTTACAGTGATAGATTTGAATGTAAATAGTCTGAAACGTAGAACTTGCCACATGAAGGGAAAAGAAAATAACTGCATCGGTCTCGAATAGCAGCTAGCATCTGCTGAAGAGACATTAAACCCCAAAAACCATCAGGCGAGGCCACGCCTGGAAGACCGAACGCTCCCCGCACCTCCAGCGCCAACAACGGTTTTTGTTTGTTCATGTGCTTCAAGAACACATGGTATAGTTTATGGTTGATGTCTTGTTTGGTGAACTTGGTCTTCACAATGTCGTTAATGTCCACCAACTTCGCCCACAAACGTGACAGGAATGCACTTGGGGCCTCTCCGGCATTCATCTGCACGGTTGAGAACTCCAACAACAAGTCTTCTGGTGTTAGAATGTTACCATATATGGCCTCTAGCGTAGAGAACATGGTGGTCACAGACTTGCAAGCTTTCGTCTGTTCGGCAGCCAGTCCCCGAACGCTCCCTCTCAGCTTGGAGAACGCCTCCCCCTCCTCCGGGCTCTCTCTCAGGTAGGCCTCCGCCTTGTCCTTCCACTCTTTGAAAGACACCTCGCCACCACCCGATGGTTTCACGGCGGTAAAAACTCCCAGTTTGGGAGCGGTTGGCGTTTTCACATGTACAGTGATTGACGGTTGAGTGTTCACAGAGTTAGTCTTGTTTGCTGGTTGGGCCGATTGTGATGTCGATCCCTGCTCTGCCGCTGCCAAAGCCTCTTTAAGACGAGAGACTTCATGCGCCGTCTCCTCCCGTTCCTCGGAGAATGCTGTCGCCTGAGCAAGCATCTTCTGCTGAAGAACTTCAAACTGCTCAGCAAGGTTGTCGAGCTGAGCCTTCAGCGTTGCCTCGAGCTGGACCTTCAGCGTTGCCGCCATGGCGTCCTCTTCCGGTGCTGCTTCCCTCCGGACTTGAAGTTCCGCCGCCTCTTCTTGATCCCCGTGTTCAGACATCCCACCCCAACAGTGTGCAAAACACTACAGCGTTTTCAGCAAACTTGAAGGGCAAACCTGATCCACTGCTGGGTGTTGTATCAGGTGCCGGCTGTGATGAGGCGGTAGTCATCATACTACAGGAATGGACTGTCTCTTCTGTGCTGTCCCGATCAGAGGGAGCCAAAGTAGAAAGAACTCTTTGGACATCATACTCAGCCTGCACAATATACATGTCAGCAACAATCTGACGTCGCTTGAGGACAATGCTATGATCCGAGTCATTACGGATGAAAACCTTGAGACGAGGTAGAGAGTTGGTGGGTGTTTTGCAACTAATCACTTTCAACCCCTCTGCTAAAGGTTGAAAAACTGGCTCTTGTACCAGGACAGAACTTCTTGTACAAGGCAGACATGCTCCCGTTTCACACTTTACCTCTAGGGTCTTTCCCGCAGGGACCACAACATTCTTCCCTACCAGCCGCACTGCACCCAACCGTCCGGTTTCGTTCCTGGACATATCTTTGTAAGAGAAGGCTACTTCACTTTTGAGTGGAAGGACTGTTGCAAAATTTACACCAGCTCTCTCCTCACATTTTCTTGGCAAACAAAGACAAAACATTTGTACCTACAATGAAAGGGACTTTACGGCTGCACTCAGTATCCGGGCAAACCAATACCATGGCATGCACAGTCTCACTCACACCAACAACATCAAAAGGTAAACATATATCCATCCCCACATAGCCTAAGTAAGGTACAATATGTCCACCCGCCCCCTTGACGGTTAACTTTGTCCTCAGGTCCCGGAGTTCCAGATGACGAAGATGTTCGCGGAAGAAAGTTTCTCCCACCACTGTAACCTGTGAACCAGAATCAATCGGACACGTACTGTTCACACCGTTCGCCTTAATCTGTGACTCACACGCTGGGCCTACTAAAGAATCCACACTACTGGTACCACAGTCAGTAAAGTCTAGCTCAGCTAAAATATCAGAACTTTGTAACTGCACAGATTTTCAGAGTCCAAACACTGTGCGGTTACAACCACAAGGCCACAAGGGAGGCAATCTGGATCCCTTGGGTATACGGTTACGGCGTTGCTGGTTACGGTGTTACTGTCAGTCACGACTTTTCCCCTGAGTTCAAAAAGTTCACCCGGATTTAAAGACACTGTGAGGGGACTTTGCAGCCTAACAGCAGTCAACCGGCGGATACCACCGTCCACCGCATCTGCTGCCATTGTCAGCCTATGGGCGCTCTCTTGTGCAGTCAACGGCGGCCCCCTCTGGTTGACTGGTTCCCGTTTAAAGAATATGATGCTCTTGGAGCTATCTTGGCCTTCTCTGAGGCAACCTTCCCTGGATTTGGGGGATTCTGGCAGTCCCTAGCAAAATGGTCATCTAAGAGACCACATTGCCAGCAAGGTCCCCGAGGTCTCCTGCCAGTTGGTCTGTCCACTCGCAGCTTGGAGGCCACCATCTCCGCTAGCTTGTCGTAATCGATCGGGTCGGGTGTGACATGTTGAGCTGAGGAGTGGACAGTGACCGGTTTCTGTCCATGCAACGTCTCGGTGGTGCGACGCACTGTCAACAGAACATCGGTGAGGGCGGGCGCTGCTGTACCCAGAAAACCAAAAGTTGTTCCTGAGCTCCAGGGCCAGCAAGGGGAGGGAAGGCTGCAATCCTGTACAGAAGATCCTGTACAGCTTCTTCTGCAGCTCCTCATCCGTCATGGAGGCAGTCTTGTTGATATCCAGCAACTCCTCCCACAGCTGAAGGAGAAAGTCTGCGGGCTGCTCTTTTGCCTTCAGCTTTCTGCAGGCAAGGGAGATAAGGCGGGCTTCAGTGTCCTCAACACATCCAAACAAACATCTCAAGTTGGCCAAAATGTCAGCGTTTGTCTTGGCAGATTTGACAGCATTCAAAGCTACCCCCCTGAGGCTTGCCAATATTCTCGGGTCGCAGGGCTGGACGTCAGGCGTCAGGAGGAGTGACTCGATCTGCTGCACCCACGCCTGGAAGGTGCATTCGTTGCCCCCGTTTGGGGCAAATCCAGTGAAAATCTTAAGTCGCTGCGTTTGATGGGGTGTGGTGACGTGGACCGTCACAGGCTGCTTGCGCTGTCAGGTCAGCTCGTCGTTGACCTCAGCCAGGCGGTGTCGGAGATCCTCCATCTCAGCCTTATTTTAAGATTTGAATTTTAAAAGCTTAGACACGTTGGGTTTCGATTTCGCTATTGTGTTCCCTTCGGGAGACGTTCCTGATTTTGCTTATTGAAATTGGTTTAATTTAAATATGTGTAATGTTGTCACTGCCCTACACGCCACCAGGCGTGAAAGGCAGTAAGTAAGTAAGTAATGTTAAACTTGTGGGGTCCTGATTTGGCCTATATGGTCCGCTGGACCCAAAAAGCAACAAGAATCAAATCAAATCAAATCAACTTTGTGCATATGTCAAATATGATGTCGGCCTCTTGAATAAACATGCTTTCGGCTGTGATTTGAACATGTTTGACTTAACTTTTGCAGTTTAGCTTGTACAACAGCAAAAAAACTTGTTCAGTAAACTGTACTAGTACGCTGTTCTGACCTTTAGGAAATAAATATGGCAAATTAATGTTTACAAATTGCTGTCAATAAAGAAGAGACGATAAAAAATAATTACCAACAAACTATGGCCAATTAAAACGTGTGCAACAAAAAGAAAAGGATCTTCGACCTTCTTGCTCTGTGACTAATATTCAGTGTCAATATTTTGACACAGGTTATGCGTGGGAGTGGGTCACCGGTCTTTGTTCTTTTCTCTCTCTCCACACTGAACCAAGACGAAGTAGGGACACGCCCGTCTAGGGTTTCGCTAACCTAACTGTCAGTTGGCCAAAGTCAACTTCGTGAAACTGTGTCCTGGGTCCGGTAATATGTAGCTAGTCATCGGTCGGCTGACCGTGAAACTGACGGTGGGTCGACGTTGAACCGCAAAAGTCAGTAATATGAGCGCGAACAACTGCCGGTCCAACTGAAAACAGTCGCCCGACTGCGGTTGGGCTTACAGGCACCTTTTTCGGTCGATCGACCGCAGTGTCTCTACTTGTTTTAACTTTCTGAGCGTGTTTTTAATCCAAACATATCATATCTATATGTTTTTAGAATCAGGAACCGACAAGGAATAAGATGAAAGTGTTTTTAAATTGATTCCGATAATTTAATTTTGATAATAATTTTTTTATATTTAATTTTCAGAGCTTGTTTTTAATTCAAATATAACATATTTATATGTTTTTGGAATCAGCAAATGATGGAGAATAAGATGAACGTAAATTTGGATCGTTTTCTAAAAACAATATTTTTTTTACATTTTTCAGATTTTTAATGATCAAATTTTCTCACCCTGTCCTTTACCACCCAAAAAAAAAATAAAAAATTTGAGTTTGGAAAAAAAAAGTTTAGGGTCGGCGCCGAAATTTAGATACCGGTACCGCCAAAACAGGACCGATGTTTACATCGGAAGTTGTAATGTTCTAAAAATACCACTGAGCGGCTGACTGTCTAGTCAGCCGACTGTCAGTGCTACCGCGCTGCACATATTACCCGTCAAAACACGGCCGGTCAGCAGACTGCAGTCAACTGACTTGACAGTCAGTCGACTGTGGTTGCTCGACCGTCCAAAATACGCTGTTCATATTACCGGCCCCAGGTGGTGCCATCCTGCGATATGCACGGCCTGTGTTGCATGGTAGTCAGACTCTGTGACACTTTTTTTTAAGAGAGAGAGCGATAGTGAGAGAGAGAGAGAGTGTGTGTGTGTGTGTGTGTTGCATGCTAGTCCAAGTTTTGAAATTGAGAGAGAGAGAGAGAGTGTGTGTGTGTGTGTGTGTGTGTGTGGTAGTCCCCGTGACACAAGTTTTGAAATTGAGAGAGAGTGTGTGTGTGTCAGTTGCATGGTAGTCCCCGTGACACAAGTTTTGAAATTAAGAGTGTGTGTATGTTGCATATTTGTCCCCGTGACACACATTTTGAGAGAGAGAGAGAGTGTGTGTATGTTTTAATTGCATGGTATAGTCCCTATGACACAGATTTTGAAACTGAGTGTTTTTGTGTGTGTGTTAATTGCATGGTAGTCCTTCTGGCACACATTTTATGTGCGTGTGTGTGTGTGTGTGTGTGACATTAACAAACAATTTAATGTCCACTAATATGAATACATGTAAAGGGAAAATGTCCGAGATATCTAAGCCTGTCTGTCAACGTGTTTGGTATGTTCTTCCACACATACCAAAAATCCTCAGCATGTTCGCTTTCTGAGCTGAGAGATTTGTTTCTGTAACGATGTCAATGTGCGTGCTGCAGGAATAATTATATAAATCATAGATGTCTGCATCAGTGTTAAAGGCGCAGTTCTTAACGTAAAAAGAAAGTTGGGTATAAGATCAAGATTTTTAATGGTGAATATTCCGACTCTGACCTGTCGAGTGTGTGCATCCAAAAAGTCAATTATTGATAATTCAAAAATATACAACTTACATAATCCGAATGCGACCACCAAAATAACTTGCCCTGAGCATTCAGACATATACTGTTCAAAAAAAGAAACGCATAGCTTGTAATATTTGGTTAATTTAGTTATATGGCTACAAGGATATCCACCAAACTTCAGAAAATGTTTATCTGGTCGTCGACCTTTCGTCCATTGCCACAATTGAGCTCTGCACGTGACGCATGCGTTATCAGTGGCTACAATGTCAAAATTGCTCATTTGGCATGACCACTCGTCATGCTTCAGTGTAATCTCGTGAAACTCGGGGAATATTGAGCTCTCACCATGTCTTCCAAAACCCATAAAAGCAGATTGTTCGCCACAAAGAAATCAGACGACAATTCAGCGACGAAAGATGGCCCGATTGAGCAGAGAAGACCGCCAAATTGCATTGGGTCGTTTACAAGCAGGCCAAAGTCAAAGTGCAATCGCCAGGCACTTCCACGTGTCCCAGAGCACCATCAGTAGACTGTGGGTCAGGTTTCAAGCCACTGGCTCCGTTGCTGACTTGCCACGAGCGGGAAGACCAAAAGCGACAACTGCTGCTCACGACCGCTTCATACGGCTCCGCCACCTCCGGAATCGTTTCCTGTCGGCCTCATCTTCTGTCCAGGCTCTCCCCGGGCCACACCGATTATCGGACCAGACCGTGCGGAACCGCCTGCATGAAGCTGGTTTGAGAGCTCGCAGACCTCACAGAGGAGTTGTCCTCACCCGCCGCCATCGCCAGAACCGAGTGCAGTGGGGTAACCAGCACCTTCGCTGGACCGTCCGGAATCACTGGAGACACGTGTGGTTCAGCGACGAGTCCTACTTCCTGCTCCAGCGACATGATGGTTGGAGGAGGGTCTACCGGAGAGTAAACGAACGTTACGCGCCCAACTGTGTGGATGAGGCACCCGTTCATGGTGGTGGAGGCGTCATGGTGTGGGGGCGATCAATACCGCTGGAAGGAGCACCCTGGTGCACGTCCAAGGGCGCATAACTGCCCAGCGATACGTGGAGGAAATTCTACGCCCACACGCCCTTCCTCTTCTGGCTGACCAGGATCAATCAATCAATCAATCAATGACGCTTATATCGCGCATATTCCGTGGGTACAGTTCTAGGCGCTCTGCAGTGATGCTGTGTGAGATGAAATTTTATACGGCCAGTAGATTGCAGCCATTTCGGCGCATATTTACCTTTCACGGCCTATTATTCCAAGTCACACGGGTATAGGTAGACAATTATTAACTGTGCCTAAGCAATTTTGCCAGGAAAGACCCTTTTGTCAATCGTGGGATCTTTAACGTGCACACCCAATGTAGTGTACACGGGGGGAGGGTTCGGACACCAAAGAGAGTCTGCACACAAAGTTGACTCTGAAATAAATTTCCGCCGAACCTGGGATCGAACTCACGCTGACAGCGGCCAACTGAATACAAATCCAGCGCGCTACCAACTGAGCTATATCCCCGCCGTATTGCCATATTCCAGCAGGACAACGCTCGCCCGCACACAGCACGACTCACCACCCAGTTCCTCACCGACCACCATGTCCAGGTGCTTCCCTGGCCATCCATGTCGCCAGACATGAACCCGATAGAACACCTCTGGGATGAATTGGACAGACGTGTGCGCAGGCGAGAAGAAGCGCCGGCAAATCACCGCGATCTATTGCAGGCACTTCAGGAGGAGTGGGACACCATCCCACAGCAAGATATCCGGCATCTGATCCAGTCCATGCCCAGAAGGTGCCGGGCAGTTGTTGCTGCTCAAGGCAGTCACACCCCCTACTGACTTGACAGCCTCGGCACCCAATCGTATTGATTCACTGATTGATTTGAAGATGCAAATGAACTGTGTGTGCATTCAACTGTGTCCATACCAAATTTCAAACAAATAATCTAAATATTGGATTTTCTGTTAATTTTTTCGAAAAATAAAACAAATTTGGCAAGTAGCAACTCTGCGTTTCTTTTTTTGAACAGTATTGTTGCTATAGTAATCAGGTATACATGAGGCGTGACAAAGGCACACTGTCCGGTTTGTTATGGAGGATTGAAGACAATCACAAAAACGTATTACCTTGAAAAGGCGCGCCAAGGAAAATAGAGAGCGAGAGCAAGCAGTAAACCCCCCCGCGGGTTAGGGGGAAGAATTTACCCGATACTCCCCAGCATGTCGTAAGAGGCGACTAACGGATTCTGTTTCTCCTTTTACCCTTGTTGAGTGTTTCTTGTATAGAATATAGTCAATGTTTGTAAAGATTTTAGTCAAGCAGTATGTAAGAAATGTTAAGTCCTTTGTACTGGAAACTTGCATTCTCCCAGTAAGCAGTAAGGTCATATATTGTACTACGTTGCAAGCCCCTGGAGCAATTTTTTGATCAGTGCTTTTGTGAACAAGAAACAATTAACAAGTGGCTCTATCCCATCTCTCCCCCCCCCCCCCCCCCCCCCCCCTTTCCCCGTCGCGATATAACCTTCGTGGTTGCAATTGAAAACGACGTTAAACACCAAATAAATAAAGAAAGCAAGCAGTAAAGCTAGCTTGAAAGAAAGTTTCACGCATTATTATAATAACGCCATTTTTCATACCTTTTCAGCGATGTGCACTTCCTCTGCACACAAAACATCGCCGTTACAATGTGTTATAATATATCCCGTTCATTGCACCGACAACAAAGAAAGCGTCGAACCATAAACACGACAAATGTCTGAAATCGAGTCAAATTTAATTGAGGTGTGGAAGAAGGGAGATTACTGCGGTCTTTGAACAGCTCACGGGTTTTGATTATGGGCCTTCTGTATCCTAATCCCGTCAACAGTAATGGAACACATGGAAGAAAAGTAAAAGTTCTGTTCGCACAAAATGAATTTGTTATGCGCAACAAAGTCCTCTCTCTCTCTCTCTCTCTCTCTCTCTCTCTCTCTCTCTCTCTCTCTCTCTCTCTCTCTCTCTCTCTCTCTCTCTCTCTCTCTCTCTGTGACTGGCACGACAGCATCATGAACTCGGAGCGATTTGAATTTTATTCGCTCTTTAAACAAGAAATTCGCGCTGAAGTGTATATATAGATCATATTCAGCTCCGCTGTTTTCGAGATGCTTACATACAATTTCGATTCGGTATTTCACAAAAAAAACACTCACAAATGCCGCTGACTTGATGTCAAAATATTAAGAGAAAAAAAACCAGAGTGAAGATGCGAACAGTATTATACGGTTTATGTCTGTAGATAAAAAGGATTCAGTGGTGCAGGTGGCCAGATTCTTATATCGTGTTTTTCAAAAAAGTAAGAGTATTTTGGACTAGTTACCCAATGTGGAACAGGTAAACGAGACGGCGATGTGTTATACATAGTTTGTGCCGTAATAAAGCAAATAATGTATGCTGGTGTAGTACACTTGTGTTGTTGTTTTACCTATTCGAATTGTTGATTTATGTGCGGGAAATGTTTCTATGTTAAAAAGAGAGAGAGAGAGAAAAAATGAGACCCAATAATGCCTCAATTTCGTGATTTAATTGTTGTGTTTATATACCGAGCAACAAAAGAAACGCGAAAAAATTCTGCAATGTTTGATTGACAAAATCTCGAACAATTATAGAGTTAGAATTATCAAACCACAACGTTTTGATGAAGGCATGTTTGACCTAGCTGTTGTGTGATTATTTTGATGCTGCGACTGTTTCAACACACAGGACAAGCAGGTTTAACGTTAACGAAGTTTTGGAGGTCTCGCTCAGTCAGTCTTCATCGCGCTCTCTGGCCACTGATCGGACACTGGTGGCTTCCAATGATGTTCCGGGTAGTGTCAGTGGCTGTATTGAATCGATCTCGAAGACGTTGTGACAGAAAATTGCGATTTTGTCTTATTGGGGTAATGCAAAAAATCCACTGCGTTGCATAACTGCAGTGCTTCCAATGTCAACAGAACATTGCTGAAGGTGATAGACTGTTGATATATGCACGTTTAAAGCACATGCCAGCGCTTCTGGATCATCCCCAGATTTAAATCGACCTGGCATTTTGGTGGTGTCAATCTTGGCATCCTGGCTGTTTCAAAAGTGAGACTGGCAGCAAGCGTGCCATGGTCTCTTTTGGTTGCTAATGCATTAGGGAACACATCTCACACATGAGATTTCTGCTGCTCCACTTGCACGTGCTGCGAGCGCGCATTATGTGTTAAATGTTAAACCTGCTTGTCCCGTGTGTTTAAAACAGTCACAGCATCAAAATAATCACACAAAAGCAAGGTCAAACATGCCTTCATCAAACTTTTGTGGTAACTTTTAATTCTAACTCTATAATTGTTGGAGATTTTGTCAATCAAACAATGACGAATAGTTTCGCGTTTCTTTTGTTGCTCGGTATACATAGTTTGTGCCGTGGAACGATAGAGCAGGATTGATAGCCGATAATGTATGTTAGTACTATAAACTTGTATGTCGTTGCACCTATCCATATTGTTAATTCAATTCATGCGCTAGATATGTTTTTAGGGAGTTCGTACCCCCCGCGGGTTAGGGGGAAGAATTTACCCGATGCTCCCCAGCATGTCGTAAGAGGCGACTAACAGATTCCGTTTCTCTTTCTACCCTTGTTAAGTGTTTCTTGTATAGAATAAAGTCAACTTTTGTAAAGATTTTAGTCAAGCAGTATGTAAGAAATGTTAAGTCCTTTGTTCGAAAGCTACAGCTTCTTCTTCTTCTTCGGCGTTCCAGGATTTTTGGCCTCAGGTCAGACTTCAAGTTTTGTAGCTTGAATAAAGCTGGTGGTCAGGATCAGGGAGTCTTTGGTGCCCCAGAGTTGCTCCTGCAGTGTGGCACCTAATCGTTATTATATCCCCTTAGGTACAGTTTTATAACATTATTGGCACATGTAAACAATAGGAATTAATTAATGAACGCTACGAAAAGGGCAGCCTTTAAATTGCAATTAAATTATGGAAACGAATTTGCGCTCGCTAATTCCCCTCGATGAATTTTTTTTAACTAACACGTCACGCTACACATCAGAGTGACGTTTCTTTTCTTTGACGTAAGAGATTGCATACAAGCCTATGGAAGAGACCGAGGTTCCAAAAGAAGCGTCTTCTCGACTGCGGGACGTTTTGAGTAAAATACGCGTAAGTACAGTATGTAGGATAAACAGAATACTACATGGCTTGCTGTGTCGTATCAGACACTCGTTGCTTTTTCGGATAGTCAACAGCTCGCTTTAGCTCGCAGTTCAATATTCCCAAAAAAAACTCGCGTAAATCTGATACGACACAGCAAGCCATGTAGTATTCTCTATATATTTGCCTCCTGCTTTCCTGATCGTTTGCCTGTTTGTCTATTTTTTCTGGTACATTGTAGTCTTGTCTGTCTGTCTGCTTGACCATCTGTCTTTACTTGCCTGCTTATCTGCCTGCCTGTAGGCCTTATGCCTGCCTGTCACACTTTTTATCTGCCTTTCTTTTTTACATTTAGTCAAAAATTGACTTGGATTGTTATATGAAGTCGTATATTGCGCGCGTATCTCCAGACTCGGACTCAAGGCGCATCCCGCAGTGGGGCACTGCGGTTATGAAATTAAAGGCCTCTCCTGTTTTTGGAACCGCAGGAGCTTTCTAGTTTGCTGTTAGGTAGATTTTTGGTTCCTCTTTCCTGTCATGCTCTCTTTTTCTTCATGAATTCTTTTCTTTTTTCTGCCTTCTTGCTCATTCACCTGTATTTTTTCCAAAAATCTCTTCTCTTGCCGCTTGTCTCGCGATTCATGTATAGTCTAATCTGTTAGTGTTCTGATGTAAGTCCAGCAGTAGATAGGTTAAGCCTATTTTAACATACTGGAAACTGGTAATCTTCCAGTAGGTATTAATTTAGTTTTACTAAAGCCTGCTGGGACACAAGTAATGGGTTAGTGCATTTGTAAACAGGAATCGCTTGACAAGTGGCCCCCTTCCTCGTCCTGATATGGCTCTGCGTAGTCGGCTGGACGTTAAGCAACAAATAAACAAACAAACAAACTCAAGGCGCAGGGATCTATTTATGCTGTGTGAGATGGAATTTTTTACACAATACATCACGCATTCACATCGACCAGCAGATCGCAGCCATTTCGGCGCATATCCTACTTTTCACGGCCTATTATTCCAAATCACACGGGTATTTTGGTGGACATTTTTTATCTATGCCAATACAATTTTGCCAGGAAAGACCCTTTTGTCAATCGTGGGATCTTTAACGTGCACACCCCAATGTAGTGTACACGAAGGGACCTCGGTTTTTCGTCTCATCCGAAAGACTAGCACTTGAACCCACCACCTAGGACTAGGTTAGGAAAGGGGGGAGAAAATTGCTAACGCCTTGACCCAGGGTCGAACTCGCAACCTCTCGCTTCCGAGCGCAAGTGCGTTACCATTCGGCCACCCAGTTGCATTAGTTTGTTCACAAAAATTGGGATACTTTTTTTTGCATTGGTTACTGAATCCAAAACTATATCCATATGTGTGTTTGGATTGCAAACAAGCTCAGAAATCAAGAAAATCCGTTTTATACAAAATAGGTACATTTGGCTTGTGTAACCAAGACAGTATGGCAGGCAGCGCAGGCCAGCCTACAATGTACGAGCATAGACCTATATATAAGTCCCTGGAACGAGTCTTTTAATGCTGCGTCGTCAAAAACAAATAACGGTTTTGGGTGTGACACACAAAAAGTACAGGGCCGGAGTGCTATGTAAATTAGGAGCAGTTCTTCCAAACCCATTAAAAAAATATGACACTACCAGCCTGTTCCCGCATATTGAGCCAGAATGTCAGTTTTGTTTTGGCAAATTGACGTTGCAGTTCCGGAGCAAATGATCATCTTTTCTTAGCGAATTTGTGTTTAAACGTGTATTTCCCATAATATAACAATGCACAGCTCGAAAATGTGGCCAAGAACAAATCTACGGTTCTTCGAAGAAAGAAGAATAACAACATTCTTGTCCAATACGACTTGCATTTTGCCGTGTGCGCTGTAAAATCTCCCAACCTTCCGGCAAAGCAGACGAAAAGCAGACATCTTCATTTTCTTCCAAGGGAGAAATCGTTGGTCATAAAGTCTTGCAGCACCCAAACATACTTCTCAACGCTTTCTTTTCTTTTCACATGCAGTTGCTTCGCAAAAATAAAATGTCATTCTTTTTCTCAACTTATCAAGTCAGTCAAAACGACCGTAGAACACAGAACTGGGCAATGACACTGATTGGAGTACGAAAGATCTTCGATGACGCAAATATAAATGACGTCATGTGGTCACACCTATCTCGAGAACAAAGCGTCGCACAGAACAAGCGCCGGCCCTTCCATTACTTGGTGAGACTTAAAAAAAAACCAAAACAAGAGGCGAAGCCTTCAAGGCTCACGTAAGAAATCGACAAACAGTAACACAAACTCAATCACTCCGTCACACACACACACACACACAGTACACACACACACACACACACACACACACACACACACACACACACACACACACACAGAAAGAGCATAGGTGAAACTGTGCAAGAAAGCGAGACACTAGATCTAGATCTGTCTGTCATGTAGCCTACTTACATGGACACGACTGCCAAATAGTCTCGGCCCGCTCAAAATAACAATCACCGAGACTTTCAGTGATTCCATCGCGTGACGTCTAACCCTCGTACGTCATAATGTGACGTCAATGTAATATGACGTCTTCAAATGTTAAAGTTTCTACCACAGACATACATACATACGCACGCACGCACAGACAGACAAAAGTTAGCATCGCATAGGCTACACTTCGTGAGCCAAAAAACCAGCAGTGCGTTTGTAAACATTCATCTAAAAGGCGGCTAACACATTGACGGAATGACATTAGATATGACTGTTCTGGAAATTCTTTACAAAAGACGTTACTAATTGCTTGATTTGCAGTCACTTTTCTGCTGTTGCGTAGGTTACACCATTTTTGACTCACATGCGAAGCAAAAGTGAGTCTATGTACTCACCCGAGTCGTCCGTCCGTCCGTCCGTCCGGACGTCCGGAAAACTTTAACGTTGGATATTTCTTGGACACTATTCAGTCTATCAGTACCAAATTTGGCAAGATGGTGTATGATGACAAGGCCCCAAAAAACATACATAGCATCTTGACCTTGCTTCAAGGTCAAGGTCGCAGGGGCCATAAATGTTGCCTAAAAAACAGCTATTTTTCACATTTTTCCCATTTTCTCTGAAGTTTTTGAGATTGAATACCTCACCTATATATGATATATAGGGCAAAGTAAGCCCCATCTTTTGATACCAGTTTGGTTTACCTTGCTTCAAGGTCAAGGTCACAGGAGCTCTTCAAAGTTGGATTGTATACATATTTTGAAGTGACCTTGACCCTGAACTATGGAAGATAACTGTTTCAAACTTAAAAATTATGTGGGGCACATGTTATGCTTTCATCATGAGACACATTTGGTCACATATGATCAAGGTCAAGGTCACTTTGACCCTTATGAAATGTGACCAAAATAAGGTAGTGAACCACTAAAAGTGACCATATCTCATGGTAGAAAGAGCCAATAAGCACCATTGTACTTCCTATGTCTTGAATTAACAGCTTTGTGTTGCATGACCTTGGATGACCTTGACCTTCGGTCAAGGTCACATGTATTTTGGTAGGAAAAATGTGTAAAGCATGTGAGTCGTATGGGCTTTGCTCTTCTTGTTACAATATTTTTTTGCCAACCCGCCTACCGCTGTTGCTTTGTTAGTTTTTGTGTTTGATTTTGCCTTGCTAATTTAACTAACCATAACCTCTTCTCGTAGTGCAAGAGGGTGGGTTTGAGTCTATTAAATTTCTGACCCAGATGTCGCTGTTATTTTCGGAACAGCAAGCGTTAGGATGCCTTAGTTGTCACATCCGTAGTTAGAAACTTGCAGACAAGAAATAGACTTTAATATCGTTTTCCGTCTTCCCTCGCAGTATGAAGCAAGGCAAAATGGCAAACCAAAGTCGGTTTATACCCAGTGACGGTTTTACGACCGTCTGAATGTCCATCGTCCTCTACGGGTGTTGACGGCAACGTGTCTGCGCATGCGAGACAGGATGACATCATTGTTATGACGTCAAAAGTATGCTAAATATTGTTCGAAGGTCACGTATAGTTCTGAAAACGTGCAATGCTGAGTGATGTTGAAACGCACTTTGGAATGAATAAGTATACGTGGGAGTTTCAGCCCACGAACGCAGAAGAGAGAGAAGAAGGAATGAATAAAGCTGACAATTTAAAAAAATTTGTGATTGTTTCCAGAAAATTCCGAACACTACACAGAATGCAAAAAAGGTTTCTTGGGCAAGAATTGTTGTTGTTGTTGTTGTTGTTTGGTTGGTGGGGGGGTAGGTCTGTGCGTTTCAATTTTCTTTTTGTTTTGATTTTATTTTACGCTCGCAAAATGAACACATAACTGCTCAGAAACCCCTTCGCCCTCAGTCATTACCAGACCCACCCACCCCCACCCCCCTCACGCGCACATAATACTCCCTCCACTTCCCTCTCTCCATCACTTCTCAAAGGCAGGATCCCGGTCAGATTTCCACGCGGTACCAAGGGGTAGAGTGACTCCGCGTTTCTACCCGACACCCCCATTATAAGGGGTGCGTGCCTAAGTCTGTGCCCCTGCCACCCCGAATAACACCCGTCTTGGTGGAAGAAAAGGGGCTGAATGCATCTTTCACACCCTACACGCTATGGCCATTGTTGAGGTTTAGGGGTTGAAAACGGGGATGGGGTGGAGAGAGGTTTGGAGAGAAAAGCTAAAGAGGGTGTGTGTGTGTGTGAAGGGGGGGGGGGAGTGGAGGGAGCAAAAAAGAAAAGTAAACAGGGATAAAATCATTTTTGCAATTAAAAACAAGTCGCGTAAGGCGAAATAACAACATTTAGTCAAGCTGTCGAACTCACAGAATGAAACTGAACGCACTGCATTTTTTCACCAAGACCGCATTCTCGTAGTTTCGTCAGTCCACCGCTCGTGGCAAAGGCAGTGAAATCGACAAGCCAGAATAGTGCGGTAATAATGGTCGCGCTGAGCAGGATAACACGCTTTTCTGTATCTCTATTCTTTTTAGCGTACTGAGTTTGTTTTTAATTCAAACATATCATATCTATATGTTTTTGGAATCAGGCACCGACAAGGAATAAGATGAAATTGTTTCTAACTCGATTTCGGACAATTAATTTTAATCATAATTTTCATATTTTTAATTTTCAGAGCTTGTTTGTAATCCAAATATAACATTATAAGATGTTTGGTGGCTTGTTGACAGACCAGTTTTTTTGTTGGTCCAAGGGGACCATATCGTCTTTTGTTTCATCTTTATCGACCAAGGTGAATCGCTCTACACACACACACACACACACACACACACACACACACACACACACATACACCGCGACCTTCGTCTTGATTCCCCCTCTATGTTAAAACATTTTGTTTGTTTGCTTAACTCCCAGCCGACCACGAAGAGCCATATCAGGGCGGTGCTGCTTTGACATATAACGTGCGCCACACACAAGACAGAAGTCGCAGTACAGGCTTCATGTCTCACCCAATCACATTATTCTGACACCGGACCAACCAGTCCTAGCACTAACCCCATAATGCCAGACGCCAGGCGGAACAGCCACTAGATTGCCAATTTTAAAGTCTTAGGTATGACCCGGCCGGGGTTCGAACCCACGACCTCCCGATCACGGGGCGGACGCCTCACCACCAGGCCAACCAAAAAGGGTTAAAGCCACACTCAGCCTCCCGTAAACCATCTGTTTCTGATCCCTGGGCCTCCCGAGCTTTTACAGACAGTAAAAACATATTTCTATTTGAACGCTTACCGCTCGGGAGCATCCTGGCTAGCTGCTTTCCGTTGAGAGTGAGAAAAGGATGTCGGAAGCAGATCGGAAGCCCCGTTTTGGTAGTAGAACTTACTTTTAAAATCTAAATAATAAATTGACAGCATGATATTGTGAGACAAACATTCTTAAATCATAAAATGATTCTTTTTTCATCAAGACAAGATCAGTACCATTCGAAGTTAGTTTGAAAAAAGGGAGCCCGGAAGCACGTCATGCAGGGTCGTGTTTGCCCAAGCAGACGAATTTTCTGCATATCGCCAGTTTCTTTGAACGGTCAACCTCCACCGCTCAGTTCGTGCCACACGCAGACGTTTGTTGCATTTTAGATTCAAAGGTGTACAATAACGTGCTATTGCAGATACAGCGAGTCGCATTAAAACCAAGAACTGACAACTTGATTCATCACGTATATCAAAAAGGGACAGTGGGTCACACGGGTCTACGATCGCTCAGAGGTTGAATAAACCACGAGAACTGGTGTGTGGTTTACGCATGCTGACTAAAAATTCAAACTAACTGTGTCATTTAATGCTGTAAAATGCTGGTGCAAGTGTGTTCCATAAGGTTAGAATTGCTTATTTCGGGAAAGATTTCATCGTTCTGTAAACCTCATCTGAGGCGGAATGAGGCTTTAATTATAAAAACGTTTATATTATTGCTATCTTTTTTTTTAACAAAGCAAGTTATTCACAAGTACATATTTTTTATTATGGACTTTGGAACGTTGGCAGGCTGCGTGTCTGTTTTGGATTTCGTATGATGATTAGGCAAATAATACAATGGCCATTTACACCAGGGCAAGAAAAGAACAATCTTAAACCTTATAAAATGTGAAAGCGAAGCAATTCTGTCGACATAATTCATCTCTGTAATTGTGACACGCTCGGCCTTCCATATGACTGCTTGTCGCGTGTTGTGAATGACAAGAATATGGGAAACACCTTCCCCTGTCAATCAAAATAAGCTTATATTTTTAGTTCTTACTCGCTCTCTGTCTCTGTGTTTCCTTATATCTCTCTCTCTCTCTCTCTCTCTCTCTCTCTCTCTCTCTCTCTCTCTCTCTCTCTCTCTCTGTCTATTTATGTTTCTCTCTGTCTGTCTGTCTGTCTGTCTGTCTGTCTCTCTCTCTCTCTCTCTCTCTCTCTCTCTCTCTCTCTCTCTCTCTCTCTCTCTCTCTCTCTCTCTCTCTCTCTCACACAGTTCATCGTTTATTAATGTCCATTGAATGCTCATACCCTTAATGAATGCAAATATGTTGCATACATAAACTGCAAACGAATGAGTGAATTTGTCTGTACGTTTGTCCATAAGTATGCATGTATTTCTGTCGTTACGTCTATCTTATTGTCAGTATGTTCGTATGTCCCTATTTTTCTCCGTTCATCTTTTTACCTGGCTTTGTGCCTGTATGTGTCGAGTGTATTCGTTTATGTTTGCGTCCTCCTCATCTGTGTATATATTTATATATACGGCTTTCTGTCGGTCAGACTGTCCATCTGTCTCTCTTTTCACACAAAAACATGAGTTTGTCGCTGTATATTTTATGAACTCGTGTACTGTAAGCGAATTGTAAACACAAAAACAACCTTTCTTAGAAAAGAAAGATGATCCGTTAAAAGTGGTAATCATCCCGGCTTCAAGGTAGAATTGTTGTTTTTGTTTTCTGTAGTTTTTGTTTCACGTAATGTGTTTCTTTCGTTTTGTTTTCTTTGTGTTGTTGTTGTTGTTATGTATGTGTTCGTGCACAAATCTTTTGTCACATCCTGTTTCATTGACAATATTGGTTGTAGTAACGATTCTGTTGTGGTTGTTGTTGTTAGGGTTGTTGTGAGGGTTCTCTCTCTCTCTCTCTCTCTCTCTCTCTCTCTCTCTCTCTCTCTCTCTCTCTCTCTCTCTCTCTCTCTCTCTCTCTCTCTCTCTCTCTCTCTCTCTCTCTCTCTCTCTAACGGGTCTACGATCGCTCAGAGATTGAATAAACCACGAGAACTGGTGTGTGGTTTACGCATGCTGACTAAAAATTCAAACTAACTGTGTCATTTAATGTTGTAAAATGCTGGTGCAAGTGTGTTCCATAAGGTTAGAATTGCTTATTTCGGGAAAGATTTCATCGTTCTGTAAACCTCATCTGAGGCGGAATGAGGCTTTAATTATAAAAACGTTTATATTATTGCTATCTTTTTTTTTTAACAAAGCAAGTTTTTCACAAGTACATATTTTTTATTTTTTATTATGGACTTTGGAACGTTGGCAGGCTGCATATTTATAATTACCTGCATAGTATGCATTTGATTTTATGAATGAGGCATCATCTTCATCATCATCATCATTATCATCATCATCATCGTCATCATCATCGTCATCTTTATTATCACGTACTGAAGTTTTCCGACCTCCTTTTGTTGGTTAACCTTTTAACTTTTTAATTCTTAATTTTTTAATTATATAATTGTGTGCCTATGCGTTCCAAGGACAGATTGTAAGAAAAGGCGTAGCCTTAAATCCTAATCCTTGTTAAGTAAAGTTCAATTCAATTCAATTCTCTTTAATCCATTAAAAAATCTAAAGGTACACCTGTGTCCCAGCGAAGCGTCAAGCGATTCACCTGTCGCGATCAGGTCAGGCCCAGGCTACCTGTCCTAGTTTCCCGCCGCGTAAAGCGGTCTCCAGTCACCATCCCCTTCTCCTCTAAACCCCCCACCACAACCCCCTATCCCTCCCCTCCCGACCCCAAGTTGGCCTAAGCGAAGCGAGAGCGCGGGGAAATGGGTCAGACATGTTATAGTCTCCACCGCAAGTTGGATTGACACTACACAACCACCGCTCTCTCGTCGCTTACCGCGCGTGTCACCCTAGATTGTGCCATTCTATAACCTGGCTTCGTTTGCTCTTCAGGCCAACTTTGCCGAACTCGTGTATTTTGATAAAACTCCACAGTTATTGCACTTACGAGGAATAAAAAGTGAGGAGAGAATGCTTGCAGTGTAGGGAGCATTCTTCAGTGAAATAGTTTTGATGTTTCCGAAGGACTACGGAGGTAGACGTTAGTCGATCCCGTGACAGTTTCAGAGCAGGTGGGTTCAACTTTTCATACATATATATACAGCAGCTCTAGCGAGCTTCTATAACTCGTGTCACTATGACAGATCATACCGCGTGATAAAACCGCAAAGTGTTTGTTATGTGTGTTGTGCGGACAGTTTTGTGTTTTACGTGTGTGTCCGTTCGGTCAGGGAGGAGGGTTGTGCAAGGGATGAACAAATGGCGGGGCGTTGTTTGGATCTATGGGGGGAGGTGGAGGCCGGATAACGCGGGACTTAAAAACTTCGGCCTGAAACAATTGATCCAGCGCGGCAAAGTCGGGAGGCTTTTTATCCCCAAACAACTCACTCCTCGCTGATTTTGGAGGAAGGGATTCTCTACAATTGACACACTGGCTTTGGCAGGTATAAATTGTCATTGAAATGACGGATGTGTAGACAAGTCAGGACGTCTATTCAGCAGTCAGTGTGTTGCGTTTGTTTGGGAAACTTCCAGGAATGCGTGTGCTGGGAACGACCTAAATAACGTTTCTTCGGAGAACGAATGCCGGTGTGACGTTTTCATCTTTCGCCGTGTTGATATTTCGCTTCTCGGCCTCGTTGATCTAGTATAAACTCTACACTGAACAAAAAAACACCCTTCGATAGTACTGATGAGCGACCTTGTGTACCTTACATTCATGGGACCAAATTTGTCTAACCAATTTGTTTTTTTTAACTTAGAAATTTGATTCATCCTAAAATGTTTTTCTTCTTACTCAAGGGACGTAACCACTCGGTACACGTTTTCGAATAAATCGATTTTGGGGGTGAAATCTATTACATTTCACCACCAATTTTCTTCACATGCAAGAAACTGACATGCTTTTCGTACATAAATAATTTCACTTCTTCATTTTACCAGGAAACAACATTTCAGTCTTGAGTATATATTGAGGGGGAAATATGTACACAGATGAAAGATGAAATCGTGACACCGGTTGGATAATTATGGTGATTTCTTCACAGTGTACAACGATTGTGTCCAAACTTATAGTATTTCTCACGTGACTTGAACGTCGTGGAGACTGCTTGACCATTGGATCCGGCGATATCTTCAAAGGAGACGATACGAGATATAATATATATATATACGTAATATACCCATCAGACTGCAACATAATTTGTTAATGTCTGGTTCTCGTTATAAGGGATTTCTAAGTACCAACTTTTAAACTGCGTGTGGGATATTTCTGGTTTTTACCGAAGTCCGAGGAAGTGTCTGATGTTTCAGGAACTGAAAGTGAGTTAACTTCAGCAATGACTGAACGATCATGTGTTTGCGGTAAAACCAATTCAAGTTAAGACGGACACACTTTGGTTGGTATTTCCTGGTGCTTATTCAGGAAACTCTTAGAAAAACATGTCTATTAAACTAAAGACCGGGTAGCCTTCCTAAGGATCGGCAGACACAAGTTGGATTCAGTTACGGTTAAACCTGCAGGTAGGTTGTTTGGGTATTAATAGGCTTACATTCTGATAGTCAAGTTTCAACTTTTGCAGCTAGGGTAAATGTTAATCTTATGCACATTAGGCACATGTGTTTATTCAGTTCGGAACAGGATAGAGGATGTCATTGAAGAATTTGAACAAGGCTGTCAACGTAAACGTTAGTCGTTGGATTCTCCACCAAATATCTGATGACAGATTCCCCAAAGTACGTCTGAACTTTGCGTTGACGGTAATAGCAGACGAGAGTCAAGAGTGTCTCTTCTCACACAGCGCATGTGAATGGGTGAGTAAAGAAAATACACTCTGCTCCGCTATTTCTAAACTGACTCTACAACAGCTTGGCTTACAATGGACTGAAATAACATGAGAGTTGGAGCAAACTTTCACGGACTGATACCCCGACATTAAAACTGAAACAGAGAGACACCGACTGGAGTAAAAGTAAGTAAAAGCTAGCGACCTGAATAAAGAGTGGCTGATAGATAATGATGACAGCAGTTTGTGAATGACAAGGGTGTTTGTTGTGTGGCGCCTGCCTCTATTGTGTGTTGAGTGATGTGTCTAACACATACAGTCAGATAAGAACCGGCTCTTGTGTCAACTGTATAATAAGAAACAACGCTCACTGATTACAACAACTACACGACGGTGTGCTAATAGGAGTTATTTTTACTTTTGTTTGGGGTAAGTTTGTGTTTGGTCACTTTTTGTTCTTGGGCATGTGTTTAACTTTTTAGTTTTTATATCAACATTGACAAGGAACATTCCGAGTAAAACAATTTGTAATTCGCTAATTGTATGTTACTTCCGAACCGGCTTTCAGAGACGCTGCTCCATTCAATAAGGTATAAACAAATCACAGTGATAGTGTTCATAATCAAACTTTTGCAAATGAATAACTTCAAAAAGAAAAAAAATCTGTAGTGATTCTTAGTGCAAACAAACTATTCTATTAAATTGTACTTCTTGGTTTTTTTCGGTTTTTTGTTTTGTTTTGTTTGTCCAGCTGTATTATTTGATAGGTGTTAGCCATTATCTTCCTTCATTAGGCATGAGTCGTTGCATACATGTTAGTGTTGGGAAGGATCAATGTTTTGTTAACACTATGTTTACCGCCGTCTTCTTCGTACGCGTAACATTCAAACCGCAATATAAATACTAAATGTAACATTTCTAGTTCTAGACATATTTTTTTCTCACAAAGATTAACTCGTCCCAAGCAAAACTTTTTTTTAATTTTTTTTTTATTAAGTACAGTTAAACACGCTTAAGCCGAACTCGCCCGGGGAATGAAAAATCGTTTCGCTTATCCGAGTTTGTGCATATCCGAGTTCGGATAAGCCAAACCTTTCACGAGAAATTACCCTGCTGTTCGGCTTAAGCGAGTTTTTTCAGGATAAGTTGTAAACTCACTTGGAATGTTTCTCTCTCTCTCTCTCTCTCTCTCTCTCTCTCTCTCTCTCTCTCTCTCTCTCTCTCTCTCTCTCTCTCTCTCTCTCTCTCTCTCTCTCTCTCTCTCTCTCTCTCTGACCGTGTGTGTGTGTGTGTGTGTGTGTGTGTTTAAATGAATAAGATCAAAACAGTGACAAGTTACAAGTGCTTTCTTCAGTGGGGCTTTATTAATACCTCAAAGCCAACTTTAAAAATAAATGGTGAAAACAGTAACAAAACCGAAGATTCCACAAGCAACTACGCTTTTGTTAAAAGGATTCCAAGTAAATCATAATAAATGTAATGTTTAATGAAGCCCTCTCCATTAAAGAAAGAAAAGAAACATGCTGGCAGCCGCAAGGATTTCAACGTCGGACCCGCAAGAGTTAGGTCTGAGGGTGTTGGCAAGAAGATGATTGCGGCACACGTCATCAGTTTCCCCGCATACTCAAAAACAGGTGACGTGTTCGTTTCCGTAGGATAATTATAGCCGTGACGAAATATGTTTATCTTCCTGAAGCAAAAATTAAAAAAATGTCTCCCCGACAGTGCTTATCTGTCAAAATCAAGGTTGAGATGTCCGTGTTTGAGTTAGCTATTTTTTGACAGAGTTTGGCTTATCCGAATTAGACATAGTCTCACAAAGAGGGGGGTCTGGCGGGGAATTGGTTTTGGTTTCTGATATCCGAGTTTTTTGCTTAAGCGTGTTTCGTTTAGGCGAGTGCGGCTGTATTAAACCCAAAAGAATTTAATTCAATACGAGGGACAAACACCAACAACATAAGCCACAGTACATATTTTCCTCAAACTTTTCTATAGTTCATTTCATAAGATATTTGTTCAAACCAAATCTTGCATAGCAACACTAAACACACATACACACACAAGATACACGAAGCATGGTACTTTTGCAATAGCACCAGACATACACTGTCGTAACTGTTCAAAGCAGAAATTGAAATCAAAGGAGCTTTACATGTATATGTTGTGAGCTACTAGCGAGCGAAATACATCGACAACCATTTATTCTGCTACTTATTTGACACCAGATGTTTGCTGGCATTGAAACAGAAAGCCGCGGCATGTCGCCTTACAAAACGTGGAGGTTATGAATATGTGCAGGTGCGCTGTGTATTGTCTATATTCGTTCTAATATTACCCGGAGACATCGGTTTATTGAATGAGTAAGTATATATGCGAGGAAAGACACAAACAGGTAGACCGCCTTCAACAAAAAGCACAACTAAATGTTACCATTTTGCTGATTGCATACAATACGAGAGCTAGCTCGTGCAAATACACACACACACAAAAACGCACGCACGCACGCAAACACACACACACACACATACACACACACACACAAACGCATGCGCGCACACACACACACACACACACACATACACACACACACACAAACGCATGCGCGCACACACACACACTGACTGACACATACACACACACACACACACACACACAAATCACATATAGGAATACGCAGCACACACAGAACCCTATAGGGAAAATATAGTAAAACCGTCTTGCCTACATCCGTTTGATCGTTACAGTTTGTGACCGTATAACATTAGTTTTTCCAACGTCAACCCGTCACACTCTGTCGCAGTATGGGCCTGAACGCACTGAGTTATGGAGTGAACGCACACTTTTACGACCAAACAGCCGTGCAGTCTTGATAGAGTGAGGGATACATGTGCATTGTAACGGAAACAATTTGTTTTGTTTCGCTTCTCGCTGTAAGGTTCAGTTCGAGTATGCTGAAAACTTTATGTCCATTTTATTCGAATTTTATTAGTTATTCCTTTTGTGTTATTGAGCCAGCTCTGTCATGCGGATAAACTGGGTTATACTTTTTAATATCTTTTGTTCTTTTTCCCGAACCCTCCCCCCGTGTACACTACATTGGGTGTGCACGTTAAAGATCCCACGATTGACAAAAGGGTCTTTCCTGGCAAAATTGCTTAGGCACAGTTAATAATTGTCTACCTATACCCGTGTGACTTGGAATAATAGGCCGTGAAAGGTAAATATGCGCCGCAATGGCTGCAATCTACTGGCCGTATAAAATTTCATCTCACTCGGCATCACTGCAGAGCGCCTAGAACTGTACCCACGGAATATGCGCGATATAAGCGTCATTGATTGATTGATTGATTGATTGGTTTTTTTTCCATATATATTTAAAACGGCGAAAAAACTGTGCATTTTGTTGATCATTTATTTAATTTAGGCGACCTTATCACTGCTGATAGATTTTGTAGCAGTTAATTAACATTTCTCTTCTATATGACAGCCGTGCTAACGAATTTGATCCTGATCTTAGGAAATTGATATCGCTTAATTCCCCATGCAAAACTATAAGACAAACTATACAATTACAATGCACGGAAATTGCATTAAATTCAAGATATCTATTTAATGAATGTACAATATTATACGTTTGTTCGCTTAACTTTTATTTTGTGGTTACAGTTGAAAAATATATTTATGGTGTCATTAACGTCCAGTGAGCACATATTTAAATATTTTGTTAGATAGATCTGTTTTAGGAATATCATGCATTCATGTTTATCTTTCATACTGGAACTATCGTTTACTTTGCGAGTTATTGATTGTTGTTTATATCTATGCGCTTGCGTGCGTAAGTGTGTGTGTGTGTGCTAGGAGTTAAGTTCAATAAACTCAACATATTTAGGATCTTTAGGAAGCTTAAAAGGAAATGATAATAATAAGATCACATAACTACCAACTTGCATCTTCACAACATTTCCATTTGTTATTGCTTGAACCCGATACACCTGTCATAATTTCAAGATCATGAAGCTTTACTACACACACGAAAACTTAAACGCAAAACAAAAGCCAACGGCAACCAACTGAAAATCAAAAAGCAAGCAATGATGATGGCATTTTTCAAATACTAGAACATCAAAACCGTATGTATCATTGTTGCAGCAATAACCTCGCCCGCCAACAAAGAAGAGTAACTAGTTCATCTACACAACACAAGGCTCCGGAAGAACAGTAACAGACATTGAGCTGTAAGATACAGCATCTGGACCTCTCAGGACACCTCACAGGATTTGACAGGAACCGTGACAGGATTTTACAGGATCAAACTCTCACAGGATATTGTTGAGATCGTCCCAGGACCTCACAGGGATCCTAACAGGGTTTGACCGGAAACGTGACAGGGTTTTACAGGGACCCTCACAGGATTTCGCCGAGATCGTCCCAGGACATCACAGGAATCCTAACAGGATTTCACAGAAAACGTGACAGGATTTTACAGGAACTCTCACAGGATCTCAACGTCTTACAGTACAGGGACCGTCGCAGGATATTTTAAACCACAAGGGGGAGCTTCTACAAGCACCCCCAACCTCCCTGATGCCGCCATGAGGATTCGAGGCCTAGAAGGCCGTGTAGGAGGCCGCCAGTTTGCGGTGTTGCAGTACTGGTTGGTGTGTGTATTGGTGTGCAATTGGCTGAGTGTTGTGCCCGTGGCCAGTAGCCACCAGATACTGTGGGGACGCTGCTATTCCTACTGCATCAAGGAACATCTTGCTAAGCATGCTGGGGTAAGTGCTGTTTTTTGCTCTTTTTGTTCAGGTTTTGTTTGTGTTTGTTATTATTTGTTGGCGTCATTAAGAAAGACTGTAGTGTGACATGAACGCTGTACAACCTTTGGGCTTGAATGGGAATTGTTTTGGTCCAACAAGGTTTTGTTTGTGTATTCACCTATTCAAGTAGTTATTGTGGTGTTTTTTGTTTACTTTTTTGTTCACTTATTCTTTTATATATATTTGTTTATTTATGCAAAAATCCAAAATTATTTCCTAAATCTAACATTTCTTTATTTATGCAGAAATCAATAACCTGTCCAAAATCCAAAAAACTGTCCGCGTCATTTGTCATTGCTTTGATCATCTTGGAGTCCTAACATCTTTTAGTTTTGTCTGTTGTATCTCTTGTTGGTCTGCCGATATGATAAGTTCTTGTGAATGTATGGTTTTGTCCTGAATTACGTGTTCCAATAATTTGACCTTTCTTTATTTTTTTTAAAATTCTTTATTGTTTATTCATGCACTTATTTCTTCATGTTTGTGTTTTTTTGGTTGGTTGCTTTTGTGGTGTTGTTGTTGGCGCTGCAATTGCGGCTACTTGTACTGCTGGGTTTTTTCTTCTGGGAGTGCTGTCAAAGTTGGTTGCCTGTTGTTTGGTTTGAAGTTTTTGTGGGGTTTTATTCCCTTGCTTTTGATGCTGTTTTTCTTGTCCTTATTCTTCTTGGTTATGATGATGATGATGATGATGACAGCAACACATATTTTGATCGTCACCGCCACCACCAACATCATCATCATCATCATCATCGTGTTGCTGTAGTTTTATGCAGTGTGCGTAGAAGCGATCATACTCTTGAGACACACTCTGTTCCAGTTCCGTATCGTATTTACATCATTCTTTCTATATATACGTCAAAATAAAAGTTTTGGGGGCGACAGGGAGGCTCATTCGACATGTCGGTATGTGGGCGTCTGCATAAGACTAAGAGCTTACAGTAAATACATGCGACGGAGTCCCGCAGTTGATGAAAAAAGTCGAATTAGAATGACGACAATTATGCAGTTCAATATGTTCAGCTACTGTGTGAATGCATTTTTGATGAAACAGTGATTACATTTTATTAGCTAAGCTTTTACAACCTCACGGTAAAAATGTTATCTTTGCGTATGCACTTAAAAAAAAAAAGGTATAATGTTGATGACAATTTAAAACAAGTCGCGTGAAGCGATATAAAAACATTTTGTCAAGATCAACACCACAAACCAATCATCGCCGAGACTACATTCAGATAGTCTCGGCTAACCATACCGAAGACCAAGACGGGTCACGCCGCGGCTCGCCGCCGCGAAGCACGCGCCCGTATTACTTACTGAACCTATTTTCTTTTATTCTGAGCACATTTTTAGAGCAAACATAACATATCTTTATAATTTTGAATTCAGGAGAAGATGAGGAATACAATACAATCAATTTTAAATCTGATTGCGAAAAATCGATTTTAATGACAACTTTATTGAGCAAACTCATTGATTACGTTTTAAGCCTCCAAGCTGAAATGCAATACGTAACCAAAGTCCGGGCTTCGTCGAAGATTACTTGACCAAAATTTTAACCAATTTGGTGGAAAAATGAGAGCGTGACCGTGCTGCCTCAACTTTCACAAAAAGCCGAATACGACTTCATCAAAGACATTTATAAAATAGAATAAAAAGAA
>NC_090257.1:22683489-22693489 GCF_037325665.1 Littorina saxatilis
CCTTTCTTTCCCCCTGCAAAGCGTTGCTGAACTGATATGGAGTTGGCACTGTTATCTAAGGGAGGTACACAAAACATGAATTGTTCTTGTTGTGGCTGGGCTCCACAAGGTCTTCTCTGTTGTATGTTTGCTTTTCGTGAGCGCGCGCGTGTAGTTGTGTGTGTGTGTGTGTGTGTGTGTGTGTGTGTGTGTGTGTGTGTGTGTGTGTGTATGTGAGTATGTGTGTGGGTCAGTGTGTATGGGTAAGTGTGTGTGTGTGTGTGTGCGTGTGTCTGTGTGTCTCAGTGTGAGTGTGTGTGTGTGTACGTTTGTGTGTTTGTGCGTGTGTGTGTGTGTGTGTGCGTGTCAGTGAATATGTGTGTGTGTGTGCATTTGTATGTGTGCATTTGTATGTGTGTGTGTGTGTGCATTTGTGTGTATCTGTGTGTGTGTGTGTGTGTGTGGATCTCTATGTGTGTGTGTGTGTGTGTGACTTACATCTCCTGTCCACTGAAAACGCAAATTTGTACAGCTTTGATATCTACGGGCGCAGTGGCGTAGTGGATAAGATATTGGCCTCCAAATCGGATCGGAAGGTCGTAAGTTCAAATCCCGGGCGCGGCCGCCTGATGGGTTAAGGGTGGAGATTTCTCCGATCTCCAAGGTCAACTTATGTGCACACTTGCTAGTGCCTTATCCCCCTTCGTGTGTACACGCAAGTACAAGACCAAATGCGCACGAAAAATATCCTGTAATTCATGTCAGAGTTCGGTGTCTATCTTTTCTCTTGGTGCCTCTTCGCAAGACTCGGACGCACCTTGGGATTATTTATTGCTCTCAGGATTAGGATATACAATTATTCACATGCATTGATTTGCAGCAGTTAGCTCACGGCCGACCACAACAGTTGTGACTGAAAAAAGATGAATTTTTACATATTTTTCTATTAGCAAATTTTTGCAGAACCCCAGACAATGAAATACTGAAATGGTCGCTTCTTATTGACACTGAACTTTAAATCAGTGCACAGACTTTTAAAAATTATTTGACATGTTAATTTGGCTCCACGGAGGAATGATTGTGCGCAAAGAGCATTCACAGGGAGTAGTTATTGTTCGGGAGGTGTAATCGTAGGGAGTAGTTATTGTTCGGAAGGCGCATTCGTAGGGAGTAGTTATTGTTCGGAAGGCGAATTTTTTAAGGAAGTAGTGATTTTGTGAAAGCGCATTCACAGGGAGTAGTTATTATGTGGAAGGTGCACTAACAGAGATTCGTTATTGTTGGGAAGATACATTAATTCAAAGGGTGTGGTTATTGTCCGGAAGATGCATTCAAAGGGTGTAGTTATTGTCCGGAAGATGCATTCAAAGGGTGTAGTTATTGTCCGGAAGATGCATTCATATGAAGTAGTTAATATGCGGAAGGGGTATTCACAGGTGTAAAGCCGAGCGGTCTTAGCTTCACATTTCTGACACCAATTTGTAAAGCCGAAAGTGAGACGAGCTTCACATTAACTCTAACTGTCTGTGTCTGTGTCTTAGATGTTATACGTGTTTGAAGGTCATTTGTCAAGATGGCAATCACACGACAGGACGAACAGACACACAGAATATAAACTCAAGAAGAGGCAGGTGAATTTCAAAATTGTATTGAATCAAAACTGACAAATCCTGAAAACAGCTCAATACAAGGCATAGGTTCTTTTCAGAAAGTATATCTGTACATTGGTTCACTTTATTCCTGTAATTCTCCTAAAACTTAAAAAAAATTTCTAAGTCCTAAAATGGCTGAAAATTTGGCCATGACCCTACTGAAAAAATATTCTCTAAATCCTAAAATGGCTGAACATTTGGGCAGGGGTTCGGGGCCTGAACAAAAATAAAAGTAAAAGAGCAAAGCGACGCCACTTTACTCGCCGTGTGGTAACCTGGGACTGCGGAACGTTTGTTTTTATCCCTGTTCGTTCAGTCCACAGGGCGGAGTCCGGTGTACCATTTAGACACTTAGCCAGGTTGGTTGCCAAGACTCCGGAGGACAGTTTAGAGCTAACAACAAATACTTCGATACTAGGTTGGGACCCTCCTTCATCTGTGTTGTCTCCTCGTGTCGCAGAGCGCTGCCCTCCTGGTGAAGGCTGCTCTGCATCTCTGTCAGCAACACGTGGATCGTGTCACCAACAGAGCGTAGTTCTTGCTTTCCGGTCGAGGTCTCGAGATGGAGAGACCGACCAGAATGCTCGTCCATGCTTCTCCAATGTGTTGAGACTCCTGGCGCCTCCGGCTGTGTTGACCGCTGTTGTTGGTGCAGTAAGCTGTCTTCTCGCCATGGAAACTGGCCACCCCATCCTACTATCGGCGTCCCTCGACCAACTCCTGCGCGAAGCGTCTCGGCATCAACGAGTCGTCGGCGAGGAGTCCCATTATGCTGCCGCCTGTGATATCATCGTCTCTCCGGCAGGCGATGACGAAGGTATACTGCCTCTCTTTCTGGTGTGTTGTCTCCTCATGTCGCAGAGCGCTGCCCTCCTGGTGAAGGCTGCTCTGCATCTTTGTTAGCAACACGTGGATCGTGTCACCGACAGTGCGTAGTTTTTTTTGCCCTCGCCCAGTTGGCAATGCGAAGCGTTGCAGCAAGCTATCTTCTCGCCGAGAGAACGGGTAACCATGGAAACTGGTCACCCCATCCTACTATCGGCGTCCCTCGACCAGCTCCTGCTCGAAGCGTCTCGGCATCAACGAGTCGTCAGCGAGGATCGAGTCCCATTATGCTGCCCCTAGCTGCGATGTCTTTGTCCTTGTGAGCCTGTTCCACTGTGTTGAGGTGACGATCGTCTTTCCCAGTTGCAGGTGCCTGTTGTGGTGCTGCCCTGTCAGTCAGTTCGATCCCACTGCCCGGAATCAGCGCCGGTAGATGACGACCCTCATCGTCAGCGCCGCGAAGTTGACGGCTGCAGGTCTTTTTATGAACCAAAGTCTGGCATTTTGCTTTGCAGCAGGCCCCAAAAAAATGAAGAGTCACTGGTAAAGTGACTGAGAAAAATAAAATAAAAACAAAGGGATGGGAGGGGATCTTCTCTTTCTAAGTAAAAATAAATGGAAAGCTACCAAAATTACAGTAAACCAATCTTTATCCCACTTCTGACACCATTTGTAAAGCCGAGCGGTCTTACCTTCACATTCTGACACCAATTTGTAAAGCCGAAAGTGAGACGAGCTTCACATTACTCGTTTGTTTCTAAGAGCACATTTATAAGTTTATCTTGTTGTGCTCCCTCATTATAACTTTCAATTACGGCTTTGTATTTATGCAACTAAAACTGTTTAAAAAACCCACACATTTACTAAGGGAAAGAACAAATATGATTTTAGAGTGTGAATCTTAACTCCGCACAGTTTCAATACTAACTTAGATAATATATTCTGCTCTCTACGCCTTCTCTTCTTCTTCACTCTACAAACTTTAAGAAGAAAACTTCACATGGAGAAAAGACAAATTATTCCTGTAGTCGCTTTTCTCCACACAGGTAAAGTGGTTTTTGTTTTGAAGGGGAAAACACAGGTAGTAGATATTGTTCGTAAATATCTTTCTGTGTAGTAAACCACGGTGACTGTGTGGTACCGCAACAAACAGCTTTCATACTTTGAAACTGAACTGTAAGAAGGCCAGTCTGCGAAAGCATACCTTGCCCTTGCCCTGTGTGATAAAATGTTGTATATATATCTTCGTTCGCCCTTTCGTTCAGCTGTGTTCAGAAGAGTGTGGCAAGAACAACTTCACCCTCTACCCCGCCACTCTCAGAGCGAGAGAGAGAGAGAGAGAGAGAGAGAGAGAGAGAGAGAGAGAGAGAGAGAGAGAGAGAGAGAGAGAGAGAGAGAGAGAGAGAGAGAGAGAGAGAGAGAGAGAGAGAGAGAGAGAGAGAGAGTGAGAGAGAGCTGAGAACTTTATTTATTCATTTATCGAGGCTAACAAGAATAAGCAATGTACACATGATATTTTTCATCCGGCCCTCGCCCATTGAGGGTAACTCGATTAATAACAAGAAGAAATAGAAGTTAAGTTAATTACAATACAATCTATATAATTAACATGTCAACAAATTAAAAAGACATTTCAAAATGCATTATGAATATCAAGCAATGATGTAATATTATCACAGAATTATTTACTTGTTTCCAAGAGAAACAGCATGTAGAGTTCCTTGAAGGAAGTTTCACTGAATTGCATTTTAATTAAATCAGGAATGGAGTTCCACAATAAGGCGCCAGAATAAGAAAAACTTGATTTGTAAAGGTCAATTCTAGGGGTTGGAGTAATTAATTTGTTTAGTTTTCTTGAATTATTCAGTTTGAAATTTGAGGCAATGAATGTAGGTGCATTCCCTGACATAATTCTATGCATCATTGCACCTTTGTTGTAGATAAATCTTAATTTGATAGGAAGAATCTTTAATTTTTTATAATCAGACGTAGAGAGAGATGCATTTTTTTGAAGAATTAATTTAACAGCTCGTCTATGTAAAGAGCACAAGTGTTTCAAAGTGTTTGCACTTGCAGAGTCCCACACTGTGGACGCATAATCAATAGTTGATTGAATATATGCCTGAAAAAACAGTTTCCGTGTGCGTAGGTCTAGAAAGTGTTTAATTTTTGATAACTGATATATTTTTTTAGAAGTATTTTTACAAAGTGTATCTAAATGTTTTGACCAAGACAGATTATTATCAATGGTTATTCCCAAGACTTTATGGTTATCAACTTCAATTACATCTTGATTTTGTATTTGTAGTTTAGGAAATTTTGATGATAGACTTTGTCGTTTTTGTCTAGTGGTTAGAAGCATGCATTTAGTTTTATTTGGGTTCAGTGACATATGGTTTAGTTCTGACCATTCCAGCAATCGATCAATGTTTTCTTGGAGGACTCTTGCTAGCTCACATAGATCTTTGTGACTAGAATGAATTGTAGTATCATCTGCAAATAGTTCACACATACATTTAACACATTTTGTTTGTTTGTTTGTTTAACGCCCAGCCGACCACGAAGGGCCATATCAGGGCGGTGCTGCTTTGACATATAACGTGCGCCACACACAAGACAGAAGTCGCAGCACAGGCTTCATGTCTCACCCAGTCACATTATTCTGACACCGGACCAACCAGTCCTAGCACTTACCCCATAATGCCAGACGCCAGGCGGAGCAGCCACTAGATTGCCAATTTTAAAGTCTTTGGTATGACCCGGCCCGGGTTCGAACCCACGACCTCCCGATCACGGGGCGGACGCCTTACCACCAGGCCAACCGTGCCGATTTAGCAAATAATGGTAGGTCATTAATATAGATAGAAAATAGTAAAGGATCAAGAATAGAACCTTGTGGAACTCCAACCCTTACTGTTTGTTAACAAGAGTATGACTGATTCAGATAAGTACTTTGCTGTCTGTCTGAAAGGAAACATTTTAACATATTAACATAATCGGTTGCCAGTCAATAACTCTCAAGCTTTTGGTAAGGAGTTCATGGTCAATTAGGTCAAAAGCTTTAGCAAAGTCAACAAATAGAGCAGCACAGAACTGGTTATTATTAATGTTGTTCAGCCATTGGTCAGCTAAGCTGATCAGCGCTGTTTGACATGAGTGTTTTTGCCTTAAACCTGATTGCTTATCATGTTTCAATTTGTTGTTCTCAAAGTGAAAAAGAATATGCTTATTGATATGTTTTTCAAGAGGCTTTGAAAGGATTGATAGAATTGATATTGGTCTGTAATTGTAAGGATTTGTAGTATCTCCCGATTTAAAAAGAGGAATCACTTTAGCCTGTTTGAATTTACTAGGAAAACAGCATTGGTCGATACATAGGTTATAAATGAAAGTCAAAGTATCCGTGATTATTGGAGCTGCCATTTTTATAATTGTTGCATCAAGCCCATCTATGTCACGTGTTCCGGTTTGTTTAAGATGCTGTAGCTGAGAGTAAACATCCAGTATAGTCATTGGGTGCAGTGTATGATGAACATGGATCTGTTTGGAATTGCAGTATTCCTTTAACATTGTTAAATCTTTTGATTCTGTCCGATCATAAGAAATCACTTTATCAGCATTTTTTTTTAGAAATGTTCACTAAGTGTATCTACATAAATATTAATAACTTGAGAGGATTTATTTGCAATGTCTTTGTTTGTGAGTTGGTTAATTGCTTTCCAAATATATTTTGAATCTTGTTTACATGTAATGAGGTTTTGAAAATATTGTTCTTTGCGTTTTCGTTTTAGGGAGTTCACTTTATTTCATTGTTGTTTGTACTCTTAATGGGTACCATGTTCTTTTAACAAATCACGGTAACATACTGCATTGTCTATGTCTTGGTCGATCCATTTAGGTTTTTCGATCTGCTTTATTCGATGTGTTTTAAGGGGTGCGTGTTTGTTATAAATATTAATGGATATAGATATCCACAAATCCAAAGCTTGATCAGGGTTTGTAAAATTGTAAGTATTTGAAAATGGACAATTTTTTAGATCAGAAAGAAATGCACTTTCACTGAAATGAAAGAAATGAACGATATGCAATTGTTCTGTGACCTGCTTTTGGAATGTTTACCCCTTTACGAGACCACGTGGTGCAAATGGGACAATGATCACTGAATGCAAACAACGGTACACATGTTTCTTTAATATTACGTTTTTCAGAAACATAGATGTAGAGGTTACATGCCGAGTCTCAGTTATTATCAAAAATAATGGTCGAAGTTAGCGGATCATGAAAAATGCGAGCTTCAGCGAGCTTTTTCATGACCGCGAACTGAGACCATTATTTTTGATAATCACTGAGACGAGGTATGTAACCTCTTTATCCCTCCTTTCTTCAGTTATTCAAAGAAAAGAGGAGTTTTTGTGCGAAAGTTTGATCGAATCATATTCACCCAACCAGTCTACCTGCGCAGGCGATCGATTAATGCGCGGTTGAATAGTTCCGTGCAAATCATTCAATTTTGTTAACACTTCTTGTCAGTTTCCATGTTTTGAACTAAAATCAAGTACACAGTTATGTTGTCATTCTGCTGTGGCGGTAAAGGCAGATAGTGTGTGTTCTGTTCATGTTTTGGTATCGCTCAGGAAATGTTCTTTCCTCGAATGTGACTAGCAGACGAAGTTTTACACCCGTGTTCCAACGCTAAAAACTGTATGAAGTTTAGTTTTCTGGGGCAAAATAGTGTATGAAACCGCTGCATGTTCTTCAAGTTGATTAAATGTTTGTAATTGATTGCGCGTGATCTGTTTATAAAATGAAATATTGTTGAAAACTGACTCAGTGTCGGATTGCAGTCTTGTAGATATGCAGCCGAAATCTGGAAGGGGAACTACTCGTGTCGCTAGACAAAGTATGAGAGTTACTTTTCCTTGGAATCTTGCTAGCGATAAACGATTGTGCACGGCAGATCTGAATTCAGAAAACAACCAAACTCATGGATTTTATATTGAGATTCATGTGTTCAAGCCTGTAGTTGCTGGTTTAAATGCGGTACGGTTGTATTGTTTGCTCCAGAAATGTATATTTTGTACATTAGAGTGTTCTGAACTTTTGAGTCGCAAAAAGTAGATCCACAATGTGTACAGTCTCTACCCATGAGCTATCGAGGATTCAGGCCCGTTGTTGGGTAAGTGATTTTGGTTGTTGGGTAAGTTACCGAAAAATAACTAGCCCTACAAGTTTACAGAGAGAAAGAAGCAGAGGGGGGGATAACTGATCAATAAGTGTTTTAGAGGTGGAAGTAATACGAGTAGGTTTTTGAATCATTTGATGTAAATTTAATAGATTTAGTGTTTCACACCAATTCTTATTTTGCTTCAGAAGATCGATATTAAAGTCTCCAAGAAGAATGATTTCTTTTGATTCATTTAAAACTGCATCCATCATGTCCATGAATTTATCACACCAGTTTACTTTCTCTGAGGGTTTCTGTAACAAAATCCAACAATAATTGATGCTGATTTTTGTAAGCATACTTCCACCCAAATGGATTCTATACCTTGAGATTTAAGGTGTTCAAGACGCTTGTAGGTTACTGATCTACGTTTTTGGAAGAATCTTTTTTTTCGTACTGCGTTATAACCTGAAACGGAAATATCCGAATCAAGTATGTTGTTAGACAATTTAGATTCTGAAAATCTAAAAATATGAAAGTTTCCACTGTTGTTAGAAAGTAAGGATAATATGTCTGTCATTTTGTTATATGACTGGTTTATGTTTAAATGGCCAATATGAAGCCCTTGTTTGACAAGCCAATTATTTTGACAATTATGAGTTGAAGAAGATATACAATTTTTTAAGAATAAAAAGTACAAAAGCAAACACCTCACACACAAAACCCCACGATAATAGAATACTGATTAAGCAAAATTGTTCACAATAGGAATTTCAATAATTACAGTTAATAATGTAATTATAGAAGAACTATTATAACAGATTAATTACTGTTATTATTTAGAACACAATTTTGAAATATCCGAAAGCTTTGGATCGCAGGAGAAGTCATTTTTATATTTAGTCAAGTTTTGACTAAATATTTTAACATCGAGGGGGAATCGAAACGAGGGTCGTGGTGTATGTGCGTGCGCGTGTGTGTGTGTGTGTGCGTGTGTGTGTGTGTGTGTGTGTGTAGAGCGATTCAGACTAAACTACTGGACCGATCTTTATGAAATTTGACATGAGAGTTCCTGGGTATGAAATCCCCGAACGTTTTTTTCATTTTTTTGATAAATGTCTTTGATGACGTCATATCCGGCTTTTCGTGAAAGTTGAGGCGGCACTGTCACGCCCTCATTTTTCAACCAAATTGGTTGACATTTTGGTCAAGTAATCTTCGACGAAGCCCGGACTTCGGTATTGCATTTCAGCTTGGTGGCTTAAAAATTAATTAATGACTTTGGTCATTAAAAATCTGAAAATTGTAAAAAAAAATAAAAATTTATAAAACGATCCAAATTTACGTTTATCTTATTCTCCATCATTTGCTGATTCCAAAAACATATAAATATGTTATATTCGGATTAAAAACAAGCTCTGAAAATTAAATATATAAAAATTATTATCAAAATTAAATTGTCGAAATCAATTTAAAAACACTTTCATCTTATTCCTTGTCGGTTCCTGATTCCAAAAACATATAGATATGATATGTTTGGATTAAAAACACGCTCAGAAAGTTAAAACAAAGAGAGGTACAGAAACGCGTGCTATCCTTCTTAGCGCAACTACTACCCCGCTCTTCTTGTCAATTTCACTGCCTTTGCCATGAGCGGTGGACTGACGATGCTACGAGTATACGGTCTTGCTGAAAAATGGCATTGCGTTCAGTTTCATTCTGTGAGTTCGACAGCTACTTGACTAAATATTGTATTTTCGCCTTACGCGACTTGTTCTTCTTTCAAAGCGTTGTTATATATAAATATAGTCTTAACGTAGCATAGAGAGAAATGTACCGTTTAATCTGAGGATCTATTATAAAAATACAACACAGATTAAATTTCAGTCACAATGTCACAAAGAGCAATCACTTTAAAGTTCGGCAATAGAGATTAAAATATCTAAAAGTTAAGACTACCAGCACATAACCACACACACACACACGCACACTCATACATACAAATACACACACACACACCACACATACACACACACAGACACACACATACACACGCGCTTAAAAAGATGGCACCTTTAGTAGGCCATTGATGGGCGCATCTCACTAAAATTGTGTAGATAAAATAAGAAAGCATGCACCATGGCTCGGTGCAGGGAGGTGGAGCCAGATGAGCTGTGTCATGTGGCGGTAGCACCATGGCTGGGGGCATAGAGGGTGGAGCAAAAGAGAGAGAGAGAGAGAGAGAGAGAGAGAGAGAGAGAGAGAGAGAGAGAGAGAGAGAGAGAGAGAGAGAGAGAGAGAGAGAAAGGGAGTGAAAGGGAGAGAAAGAAAGAGAGAGAGAGAAAGGGAAAGAGAGGGAGAGAAAGAGAGAGAGACACGG
>NC_090257.1:22696515-22701515 GCF_037325665.1 Littorina saxatilis
TCAAAGCAGCCACCAAGTACACTTATCAAAAGCTTGAATAAAATAAACAAGTCAATTGAATAAGTTAACACTCGGCGGCCGCCCGAAGGCAGCCTTTGAAGCGAAGTGAAGCGTAGTGAAGCGTAGTGAAGCGAAGCGTTGAAACAGAGTGAAGCAAAAACAATAACACAGCTGAAGCAGGGTGTTGAAGCAGGATGATTAAGAAGACAGCCAAAGCAGGGCAGGCGCAGCAAACCGTACATGCATGATCGTTACTATATTTAGAATCACGTCATTACTATTTTTGAAACCGTACATGCATGATCGTTACTATATTTAGAATCACGTCATTACTATTTTTGAAACCGTACATGCATGATCGTTACTATATTTAGAATCACGTCATTACTATTTTTGAAACCGTACATGCATGATCGTTACTATATTTAAACACTTGTCTAACAGTGCAGGCGCAGTGTGATACTTCTGTTGTTGCGCACAAACAAGCACTGTAAGTCTAAGACTGGGACTGTTGGAGCTCTGATGTGACAGGAATATGCGGCGTTTCTGACCAGTACTCTCTGTACTCTTCGATCTGGAGCATCTCTTCGATTTGTTTAAGTTTGCCCATGATAAAACTGATTGGCAAACCAACAGTGGTAAATCGCGGAAATGCATAAAGCGATCTAGCAACGGCGCGTAGTCTACGCGCATGAACATCGGAATAGCCAGTTTTTGCTTTCAACCAGTCAGCCCACGTTTCTTTCATTCTCCCTTCTTTTCTTTGCTTCTCCTGCCATTGTTTGCACATAATCAAAAACTGTCCAAACTGAATGTAAATTAAGATTTGTTGTGCGTCCTGTCTTTTGAGATTTCTTATCCCTTTTTGCAGTCTTTCCACAATATCTTTTTCATTTTCTGCTTGAGCAAAATAAGCATTTGTGAAAGCTTCTGTGGATATAGCATGGCTAACATCTGCTTGGTTTGAAACGAGATAGTGATGTAAATCACTTGGCGTTGTTGGTTCTACTCTCTTTTTCTTTCCGTCTTTTTCTTTGAACAAATCTTCTATCTTCCTTTTTGGTTTTTTGGGCAGTCTCATTAATCCTTCTGTTTTAGCCTTAACTGCTATTAAGGCCATCTGCTCAAAATATTTTCTATTCTCTTCTAGTACATGCTGTTCTTCTTCTGTCCAAAATTCTGATGGTGTTGGCGCTGGTAGTGGGACATTACAAGCTTGTTCCATGTCAGGTAGAATTAAAGTTGTTGGCCGCCTAGAATAATCTAACAATTCTTGATGTCCTGAGCTAACCCTATAGATTCTTGAGACAGGCAAAACACTTTTCTCACAGAAAACACGTCTTCACACCACCACAGCACCAGGAAAAATGACAAACACACGCTGGCTCTTTGGAGAGCGTCTAAAAATAAAGTGGCTTAACCAGGTTGCAGGCCTGGCAAACACACGCTGGCTGTTTGGAGAGCGTCTAAAAATAAAGTGGCTTAACCAGGTTCTGGGTTACTGATTCCGACAGACCCGGCATTGGTTCAAAACAACCTTACTTTACTGTATTTTTTTTTTGTATGGATTTATGCAGTATTTTTCTGATTTTGTCGCATGTTTCATTTTAGTAAAAGTTTAGTCCAGAAGCCTATTTTGCGTTAATATTTAGGGTCTGTCGGAATCGGTGAGCCAGAACGTACATTCCCCCTTTCTCTCTCTCACTCACTCTCTCTCTCTCCTCTCTCTCTCTCTCTCTCGCCTTCTCTCTCTCTCTCTCTCTCTCTCTCTCTCTCTCTCTCTAAACCTAGAAGACACAGACACTCTGAGTTCTGAGTTCTGAGTTCTGAGTTCTCTCTCTCTCTCTCTCTCTCTCTCTCTCTCTCTCTCTCTCTCTCTCTCTCTCTCTCTCTCTCTCTCTCTCTCTCTCTCTCTCTCTCCATGCCGCGACGGAAACGATGAATATTGTGTATTGTTTTAAATGTCTCGCAAAGCTGTGCCCTTTACCCCAACCAACCCATTTTGAAATGAACCTTCGTGTTTATTCAATAAAATGTCAAAGCGTCAAAGCGTCTCTCTCTCTCTCTCTCTCTCTCTCTCTCTCTCTCTCTCTCTCTCTCTCTCTCCCTCTCTCTTTCTCTCTCTCTTTCTCTCTCTCTCTCTCTCTCTCTCTCTCTCTCTCTCTCTCTCTCTCTCTCTGTTTATTTTTGACTCTGTGTCTTTCTATCCAGGTCTCTATTTCTTCTGGTCTCTATCACTGTCTCTGTCTTTCTCTCTGTCTCTTTCTCTCTGTCTCAGTGTCTTTTTGTCTGTGTCTCTCTGTCTCTTTGTCTGTGTCTCTCTGTCTCTTTGTCTGTGTCTCTCTGTCACACTCTCTCTTTTCTTTCTCTCTCTCTCCCTCTCTGTCTCTCTGTCTCTGTCTCTGTCTCTCTCTCTGTCTCTCTGTCTCTCTCTTTCAGTTACAGATTAGCTTCTTTCATAGTTTTCTTTATTATTGTTATGAAGACTCTCTTCTAGTTCTACTCCTGTAAGTATGTTTTCGTACGTCAATGAGAGAAGACCCTTCCACGGCAAACTAACAAACAAAACAAAACAGAGAGTAAAATCGTTATCATGTCGAATGTCTGGTAATGTGTTTATCAAAATAGAGATCATAGTTTTGTAGTGTCCTTCTCAAAGTAATTACTTCCGTAGGAAGCTTCACGTGAATGCTATGAGTAATACAGATTGCATAATGCTCTATTCTTCTCAAAACGAGTAGTTTTTGAATTACTATTTTTGGGTATGAATTAGAAACAAGACAATAAGTAAGTTAATAAACATGGACATATTTTGACTGTTTCTGGAAATATCTATGGGTTATTTCCAAAGCGAGACATTAGCAAATGCTAATTGCATAATACTCTATTCTTCTTGGAACGAGTAGTTTTTGAAAAACTGTTTCTGTGTATGAATTAGAAACAAGCCACTAAGTAAGTTAATATGACCCAAACAGAGACATCTTTTGACATTTTCCTGGAATATCTAGGGGTTATTTTCAAAGCGAGACAATACAAATATTCTGATAACGATTGCGTTTTGCTTTGCAAGGAAAGTTTTCGATGATTCCAAGAAGTGCATGAGCACGCCACACAATAGACCTTGTTTTCACGCTGCCAAACAGAGCATTTCTCACTTGCACATTTTTTTTCTCAGTTAGCTTAAAGGTACGTTCTTTCGCGATTAAGCAATTATGTTCAACAAAACAGATCTGTCCAGTTTTGTCTTTTTAACTTTTTTTTTTAACACAGAATAAGAATGTTTTTTTAGACAAGAAAGGTATATTGTTGGAACGTTTAATCATTGACAAAGCAATACGTTGCGCTCACAGATATATCGACCCCGCGGTCTTTTATGTGCACAGACAAATAATAATTAGACAACACTTATCTTTAAAAAAAAAAACCCCACGTTCAGCGGCTTGCAGGGAAAACACAAGCGAATGAGGCCAGAATTAGAGCATCCTGCGACTGGAACACTTGCCAAAAAGCAACATGCTGGCAGCCTCCTGTGCAAGTTGACATTTTGTTGTTGTTGATGATTTAGTTTTGTAACTGATACCCACGTCAACCTGTTACATTCATTCAGAAAAAAAAGACACCGCTGTGCACAGAAAAACGATAAGTGTTGTTTGACGCCCTAACGGTAAAAACAGTATTGGCATAAACACAGAAAGACGATAAGTGTTGTTTGACGCCCTAACGGTAAAAACAGTATTGGCATAAACACAGAAAGACGATAAGTGTTGTTTGACGCCCTAACGGTAAAAGCAGTATTGGCATAAACACAGAAAAACGATAAGTGTTGTTTGACGCCCTAACGGTAAAAACAGTATTGGCATAAACACAGAAAGACGATAAGTGTTGTTTGACGCCCTAACGGTAAAAACAGTATTGGCATAAACACAGAAAGACGATAAGTGTTGTTTGACGCCCTAACGGTAAAAACAGTATTGGCATAAACACAGAAAGACGATAAGTGTTGTTTGACGCCCTAACGGTAAAAACAGTATTGGCATAAACACAGAAAAACGATAAGTGTTGTTTGACGCCCTAACGGTAAAAACAGTATTGGCATAAACACAGAAAGACGATAAGTGTTGTTTGACGCCCTAACGGTAAAAACAGTATTGGCATAAACACAGAAAGACGATAAGTGTTGTTTGACGCCCTAACGGTAAAAACAGTATTGGCATAAACACAGAAAAACGATAAGTGTTGTTTGACGCCCTAACGGTAAAAACAGTATTGGCATACACACAGAAAAACGATAAGTGTTGTTTGACGCCCTAACGGTAAAAACAGTATTGGCATAAACACAGAAAGACGATAAGTGTTGTTTGACGCCCTCACGGTAAAAGCAGTATTGGCATAAACACAGAAAGACGATAAGTGTTGTTTGACGCCCTAACGGTAAAAGCAGTATTGGCATAAACACAGAAAGACGATAAGTGTTGTTTGACGCCCTAACGGTAAAAACAGTATTGGCATAAACACAGAAAGACGATAAGTGTTGTTTGACGCCCTAACGGTAAAAGCAGTATTGGCATAAACACAGAAAGACGATAAGTGTTGTTTGACGCCCTAACGGTAAAAACAGTATTGGCATAAACACAGAAAGACGATAAGTGTTGTTTGACGCCCTAACGGTAAAAGCAGTATTGGCATAAACACAGAAAGACGATAAGTGTTGTTTGACGCCCTAACGGTAAAAGAAGTATTGGCATAAACACAGAAAGCAGACGGGTTGTTGATGTTTGGTATAGAAGGAGGCTCTGATGCAGCGTAACAGCCTTGGCAAATCGGTGGCAGTAAACATGATTGTACCCCCCGCGGGTTAGGGGGAAGAATTTACCCGATGCTCCCCAGCATGTCGTAAGAGGCGACTAACGGATTCTGTTTCTCTTTTTACCCTTGTTAAGTGTTTCTTGTATAGAATATAGTCAATTTTTGTAAAGATTTTAGTCAAGCAGTATGTAAGA
>NC_090257.1:22706515-22751515 GCF_037325665.1 Littorina saxatilis
CGATAGGTGCCACGATGGGAATCTCTCTCTCTCTCTCTCTCTCTCTCTCTCTCTCTCTTTCTCTCTCTCTCTCTCTCTCTCTCTCTCTCTCCACGATGCTGGAACCTGTGACGTTGGTCTCCAAAAATGGGAAGACGGCACAGGGCCCAAGCTTACTTAATCTAGGGGGATGGGGAAGGACGGACGGACTGCAGGGATTTCTTAGAGGACGGAGCTACAGACCAGACCAGAGGAAATAGGGCTAGGGAAATAGAGTATAGGAGTGTTGACCAGCAGAAAAGAAATACAAGTGATTATTTAGAATAAGTTAGCATAGAAACAAGTGATAGATAGGATACGACAGTTGAAATAGAGTGCCAACAGAACAGTCTGCATCAGGTAAGCACGTACGCACGTTGTTTCCCCTTTTGTGTCAAGTTGTACCCTAAATAAAAAGAAGAAATTGTTGCTCTTGGTTTCGTTTGCATTCTTAAGATTGTTCGTACCTTGTTCTTTGTCTCCATTATAAAGATCTGTCTGTCCTCTCAAAACTCACAAAGCCAAGCGAGTAAAAGTAATCATGGACATCTTTAATAAACATCTGTAAAGACCAGGTCACCACCGGATCGACCCCGCGATAGTTCCACAAAGAAGACTGCAGAATAAATTATTAAATGCACACACTCCCACGTACAAGTAGCAAGTGGTAACTTAGTCATTCAACAACGCAACAATTTAGAAATGTAGGGGAATTCCCTCTTTTCTTTTTTTGGCAATAACAATCGTATACTGTAAGTGCTTTCGGCGCAGAGAAGAGCATACGGAAACACCAACAGCTGGTGACGTGGGAATTGGAGCAATCTAACCACCTCGGTACTTTTGGTGAGATATTTTGAGTAATATTCAAGTAGTCACACAACGCAAGAGGCGTTTCAAGGAACTTTGATCTCCTGAAAATAATGATGTGGGTATTTGTGATCTAAAATGGGGATTTTAAGTTTACCGTAGATTTTGAAGTGTGAATTGTAAATAGAAATGGGAATTATATATATATACGCCCCTGAGGAAGGCCTGGTCGAAAATTTGGGCTGCCACTTGAAATTCTTTGTTTGGCTTTTCTTTTCCTTGATTATATATTTCGACCAGCACATTCAAACACATTTTTACTCATGGTTGAACTATGAATTCATCGTGCAAAAAAAATAGAAAAGGGGTTGGGATGTTACGGGAAAGGGATAAGGGGGAGTTGACTGGGGGGTGGTTCAAGGCAGAGGGCGTGAGCAGTGCGCAAACCTTCACCAATTTTCGTAACATACACCTATCGGTGAAAGTGCAGATTAACAAAACCCTTGACGTAACAATTAAAGAAGTGTCACACATGTAGTTGGAATGTTCATGAGCTTACTCTTTCTAAGTGTCTGCAAACAGTTTTTGAAAGTGATTTGCAATAACTGGTTAAGATAATGGTTTAATCGGGTCGTGAAGTCTGACATCTTTTAATTAAATCTGCAAAATTGAATGTTCTTGTTGTATTAATGGGTTACTTAAAGCTTCGTTAATTGAAGCTATAAAATGTCCAGCATGAAGCTTCAATAACAAAAGTTATACATTGTTTGACATGCCTTCAAACATTTGACATACAAATCGTGTCTTCCCTTTCATTATTCAGTACGTTAGCTGGGTTACTCTGCCGTCATTTGAAAAATTGAAAATTAAGAACATAATTGAACAGAAGGTTTTAGCCGTTTTCAAAGAACAGACGGAACTAAAGAAAACTGACCACCATTGTGCGTGCCAGCAAGCAGTAGAAGTACAACAGAATAAGATTGTCCCATGTCAGGGTGTGACGCAAATATATCAGACTGGCATCCGATGACTCAACTAGTAATATGACGCAAGGAGCAATGTGACGCAATACAAACAAAATGGGAAGGCAGAATTATTTCTTACACGTGTGACCTTAAAAATGACGGTTTAAATGCCAGACAGTTTTTCAGGATATGGCTAAACTTCGGTTTTTTTTCTTTTTTCTGAAGGCTACAAACCTTTTTCAACCCTCGTAGAAACAAGATACAAATTAATAAAAACATACATCGACAAGTAAATAAATAGACAAATAAATAGATAAGTAATTATAAATAGACAAATAAATAAATAAATAGACAGAAAAAGAAAGAAGATGCGTTTAATAAATGGAACGTTCAATACAATACAATACAATACAATACAATACAATACAATACAATACAATACAATACAATACAATACAATACAATACAATACAATACAATACAATACAATACAAAACCTCCACATGCACCTCAACCTAACACTTCCTACCAATAGTCTATTGACGTGTGAATATCCCTTTAAAGGGTTAGGGTTATTATCCTAGTTACGTTATGTCATAGTTTCCGGATAACATCAAAGAAACTGATAGGAAGAAAAATGTATGAATCATGTCATGATCACATGCACGTCAAAGTTTGTTAGTTCCGTTAGTGAATCAGCTATGCTATGTAACTAAATCCCTGAGGACACTATTTGTCATTTGCAAAACACTGTATTTCCGGGCATGACTAAAAATACTTATTCCCCCCTCTGCTTCTTTACCTCTGTAAACTTGTAGGGGTAGTTATTTTTCGATAATGACCCAGCAACCAAACAAATAACGACCCAGCAACAGCCTGAATCCTCGATAGTGCAATGGGTTGAGAAGCTGTTCTGTTTCGGTACTACTTTTTGCGACTGAAAAGTTCCGAACGCTCTAATGTACGAAGTATACATCTCTGGAGCAAACAATACAAACATACCGCATTTAAATTAACAACTACAGGCCTGAACACATGAATCTCCATATAAAATCCATGAGTTCGGTTGTTTTCTGAATCTAGATCAGACGTTCATCACAAGCAATTTCCCAAGGCAAGTAACTCATACTTTGTCCAGCGACAAGAGTAGTTCCCCTTCTTTTCACTCAGTTTCTTCGACAACAGACTGCAATCCGACGGTCAGTTTTCAACAATATTTCATTTAATAAACAGATCACACGCAACCAAATGCACACATCTCATCAATTTAAACAACATAAAGCGGTTTCATACACTATTTTCCCCAGAAAACTTAACTTCATACAGTTTTTAACGTTGGAACACGGGTGCAAAAGTTCGTCTGCTAGTCCCATTTGACGAAAGAACATTATCTTAACCGATACCAAAACATATACAGAACACACAATATCTGCCTTTGCCGCCACAGCAGAATAACAGCATATCTGTGTACTTGATTTTAGCCCAAAATAGGAAAACTGACAAGAAGTGTTAACAGAATGGAATTATTTGCACGGAACTATACAACCGCGCATTAATCGATCGCCTGCGCAGGTTGACTGGTTGAGAGAATAGGATTCGATCAAACTTTCGCAAAAAATCTCCTCTTTTCTTTGAATAACTGAAGAAAGGAGGAATAAAGAGGTTACACACCTCGTCTCAGTGATTATAAAAAATAATGGTCTCAGTTCGCGGTCATGAAAAAGCTCGCTAAAGCTCGCATTTTTCATGATCCGCTAACTTCGACCATTATTTTTGATAATCACTGAGACTCGGCATGTAACCTCTACGTAACAGTCACGCCGGAAAGTGCCTGGACAAAAAGCGTTTACCACTGCACCGTCTTTTATCTCAATATTCCGATCGTTCCACAGATTGTTCGCCTTTTCTCTCATCACCCATGTTTGCCGAATGCAGCTTTCGGTCGCTGCCATTGCCCAAAATTTACTCGTTGCACATTTTTTTTTTAATGACACATTGCCCGTTTTTGTTATTCCCCATTGCCCATGTTCAACTCATTGCCCATTGTCTGTTTTTCACTCTTTGCCTTTTTCGTGTTACACATTTTGTAGCCAATTTATTTTGATACCCATTGCCCATTTTCTACTCATTACCCATTTTCCTCTCTTTACCTACTTTCTACTCATTATCTGTTTTACACTCATTGCCCATTTATTTTGTTACTTATATTCTACTCATTCTTGTTGCTTAAATCTTTTTTTACGATATTATATTTTATTATCCTTTTTATCTTTCTTTCTCTCTTTATTTGGTGTTTAACGTCGTTTTCAACCATTCAAGGTTATATCGCGACGGCCTTTTTATCTACCCGTTGCCCTTTTTTTTTTATTATATAACATTATATATATATATATATTTTTTTTTTACACATTTCCCATATTTTACACATGGCCGTGTTTATTATATACTTTCTGTCCATTTGTATCCATTGCTCATTTGTACTCTTTGTTTGTTTTTATCCGTTGCTTATTTTTAATTGTAAAGCTGTTTTTTTGTTTTTGTTTAATTAGACATAAAGGGTACATATATATATACATTAACAAAATATACATCGTACAAGAAATAAACACCATCGCTTCTACATATTGATCATGCTTCCTTCCATGTTATAGGAACAAGGCATCCGGCACAAGGATAGTACGAAGCAGAGGTTGAAAGTAAGGGGGGAAGAGTGCAGAAAAGAGAGAGAGAGAGATAGAGAGAGATATATATAGAGAGAGACAATGACAATGACAATGACAATTCTTTATTTAACGAGGGTAGTAGATTAAGCAATGGTCTGCTTTTTTACATCCAGCCCTCGCCCTAAAGAGGGACTAACTACAAAAATGAAATAAAAATACAAGATAAAAAATAGAAAATAGAAAACTAAAATTCTACATTTTAACAGATAACTAAAGTGAAAACACATTATACATATGTACACAAAATGCATTGCATTGAGGTAAATTGTGAGTTGATTGATGTGAATTAAGTGGTATAGTGCAGCTTGCACTTTCTCAACATCATGCTCTAATCCATACATTACATTTTAAAGAAAATCAATCAAACAAGCAAGACATTGCTAAGATCATCACACATCTAAATACATGTAGTGGTTGGTTTGTTAGTCCCTTCATTCGAAAAGGGTTTGTGTACATTATACCAATAAAGAGGAGAGGGGCATGTTTAATACAAAAAAAATGAATATCCTTTACTTTGACTTCATTACATAAGACAAATATCTGCTTTTAAAACTATCAGTGCTGGTAGTTTGCCTCAGGAATGTTGGAAGAGAGTTCCAGAGACTGCTACCTGAATACACTAAACTGGACTTAAACAGGTCAATCCGAGGAACAGGAGTGTTTAATCTCATAAATTGACGTGAATTCCTCATGGTAAATTTTGTACGTAAAGTTTCAGGTACACATCCAGTGATAATTTTGCTCATAAGGGTACATTTATTATAGCCAAGTCTTGCCTTCAGAGGGAGAATGCCTAAGTTTATATAGTCTAATTCATTCAGGGTTGTTTTCTTTAATAAGACTACTTTCAACGCTCGTTTGTGTAATCTAATTATAGGTTTTAGTGAATTATCACTTGCCGAATCCCATAAGGTTGATGCGTAATCAATAACAGATTGGATATGGACATTAAAGAATAACTTCCTGGCTTCCAAATTCAGGAAGTGCTTGATTCTAGATAAGAGATATACTTTCTTGGACATGACTTTAGAAAGTTTATCGATGGTCACTCCCAACACTTTATGATGGTTGACTGTTGAAACAATTTCATCATTCACAATTAAATCGGGAAACGTGGAGATTATGTTCTGTCGTTTTTGTCTAGTTGTTATTATCATGCATTTAGTTTTTTGGGGGTTCAGGGACATATGATTTAGCTCAGTCCATGCACTCAGCTGGTTTAAACTTTCTTGCAGTGATTCAGATAAACGATTTAAATTGGTGTCACTGGAGTGTATGGTAGTGTCATCTGCAAAAAGTTCACACAAGTTTTTAATATGAAGGGGCAGGTCATTTATGTATATGGAGAAAAGTAGAGGGCCTAAAACTGACCCTTGTGGTACCCCATGCCGTACAGCCTGCATACTTGATGCCGAGGCGTTCGCATGCACACTTTGTTGCCTGTTGCTTAGAAAAGAACAAATGAGGTTAACTGAGTCAGTCCCGAGGCCATATAATTTGAGTTTTCTGAGTAACAACTTGTGATCAATTACATCAAAAGCTTTAGCAAAGTCTACAAATACAGCACCACAAAATTCATTTTCGTTTATCTTGTTCAACCAATGATCAACAAGAGAGATTAAAGCAGTGTGACACGAGTGATTAGTCCTAAAGCCAGACTGGTTCGGGTGAAATAATTGATTGTGATCAAAGTGCGCTAATAGGTGTTTGTTTATATGTTTTTCAAGTGGCTTTGATAATACAGACAATATAGAAATCGGTCTATAGTTTGAGGGGTCTTTCTTCTCACCAGATTTAAACAAAGGAATAATTTTTGCCTGTTTGAGCGCTATTGGAAAATATTGTTTGTCTAAACAGAGATTATAAATGTAAGTGATAGTTTCGGAAATTACCGGGGCTGATAACTTAAGAATTCTTCCATCTAATCCGTCTACCCCCCGGGTACCTGTTTGCTTTAAATGTGTGAGTGCTTGAAAGACTTCAGGCACTGTAAGCGAAGGAATATTTAATTGAGATGAAATTTCTTTTGACTTACAGAAGTCTTCTAAAACTTCCAAATTATTGAGGTTAGTTGTATCCTTTAAAATAACTTTTTCAGCTATTTTGGAAAAATGTGTATTTAGATCATCAGGTGTTATGTCTCTAACGCAACTTGATTTAGATGCAGAAGTTTTATTTGTGAGTTCATTTATGGCTTTCCAAATGTTCTTTGGATTTTGTTTTGAAGAAGCAAGGTCTTGAAAATATTTTCTCTTTTTTAATCGTTTTATTGAGTTTACTTTATTTCTCTGTTCTCTATACTCCTCTTCCTTGCCGATTGACTTTAAGAAGTCGCGATTATCTATGGCATCTTGTAATTCATCATCAAACCATTTCGGTTTCACTATGTGTCTGACTCTTTTAATTCTCCATGGAGCATGTTTATCATATACGTCAGTGAAGGCATTGAGCCAGTGTGTTAATGCAGCATCAGGATTCGTACAATTATAAACATCAGAGAGGGAGGAGTTACAGAGGTCGTGAAGAAATGTGTCTTCGTTGAATTTAGAAAAGGATCTGTATTTTATTGTCTTGTGACCGGCTTTTGGAATTTTTACACCCTTTCTCGACGAGAGAGAGAGAGAGAGAGAGAGAGAGAGAGAGAGAGAGAGAGAGAGAGAGAGAGAGAGAGAGAGAGAGAGAGAGAGAGAGAGAGAGAGAGAGAGAGAGAGAGAGAGAGAGAGAGAGAAAGAAAGAGAGAGAGAACGAACGAACGAACGAACGAACGAACGCACGAACGAACGAACGACCGAACGAACTTTATTTTACAAGGATAAAGGTTTAAGGCACATTCTTAAGAGAAAGAGAGAGAGAAAGGGGAAGAGGAAGAGAGAGAGAGAGAGAGAGAGAGAGAGAGAGAGAGAGAAAGAGAGAGAGAGAGATAGAGAGGGAGAGAGAGAAGAGAGAGAGAGAGAGAGAGATAGAGAGGGAGAGGGAGAAGAGAGAGAGAGAGAATTAGAGAGAGAGAGAGAGAGAGAGAGAGAGAGAGAGAGAGAGAGAGAGAGAGAGAGAGAGAGAGAACGAACGAACGAACGCACGAACGAACGAACGAACTTTATTTTACAAGGATAAAGGTTTAAGGCACATTCTTAAGAGAAAGAGAGTGAAAGGGGAAGAGAGAGAGAGAGAGAGAGAGAGAGATATATATATATATATATATATATATATATATATATATATATATATATATATATATATATAGAGAGAGAGAGAGAGAGAGAGAGAGAGAGAGAGAGAGCAAGATTGACAGTGAGAGAGAGAGAGAGAGAGAGAGAGAGAGAGAGAGAGAGAGAGAGAGAGAGAGAGAGAGAGAGAGAAATGGTTAGAGAAAAGGGAAGAAGAGAGAAGGGAAGAAGAGGAGAGCGGAGGTAGCAAATAAAACACATTATGTCAAAAAGAAAAAGGGAGCATTGAGATATGCATCTTTGGGAATAAAACAGTCCCTTGGCCTTACACTTGTCCAAAAAACCCTTTGTGAGACCATCCCCTGGCATGTTACATTTCGAAAATATGTTTATATCTTGCCCAACTTGTAATACACTTGACATAATTCATAGTTATTCTGGTTATATATCCCTCAGTTTCCTAAAGCAGTTTTATTCGTTGTGCAGATTTTCCTTAATTCGCTGCCTTCATCCAATGCTTCGATTTCGCTCAGGGCGTAGTGCTCATACTCATAGTCGATGCGTTATTCATTAGTTTTACCCCGTTTTTTTCATCGCTCAGCGATTGTTCTCCATTCATTACTTATCTTTAACTTATTGCTTTTACGTTTAGCCATTGTCTCCAACGTTCAATTGTTACCTAGCTTACACTCATTACATTTAGTCAAGTTTTGACTAAATGTTTTAACGTAGAGGAGGGAATCGAGACGTTCATCTTATTCTCCATCATTTTCTGATTCCAAAAACATATAAATATGTTATATTCGGATTAAAAACAAGCTCTGAAAATTAAATATATAAAAATTATTATCAAAATTTTTTTTTCGAAATCAATTTAAAAACACTTTCATCTTATTCCTTGTCGGTTCCTGATTCCAAAAATATATAGATATGATATGTTTGGATTAAAAACACGCTCAGAAAGTTAAAACGAAGAGAGGTACAGAAAAGCGTGCTATGCAGCATAGCGTAACCACTACCCCGCTCTTCTTGTCAATGTCACTGCCTATGCCGTGAGCGGTGGACCACGAGTATACGGTCTTGCTGCGTTGCATTGCGTTCAGTTTCATTCTGTGAGTTCGACAGCTACTTGACTAAATATTGTATTTTCGCCTTACGCGACTTGTTCATGTGTGTGTGCTCACCGCCCTTTTCATGTTCTTATTTAACCGAGGTTGATACAGATGTAGCAGAAGGCGATAATGCTCCCCGAGGACCGACATAAAGTTCTAGTCTGACAACAAGCCACCAAACATTGTTTTTGTTATCATTTTGATATATAATAGTACAAAGGTACGCACAAAATGATTAACAGCAAGCCATGTTTGTGAACTTAATTTTTAGAATGCAATTCAGGGCTCAAAAGCGCATCAGAAGTTCGAGCGATCACGTCATACTTGTATGTGACGTCAAACACAAACTTTGCGTCACTTTTCTTCCAGTCTAAAAATGTAACGAGCTGCCATTACATTTGCAGGTCAGACATGTTTTTATCATGTGCCTTAAAACATTCCTTTAAGTGTTATAAGACTTTTAGTTGTGCAATTTGCGATTGCACAGCTTAGTTGCAAATTAACCATGAGTCGTCGCGGTAATTATCCAAAATAGTTGACATTTATTGGGTCTTTGAGCGTGAATTATTACAGTCGTTGTCCTCGGAAACACGAATCGAAAGCCACGATGGTTCCACAAATCAAACAAACAGCCTACTTGAGACAATCCCCGTCTCACCTGAAGCTCAAAACCATTGGCAACTTGTATTTGTTACATATAAACAGTGGTGTTGTGTTACCCTGGTTGTTATGAATGAAAACTCGTGAACATGATGACAATATGTTTTGTCTTGTGCTTTTTTCTTTCGGCGAGATAATCACTGTCGTCATGTTTTGAGAAAAGCCAACGAACATATTCATGTTACTCAGTAGAAATGAAGACGTTTAAATGTTCATGGCGAATTCAGATCATTAACAAATCCTAAGCAGTGCACATTTTAGTCGTTTTCTCATACATTTTCTACTCTACTGATTTTTGTTGTAGCTGTTGTTTTTTAAATTTGTTCTTCTTCTTATTTTATCTTTCATTTGTTTGTCTCTTTGTTTGTCTCTTTGTTTGTCTCTTTGTTTGTCTCTTTGTTTGTCTCTTTGTTTGTCTCTTTGTTTGTCTCTTTGTTTGTCTCTGTGTTTGTCTCTTTGTTTGTCTCTTTGTTTGTCTCTTTGTTTGTCTCTTTGTTTGTCTCTGTGTTTGTCTCTGTGTTTGTCCCTTTGTTTGTCTCTGTGTTTGTCTCTTTGTTTGTCTCTGTGTTTGTCTCTGTGTTTGTCTCTTTGTTTGTCTCTTTGTTTGTCTCTTTGTTTGTCTCTTTGTTTGTCTCTTTGTTTGTCTCTTTGTTTGTCTCTTTGTTTGTCTCTGTGTTTGTCCCTTTGTTTGTCTCTGTGTTTGTCTCTTTGTTTGTCTCTTTGTTTGTCTCTGTGTTTGTCTCTTTGTTTGTCTCTTTGTTTGTCTCTGTGTTTGTCTCTTTGTTTGTCTCTGTGTTTGTCTCTTTGTTTGTCTCTTTGTTTGTCTCTTTGTTTGTCTCTTTGTTTGTCTCTTTGTTTGTCTCTTTGTTTGTCTCTTTGTTTGTCTCTTTGTTTGTCTCTTTCTTATTACGACACACCCTTGCGCATAATTGCAAAATTTCAACCAGCGACAAGTGTTTGAGATTTCACAAAGTTCTCTCATTTTGAAGAGATATATTATTTTAATTTACTGGCTCTTCGTTATTTCCTGTTTGGCTAATGTTTATGAAAAATGCATTAGTGACAGTTGCTCTTTAAATATAAAAGTGAGCAGGGGTAGCAGACAGAAAAACAAGTCGCGTAAGGCGAAAATACAACATTTAGTCAAGCTGTCGAACTCACAGAATGAAACTGAACGCAATGCAATTTTTCAGCAAGACCGTACATTCATAGCATCGTCAGTCCACCGCTCGTGGCAAAGGCAGTGAAATTGACAAGAAGAGCGGGGTAGTAGTTGCGCTGAGTAGGATAGCACGCTTTTCTGTACCTCTCTTCGTTTTAACTTTCTAAGCGTGTTTTTAATACAAACATATCATATCTATATGTTTTTGGAATCAGGAACCGACAAGGAATAAGATGAAAGTGTTTTTAATTTGATTTCGAAAATTTAATTTTGATCATAATTTTTTATATTTTTAATTTTCAGAGCTTGTTTTTTTTATTTTTTTTATCTAAATATAACATATGTATATGTTTTTGGAATCAGAATATGATGAAGAATAAGATGAACGTAATTTTTAAGCCACCAAGCTGAAATGCAATACTGAAGTCCGGCCTTCGTCGAAAATTGCTTGGCCAAAATTTCAATCAATTTGATTGAAAAATGAGGGTGTGACAGTGCCGCCTCAACTTTTACAAAAAGCCGGATATGACGTCATCAAAGGTATTTATCGAAAAAAAGAAAAACAAAGTCCGGGGATTTCATACCCAGGAACTCTCATGTCAAATTTCATAAAGATCGGTATTGTAGTTTGGTCTAAATCGCTCTACACACACACACGCACAGACACACACACACACATACACAACGACCCTCGTCTCGATTCCCCCTCTATGTTAAAACATTTAGTCAAAACTTGACTAAATGTAAAAATGAGGAAAAGAACCACAAAAAAATAGAAAAATAAAAAAAGGCTTAACAAAGTCACACACAAAAAAGAACAGAGTAACTGATGACTTACTGAGAGTGTACGTGTATGAAAAGAACTAAACGATTATGTCTTTTTTTCGGTGCTAATTTTAGCGTTCGAAATTTTGCTTTTCTGGTGACCACCAGGTCCTTTAGCTCGAACCTTACCGAAAATAGCAGGAAAGAAAATCCCTATACTCAGTGAAAGTGGCTATATTCAGGGCGGCTTCCTGTTGCGGAAAGCAGCCTTTGGTCAGATGATAGCTAATCATACATTGGGGTTTCTGGATGTCCCCTTTAGAACGGGAAGACAGTAACAGAAATCCTACAAATTAAATCTGTACTTCGAAAGCCCAGTTCAAATTCTAAACTGAACTCAGAGCGCCAGTCAAGCTGACGCTACTGTTCTGATAATATGTTTGTTAAAAAAAATCCCAACAACGACCATCAAATTTCAAACATATTTTCAATGGAATTTAAAATAATTGTTCAAATTTTGTGCAAAACACTCTGCAAGTTGTGTTGAACCAGAATTTTTTTCTAATGGGTGCGAGCACAGCAGCAACCGCATTGGTTTTAAAGCCATATGTACTCGATGACTATACACGCTAATTGCTTTACCAACAGCTGGAGACAGACTAAATTAAGTTCCCTGCAAGATATTGTGGTCTAGGACCCCTTAAATGTTGAGATATTTGAATTTTCATTTTGATCTGGATCGTCCTATTTATAGATTTGGCAACACATGTAACGTTGATGCAAGGGAGAGAACACCGCGGCTTTGTTGACATCCTCACTTTTTCAGAGGCTAGAACAAGCTGTAATGCATGTATTATGGTCCGCGCATGGTGACGTATCGTCATTATATGGTCTTATGGTGCGTTTGACATCGATTGTGGGCAAACTACACTTTGTAAACACGGGAGCGCGTACATATGCCTTTAAGTGAACGTCGCGGACTGGGAAACAACTAAATGCACTATAATAAAATAAAATAATTCATTACTTTTCGAAGGAGTTTGAAAACAATTACACAGCGCAGGTTGTAATATAACGGGCGCAGTGGCGTGGCGGTAAGACGTCGGCCTCCTAATCGGGAGGTCGTGAGTTCGAATCCCGGTCGCTGCCGCCTGGTGGGTTAAGAGTGGAGATTTGTCCGATCTCCCAGGTCAACTTATGTGCAGACCTGCTAGTGACTTAACCCCCTTCGTGTGTACATGCAAGAACAAGACCAAGTGCGCACGGAAAAGATCCTGTAATCCATGTCAGAGTTCGGTGGGTTATAGAAACACGAAAATACCCAGCATGCCTCCCCCGAAATCGGCGTATGCTGCCTGAATGGCGGGGTAAAAACGGTCATACACGTAAAAATCCACTCGTGCTAAAAACATGAGTGAACGTGGGAGTCTAAGCCCATGAACGAAGAAGAAGAAGAAGAAGAAGAAGAAGAAGAAGAAGAAGAAATATAACGAAAAGAAAGTCACTGCCCAACCTCAAAAGACGGACTTGTAAGAACTTTGCATAGGTTTCGTCTGCCAGCGTTATCGATAATTTCCAGCACTGACACAATAAGTTGATGCACATAATCGGAACTGAGACGCAGAAAAGCTTGCATAACGTTTCCTAATTTGTACAGGTTCTTAGCATAGTTACTGAGCATATAATCATTGCACGTGTAGGGAAATGACAGCAGAGCCATTGTCCCTTAGATTTCTTAAATTTAAATGCACCAAACAATTCCCCAAAATGGCTTGTGTGACAAAGTTAGGGTTAGGGTTAAACTGGCAGTGTTTGCAATTTGGTGAGATTTCGAATTGTATTGAATAATTGTGTCCGTGAATATCCGACGAGAACATTTTCCGAGGAAGATGAAACAGATCGCCGTCCAATAAGCTGTTACGACATACAGACGAAGGTATGACAATCACGCAACCAATCAACAGAATAGCCCCGCCCCCAGTTCCGTGAAACCGAAAACAGCCAAAGTTCCGAGGAAGGTACATGGTATACAGCACACTACTGCTTTACAGCACTCAGAAGCAAACGCATAAAAGTAGCGTCTCCAACTCTAACATGGAGTATACGCACAGCGTGGTTCTGCTGTTTGTTTTGCTCTGCAAAAATCGTAGCATGCATGAGGCTTTTGAATGATTAGCAGTAACAGTAAACAGAAGCCAAACTTGTCGCGGCTGGTGCAAGCTTTTTTTTGCAAATCTAATAAGCCTCCCTCTTGAGAGAGATAGTGCGGTGTAGACGACTGAAGTGAAAGTGAAGGCTGGGTTGTCGTGAGCGCGACGCAAGATGGGTGACAACGCAGACGACCGTGCTCCAATTTTGAGCGAACGTTTAGGAGTGCAAACCAAGACCAGAGGACCGACCGTAGTGGTAGAAGGAGTTGAAGATTTGGAAGACAGAACCACAGACAATGACAGCAGATACGATCAACCCTGCAAAGGCAAACTTGGAAACAACTTGTGCTTCAAGGGTGGCAGACGACATCAACCTAATCCCAACCTGACACCTCTGTATGTACTGGTAAGCGTGTGTCTCGCGGCTGTGCTGTTAATGCTGACCGCCCTTGTGGTCAACTTTCGCTGGGACCAGCAAAACTCTGCTCAAATACAAGCCCTGCAAGAACAAGTGCAAAGACTCGAAGCGAGGTGCGAGCAGCTGCAAAAACAACGCTCCCATTCCAACGACGGAAATGGCGTCGCTAACTACGACGCTGACAGAGGTGGTGCCTCTGCTGAATCATCTGCGTTGCCATGGAGACAGGATGCTGATCGTCCTCCCATGCAGAATGTGCCAGGTTTTGGCGCGGCAGGGCTTCGATGGAATTCACAGGTAAGACAACATGGGGTGGCTTTGGTTTCAGGGGTTGGGAAGAGTTGTCGAACGTGCGCTGAAGGCTCAGTTGGTGTATTGTCTGTCAGTTTGTTTTCGGCTGTGTGTGTGTGTGTGTGTGTGTGTGTGTGTGTGTGTGTGTGTGTGCGTGCGTGTGTGTGCGTGTGTGTGTGTGTGCGTGTGTATAACATTCACCTCATAATCTCTTTTCCCCATCACCCAACCCCTGCACCCCTTCCCCAAAACACCCCCCCTCCCCTTTCCCATGCCCCGCCCATGCTCCCCCTTCTCCCCCCTCCCCCCCCCCCCCCCCACCCAAACACGTATCCAATTTTAGCCGCCAGTTCAGATCCTGTGTGCACCGTCACTGCGTTATAACACAAGTAAACGGGCGTTTCCATTACACTTCTCGTAGTAAGAGGTCTAATTACAAGATCTTACAGCGGCAACCACACCCACCCTTCTGCAGACGTTATCCCTTACCCCCCACCCCCCCAGAACCCCCACCCCCACGACCCCCTTCCCTCTGTTTCGCCTTGACACAATTACCTCGCTCTTCCGCCTTTTGTGTCTACCATGTCTGTTCTGTGTCTATTTTATCCATTCAAGTGCTAATCTGACTTTAGTTGCTGTTTTCAAAATGTCTTGATTGCCTACCGCTTGGCTTCTGATGAAGAAGTATATGTCACAAACATTAACAGAGATTGCCAACAGGAGCAGATATAAGGACGGTATAGACTACTCAGCCAGTATCCTCACAGACCCTCCACCTTGAGGCGGGTTCCGGGACCCCAAACTTGAGATGGTCCGAATACCGGGGGGTTCATATTCTTGCGTTCTGATGTCACATTCCTTGCTGACAGTTGACCCATGGAACGCTCAAGTTGATATTACGCCGAATTTTGGACGTTGTCTGAACCCTTCACAAAAAAATCATGGTCATATAGGTTGGATAAACTCTGTAAAGTTCGCGTCAGTATAGATACGGCAGAATATGTTCTGAAAACAGTATACTGACAGTAATCATGGTAACTGACATTTAGTGCGTATCGGCATCCACTCTTTGCAGGTTTAATGGGTCGTGGGACCCCTTCTGTGCACTGCTGGTACGATGTTTTTTTATTATTCTATAGTGCGTACAGTACGCAGGAACGCAAAGTTTTAGAAGCCCTGACTGTCTACTTCTCTTTATTTAATGCTGTCTGCCCCCCCTCCCCCCCCCCATTCTCTTTCAACTCTCACCCCAACCCCATGTCAAGCACCCCCTTACCCCCCCCCTCCCTCCGCCATGCCATTTGATAACAATACAGCAATGACCAATGCAATACGTCTTTCTATTGCATCCTCTTCTCTTCCTAACTGTCCCTGCACTTTTTCCTAACCCACACTTGTTCGGTTTTATCTTTTTATTTTATTTTTTAGTACTTGAGTCACATGTATTGGCTTAATTCAGGTTGTTGTTGTTGTTGTTGTTGTTGTTGTTGTTGTTGTTGTTGTTGTTGTTTTGTACACACTTGTACGTCATCGATTCCTAGTCACACTGTCCTAATTCTTGCATCTGATCAAAACATAATAATATTGTGATTTCAGTATGCATTACAATGACCGGTGCACGTGTACTCTTTGTCACTCAGTAATGTATTCTTTTGAGTGTTCTTTATATAACGATAGTAATCCTGTTACCTTTCAACAGACGCTAAAAGGCTGCTTGACGTTTATCAACAGAATTAACTTCTACTTTGTCACTCTAAATGGAGATTTATTGAATCCATAACTCCTTTAACAACTTGCCTTCACACCAAAGTTAGAATTGCGAATTAAAAATGTTTACAAAGTTAACCGCAGTTTAAGAAAGAGTATATAACCTCCTCTTATGTTTATGTTGCCGGTTTTGAATGAGTTGACTGTTGCACACTGCTGACATCTTGACTGACACCCCTTGACACCTGAAACATAAAACATGAAAAGCAGGTATAAACAATTTGTTACGCATAATTATATGCGTAGATTAATTGTCAGTGACGCAGGCGAAGAGAGATAGAGGGGCAGTGGTTGGGTAGGGGGGGGGGGGAGGGGGAGGGGGAGGGTAAAAGCGGTTGAGATTTGTTTGTTCATGTACGGCTGACACAATCTGTGTTTGTGGTAACACGACATAACTTTTGCCAGTGATTGGAGATGAACACCTGAGAAATAGAAAAAAGCGTAACAAAATAAATACACTGAGAAAAAGGGCCTTCCGACAATCGACTCTATTTTTGTGAGGCATGCTATTGGAAAGACATGCAACAGTTTAATGTTGCAGGCGTTTGGGGGGGGGGCTCTTTCTGTGTGTGTGTGTGTGTGTGTGTGTGTGTGTGTGTGTGTGTGTGTGTGTGTGTGTGTGTGTGTGTGTGTGTGTGTGTGTGTGTGTGTCGTCAGGTGTAGCTCTATGAGCAAAGTAAACAAACGTTAAATACCGAGTGTAAAGGTATTATGCTAATACCCCAGATTAGCAGGACCCTCTTACAATCGCCGTCCCACTTAAAGTTTGTGTACCCTCTTTTTTGTCGTTTACGTGCAGACATTATTGGCTATGAACAAAGATAGAGTTTCTTGTTTTGTTATTATTTCTCGTTGGTGTGAATGCGAGCTTCGATTTCACAACTTGTTATTCGTCGATAGTGTTTACTCAGTTAATCTGGTGCATTGATTGACTGGCACAGTTTGTGGTTTTGTGTGATAAGTGTGATAGATACCTTCTTTCATATCACTGTCGCATCGACAGTCACTTTCAAGTACCGACACAGTTACCGGGATAACAATATGCCCAAGTCAGTGACAGGCAATCGTCGGAAATGACAGTCGGAAGGATCAGCTGTGCTGGAGCTGATAGACACTTGAGCGAGCCGATAAACACGGAGAAATTAAGAATAGTCACACCCAGACAGAAAGATATAAGCTAGATATATACATACTGCACACTTGTGGCCATACAGACAGGCCAGATAAAAGATTAAGAGACTGACAAGCAGTGCGCACACACGTACTCGCAAACGCACGCACGAACGCATGCACGCACTTGCACACATACGGACACAAACACAAACACACACACACACACACTCACTCACACACACACACACACACACACACACACACACTGACACACACACACACCAACACACACACACACACACACACACATACACACACACACACAATTATGTGCGTTTCATTTTAAGATTTCGTTTTGTCTCCAGAGCATATTATCTTTAATTTAATCGAAGGACTAAAAGAACTCAAACAAATACCAAGAATAACTCATCGGATCGCTGCACGGTCTTGTGTTTCAGTTACGAAGGAATAATATGATAGCCTGTGTTATGAAAGCTTTAGGTGATAAAGGGGAAGGGAAGAAGGAAGAACTGGGCGAATAGTAGGCCTACAACATTTAACCCATATTAACTGATACTTTACTCAAGGCCACGTGAATCAGTATGCCTCTGTGTGTGTGTGTGTGTGTGTGTGTGTGTGTGTGCGTTTATGTGCGCGCGTGTGTGTGTGTGTGTGTGTGTGTGTGTGTGCGTATGTCTATCCGTGTCTGTCAAAGTGTCTGTCAGTCTCTTTCACATCATCCAGTGAACATGAACTGAGTGCCTGTGCTGAGCGAAGTAGCGGTTAGTTTACGCTGTCGTCATGCTTTGCGCGTGGTTGAACGCTTTGGCAGTTACCCCACAAGGTCGGGAGGGAAGGAATGTAGGGGTTTCATTGGGGATTTGGAATGGCGGAGGTAGGGAGAGGGCGGGGGGCAAGGGAGTGGGTTGGGTAAGCCATAGACCATTTATTTGGTCTATGGGTAAGCGTAAAGAGACAAAACAGTGCAGTCGGTGAAGAGCACGTTTAAAAAATAACAAAAAAGCCCGGGGTTTTTTTTTTTTTTTTTGGGGGGGGGGGGGGGGAGGGTTAGAACGAGTGCAGGTGCACGATTGTGTTCAACTATTAATTTTAGGGTTTCTTTGTATTTGTTTTTTGATAAGGGGAGGGGGGGGGCTGTTATGACGCGTGCTGGGGCAGGTGCACGACTGTGATAAACATATTATTTTAAAGTTTCTTTGCTGTTCGTATCATGTTTTTGGTGGTGGTAGTGTCCTTGATGTACTTAATCGTTCGTCTCATCCGGCCTTCCTTCTTTCTTCTTCCTTCTTCTTTTCCGTGTAGTTTTCTTGAATTTTTGAAATAGAAATTAACATTTCAGCTTTTGCTTTCCTACAAGCACTCTTCCCAGAAGAAACACCCCCAACATACATTTAATTAAGACATTGTACTTTTTGAATGACCTCAGTTTGTTAACAAACATTATTACATTTGTGTTGAGACACATCCACTCTCTCTTTCTACCACGCTAAAACAACCTTGCTCTCTCTCTCTCTCTCTCTCTCTCTCTCTCTCTCTCTCTCTCTCTCTCTCTCTCTTTTCTCTCTCTCTCTCTCTCTCTCTCTCTCTCTCTTCTCTCTCTCTCTCTCTCTCTCTCTCTCTCTCTCTCTCTCTCTCTCTCTCTCTCTCTCTCTCTCTCTCTCTCTCTCTCTCTCTCTCTCTCTCTGGAAAGTGTGTGTTTTAATGTATACCATTACCAATGACCATGTTGGCATGTATGCTATGAACTTTTTTTTTTTCCTCTTTGTCTGATTTAATAACCATGTTTTTATGTTTTTGTTTTGCCTCTTCTTCTGCTTTAATATTATGCACTGCTTAGTTAATTCCCTCTTGGGCGAGGGCTGGATGAAAAAAGATCTTTGCTGTATCTACTCCATTACCCTCGAAAAATAAATTTGGTTCGTTCGTTCGTTCGTTCGTTCGTTCTCTCTCTCTCTCTCTCTCTCTCTCTCTCTCTCTCTCTCTCTCTCTCTCTCTCTCTCTCTCTCTCTCTCTCTCTCTCTCTCTCTTTGTAATTGTTTTACGTTTGTATATAAATGTATTTAAGATTAGAATAGTCCCTCTCTGAGTGAGGGCTGGTTGAAAAGAAGCTCGTTTATATTGCTTATGCCACAACCGTCGTAAAATAAAATTTGATTTGATTTGATTTGATCTCTCTCTCTCTCTCTCTCTCTCTCTCTCTCTCTCTCTCTCTCTCTCTCTCTCTCACACACACTTTTACTCCCTTTCACTCTTTTTCTCTCTCTCTCTCTCTCAGTCTCTCCCTCTCTCTCTATCTGTCTGTCTGTCTGTCTCTCTCTCTCTCTCTCTCTCTCTCTCTCTCTCTCTCTCCCTCTCTCTGTCTGTCTCTGTCTGATTCTCTCTCTCTCTCTCTCTCTCTCTCTCTCTCTCTCTCTCACACACACACTTTTACTCCCTTTCACTCTTTTACTCTTTCTTTTTCTCACTCTTACTCCCTCTCTCTCCCTCTCTCTCTCTCTCTCTGTTAGTGTGTGTGTCGGTGTGTGCGTGTTTGCGTGCGTGCGTGCGTGTGTGTGTACGTGCGTGCGTGCGTACGTGCGTGCGTGTGTGCCACGGTGTTTGTAACCGAAACATAGGTAAGTGACAACGTACGTGCTAATATAAACCACTACTAGTTATCATCATTCTTTAACCTTTGGGGGAAAAAAGTGCACGCCATATAAGTCAAGTTCACGTATGGTCACAAATTACTCTCAAGCACATCCACACATGTGTAGGGTTATCTAGTAGAGAGTAATTTTGCCTGATGTATGTAATGTCACACTGAATTGTATTGGCCTATAAATGTGTCACACCACAGGAACATGAACAAAATAAACTATTTTTCTCTCTCTTTTAAAGCAGTGGAAAGTGATTCGGTGGTAAGGTTACAGGGAGGCGAGGAGGGGAAGGGGGGGGGGGTAAACCGGAGCGAGAGAGCGAAAGAGAGAGAGAGAGAGAGAGAGAGAGAGAGAGAGAGAGAGAGAGAAGAGAGAGAGAGAGAGAGAGAGAGAGAGAGAGAGAGAGAGAGAGAGAGAGATACAGACACACACACTCACACACATAGACACCCCCACACACACGAACGCACACAAACACACACACACACACACATACACACACACACACACACACACACACACACACACACACACACACACTTTATCTGTCACGAGTCCCTTACCTCAGCCGGTGTCTGTCTGTCTAATTCTTTCTTTCTTTCTCTCTTCCTCGCTCTATGTCTCTCTCTCCTAAGAAACATCACAACAGCAACAACAACAACAACAACAACAACAACAACAACAACAACAACAACAACAACAACAACCTGCGCATTGGCAATTATTTGGAATAACCTGGCCCGGCGCCTATTCAGTGACAGTAATTGCTGTCGACTTTCGACCTTTTAAATCTGTTGTCCTTGAGGATTGAGGCGTCACGGATTTCTGAGGAAGAATTAAAGATACCTTGCTCCCCGTGTGAACTATTGTAAATAACTGCATATAAACTCGTGCAGGTTTTTGCCTGTAGTCTGTTCAAGTGGCTAGGGGAGGACGTTTTTAATTAAAAAAAGAAAAGTTGATCAAGATGATTGGTATTATCTTGTGTTCAACGGATTAGATGCTATCCCTGACCGTTTGTGCTCTAACCTCGTAAATGTTTGAGTGGTACGACCAAAAATGGGTACATTTCAACCCCTGTAACGTACCCCACTGACCTCTCTACTGTGCCAGGTGCACGATTTATTCACACCTGTCAAGTTCCGTTTTACTGCATTCCTCGCTCAGGTTCTGTCCTATGAGCGGGACAGTTTTAAGAAGCACGAGAGTTCAAAAGAATATATTAAAATGTGACATTGAGCGTGGGGCTCTTTTCGGGTATAAATGTGGTTTTTTCCTCTTGGTTTGCGAAATTGTACATGTCCAGGGCCCACACCGCAACAGCTGGAAGCAAGTAATTTTACAAGAAGATAGTACTAATCGTTCTAAACAACTTTTGTTTTGTTTTTGTTACTTCATAAAAAACGCCTAGATTTAAATGTTTTCTTTAAAACGTCCTATTTCTGCCTCCCGGGCAGACTACACTTGGATACACACGAGTAAAAAACAAAAACAAAACAAAAACAGAAAAAGCTACATGCCTTGCGGTGAAACATTGTGAGTAAAATAAACCTATGGTTATTTACGACATTATGTGTTGCTATTCTGATAGACACGTGGGGGAATTCGGGGGTAATTGTGATTAGATAGTCACCACACAGCCCTATGTCGGTGATTATTCCATAGTTCAACGGAAGTCGTTCAATATCGTTTATATTTACAACAACAAACTTACACGCGGTTCCGGTTTCATCGCCTTGGACTCGTCAGCAGTATGCTTTTCTCGACAAAATATCATCTGGACCCTATTGCTACTCTGAAAACACGATAGCTGTTAACATTAGCGTTAAAGGTGGTCGTCTACATTTTTGCTTTTTTTCAATAATCTTATGGTTAGATTTCGATACTAAATTATGTCAAATGATGAATGAACCATGGGGAAAAAAGTTATAGAACAAAAATATATGTAAAAAAAGATTTAATTTTTGGGTAGCGTGACTCACGCTTCCAATATTTTGTTTTCTGTTTGCTGAGAACATGTGCTTTGCCTAAAAATACTGACCAATCAAATTCATGTCACTATGCTTATAGCCACCCCCAAACAAGTGCATCAACAGTTTGACACTGGAGCGCTGTCCACGCTTTTTTTTAAACGCACGAAATGGGCCCGGTAGCTCAGTTGGTAGAGCACTGGACTTGTGATCGGAAGGTCGCAGGTTCGAATTCGGGCCGGGACGGACACGGGTCAACTTTATGTGCAGACCCAGAGACGGAAGCCATGTCCCACCCCCGTGTCATCACAATGGCACGTAAAAGACCTTGGTCATTCTGCCATAAGTGCAGGTGGCTGAATACACCTAAACACGCAGACACCTGGGTAGCGCGACTCCGTTGCTGCTAGCTTTCCACTGGGAGGAAGCGACCCGAATTTCCCAGCGATGGGACAATAAAGTAATGAAAATGAAAAATGAAATGAAAATGAAATGCACGGGATTTGAGAGGAGTTTTGCGCTTGGCATTTTCCAAATAAGGATATCCTACTCTGAGTACTGCGCTGGAATACTACAACTTGATGAATTTTCAAACGGCTACACTGGCTTCGTCTTTCCTGATCGAAAGGGGGTGTATTGTTGATATTTGTAGATAACAAACTCTGCATGTTAATGGTCAAATGGCGATTTCGGTATAAAAATGTAGACAAGGACCTTTAATTTCCCACTTTGCATGTATGGCAGTCAGGCTGTGGATTATCGATATGTTTCTGATGGATGCTTGTCGCGCTAAGGCAAACAAAAAAAAGTCTGTTTACGGTAACATAGGCCCCCAAAAAATAGGGTCGGTAGGTCGGGATATTTTTGTTTTTCCCACAAAAACCATATTTGTAAAGTTATTTTGCCAAAAAACAAAGACTTTTTTTCCCCTCCCAAATGCCCCCCAAAAAGTCTAGGGTCGCGCGAAAAAATAGGGTCGGTCGGGATACCGTAAACAGACTATTTTGTTGTTGTTGGCCTAAGCTATTTCTGAGGTTGTTGCAGGCTGTCCAGTAACATTAACAGGGATGGCCAAATCGTTCGCCCGATCGCCAGGGGCGAGTAAATAAATCCGCCGGGCTAGTAGAAACCGTCTGGCTGGCCAGTGAACATTCTTGTCCAATGCAACACTTTTGGTTGTAATATTGAGTTTTAAAGCCATATACACACTCTCTTGAAGTTACTCGCCCGATTGACGAGTTAAAATTTTGAGATTTGGCCATCCCTGATTAACGAATAATGTGCCCGTTTACGTTTTGCAGGGCCAGGTTGACGAAGACCGGACGCAAGATGCTACCGACGGAGACGTCATGGGAGACGATGACGACGATGACGACGATGACGACGACGATGACGATGAGGATGACGATGAGGATGACGACAGTGATGGTGACGGACATATTGCGGAAACGTTTTTGAAAAGAATCCGACGCTCCTCTGGGTCTGACAACAAGAAGTCAAAACGAAAAGCTCGAGGAGGTGGTAGTAAGTATGCTTTGTGTGTGTGTGTGTGTGGGGGGGGGTAAGTGTGTGTGTGTGTGAGGGGGGGGTATAAGTGTGTGTCTGTGTGTCGGTGTGTGTTCCTCTGTGTGTGTCTGTGTGACATACATCATGAATAGACAAGTATTTTTTCTTAAATGTATCGTCAGTCGCATGAACGCGATCATGTTCCCCACCAGAGACATATAACCGCAACACGGTGGCCTAGTGGTAAGGCGTCCGCCCAGTGAGCGGGAGGTCGTGGGTTCGAACCCCGGCCGGGTTATACCTAAGACTTTAAATCTGTTTGGCAATTTAGTGGCTGCTCCGCCTGGCGTCTGGCATTATGGGGTTAGTGCTAGGACTGGTTGGTCAGAATAATGTGACTGGGTGAGACATGAAGCCTGTGCTGCGACTTCTGTCTTGTGTGTGGCGCACGTTAAGGCCAGACAGGCTAGCACATTTTAGATCAAAATCGTTATGAACTGTGTTGAATTACTTAAAGGGGTTTGAATGTGCCTGGGCTGAAATACAGAAAAAATTTCTTGTTACACGTTTAACGGTCTTGGTAACCATGGAAACGATTCAAGATGGTCACCAAAACAACAAAACAAAAAATCGTATAACTTAAAAACGGTTTCAGATAAATCAATTCTGTTTTTTGCATTTTGTTAGTAAACTATATATCTATATTTTTACGTTTTGCCTCGTTGTTATCTTGTACAGAAGTATTTTTATGATTTAAAAAAAAAATCATTTTTTTCATTTTGTTTTTAGATTGTTAGAAAATAAAAAGTATTAGTCATAATTGCACATCCAACCGTAAATATGAGGGGAAATATGTTAAAAAACACACTGCAGACTTTCAAGGCTCTAGCTTTATTCCTTGCAAACCCTTAGGGTTTTGAGTGTGTCACAGCAATACAAAACGCAAAACAGAGAAAACAGGCAAAGAAGTGAAGAACAGTTTCTTATTTCAGATTTGTGTCTCCATTAGGCTAGATACTACTGGAGAGTGATTGGTATGGACCTAACAGTTCACCCACAGCACATCAGTAATCCCATCCTACTGTAACATGTCCTGCTGCTTCAAATATGATGTATACCTGTGGGTCATTCCATAAAGCTGTGTACCAAAAGTGTGACATGCATCGTGAAAATTGAAAGTGTATGGATAACTTGTTTTTATGGTTTATGTGACAGATATAAACATATGCCATGGTGCCATGCTAAACAAAAGATAAATTTATGCTTTTTTTGGATACGAGGGGTGGTCGGAAAGGTGTGTAACATCACACATGTTTTACCTTACATGTTGTCCAAACACACGAGACAGATAACAAAAAAGCCTTAGTATAATAGTAACAAGCTTTATTTGCTTCCCATTCTGATTTTCTTCGATTAATCGTTTTCCGAAAGAAAAAAACTAGTCGATCGAGTGTGTTCAAATCTTGATGAAAACTCAACAGTTTTTTTTTTTACCTTAACTCTTACAACTGGAACAGGACTAGGCTACAAAGAATAGCCTAAGACTTGAAAAAGAGACACTGAGCACGTACATCACAAAATAAAACAATAAAATGTCGAACGTTTTAAAAAATATTCACTTTTAGAGTGAAGAGTCGCGAAAGGTTGCCTACGTAACATTCGTCCCTCATTGGTAACGACACATAAAACGCTCCACGCCTGCTGCGTTCAAAAAGTCGACAGAATTGTTTTCATGGAAAAACCTTTCAGCGATGTTGAAGAACATTACATGCAAAAGAAACACCAAGTTTCATGCGCTGCTAAGTGACAAATGTAATTGTTAACGATCCAGCGTAACAAGAAAAAATATAAACGAAGCTTAGTGGCGACCCGCGAAAGGCAAAATCACATTCAAATCGAATCGAATTGACAAGGCGCACATTCTTACGCATTCACTACACATCAGTAGTGCCTGATAATATACCGAGTCGCATATTCGTGTTCACGTAGTTCACGGTTGGTTTTATAAACCAAATGTTACGTAGCAATTATTAAACAACCCAAATTTGAAACCAAATGTTATGCAAAATCTACGTACACACTTTGTGTTGGGTACATGATGATTTTACGTGTAATTAGAGCACCAGCGCATGCACCATGCAAGGAGGGGGGGGCTGAGGGGAGGGGGGGGGGCTTTGCTTTGGTCTGTTTGTGGTGTTTGTAGCTGGCTAGTATAGCCTCCGAAGGTTGGAAACATTTTCGCGCTACATCGGTTCGAAATTGTGCGCCATTTGGCTAAGAATTTTGAAGATAACACGCACGCATGCTCGCACGGACGCACACACTCACGCACACGCACACACGCGCGCAGGCGCCTCTTGGCCCTACGGTTGGCTTGCAATCCAAACATTGATTTATTCATGCCCCCATCTCCTCTCACCCGCCCCCCCCCTGCCCCTGAGACAGATCGAAAGATACTAGAACAGACAGACGGAGAGAAAAAGCAGACAGAGACATTGACCATCTTGTTACTGTTTGTGCAGAAACTTGCAAGCGTGTTGCAGCCTGCATCAAAGGTAGGTTGAACAAAGTCTGTCATTCATTTTGCACAAATATTGTTGTAATAGTACGATCATGTGTATTGGTCATCAAAATCTCCATATTTAATGTTATGCTCAAGACAAAAACCAAACGCACAAAAGAGAAACGTCCCGGTCGAATAAACTTCCTAAGAAACATCTATTGGCCATGACGTTGTTGTTGTTGGTGGTGGTGGTGTTCGTTGTGGTGGTGGTTGTGGTGGTGGGGCCGTTGTTGTTGTTGTTGTTGTTGTTGTTGTTGTCCGTCCCACATGACCCTCCCAGGTTAAGGGACGGATCAGAATCAAGGTTCATTGTTGTTGTTGTTGTTGTTGTTGTTGTTGTTGTCCGTGTTGTGTTTTCTTGGCTGTGTCATTCACAGAATGCATGTTGTTCCCTTTTGTTACGTTTCACGTACGTAAAGGTTTGCTCTAAACAACTTTTCAGAGCGAGACAGCGGCACAACAAAAAAACCAAGCAAGAGGTGCAGAAAGATCATGAAATGTCCCATACCTCGTAAGTACATAAAGAACACTATTGTGCGCGCGTACGTGTGTGTGTGGGTGTGTGTGTGTATGTGTCTGTATGTGTGTGTGTGTGTGTATGTGTGTGCGTATGTGTGTGTGTGTGTATATGTGTGTGTGTGTGTGTGTGTGTGTGTGTTATGAATATTTGAATATAAACAATAATTATTCATTTATCTGGGAGAAGTTTGAATTCTGAATAAGTATACGAACAGGTAGTATGTAGGTTGTAAAATTGCATGTGATCATGTTCAATGTTACACCTCAGATCTGTGCGAGCCTTTACCCAGAGCATCCTTCAGCCTAAAAGTATAACGTTATTGGTAGTTCCGTCACCATTGTTGGTCGTAGGGAGGCCAGTTGTTACATATCTCAGCCACTCTCGGCCCAGCTTTATTAGGTCAGTGCCCACTCCTCTCCTTCGCTGCGTTTACCTTTCCCGTCCCTGAAGAGGGTCAGATACCCATTTCAAGCTGGATGGGCTGGAGAGCGCTCGAAAAATTGCGTGTTTGAGTTCGAACCGGGTGGGAGTCGAATCTACGACCACCAGCGTGAGAGGCAAGCGCTCTTATAACTGTGCCAGTCAAGCTCTTCAGCCTCAACACTTGCTAAACAGCATGGCTGCGGCTTTCTGTGCGAAAATACGAGTATGTCAACCTCTTGTGTTATTTCAGGAGAAATTCCCACTTTGCAGAAATTCCAAAACAGCAGAAAATGCCAACTCTAAACATATGAAGCAGCCAGGCTGTTGATTGGTCACGTGCGACCAAGTGAAAGGATGCTCATATTCCACAGATCCGTGAGGTGGTGAAAAGGATCGTGTACGATTTTTTTTTTTTAAATATATATATATATTTTTTTTTTATATTAATGTTTCTACTTTAAATATACCTATATCATTAACAATACTATATCTAAATGTATTTTAAACAACTTTTCTGTATAACAATTCCCTCTCAAAAATGCATCGTGTACGATTATTAATTATATTGGTATTGTTTTCTGTCACAGAAACTGCAACTGCTCCGCTTCCCCCTTCGCCTATGGTAAATATGACTTTTCCTTATCTTTTCTGATCTTGTCTAAAACAACATACCAGTTGCTTCGTTGGCATCATTTTTGCGTGCGTGCGTGTGTGTGTGTGTGTCTGTGTGTGTGTGTGTGTGTGTGTGTGCATGTGTGTGTGTGTGTGTGTGTGTGTGTGTGTGTGTGTGTTTAGCCTAAACATTTTTACCTGCAGTTTATCCCATGTATTCTCCAGGTTCAGCCGTTTCTTCCAAAAGCAGTGCATTTCAATAGTGATTTCTGGAGCGGACGCAGGCAGGAGCAGTTCGGCAAAGGTATGTAGCTCGTTCACTTCTGTTCTTGATATTGAGTTTTAGATTTAAGTCCAAGCTGTCATCAGTCGCGAGATCTGATTTATAAATTGCTGTTGACATCTGCAAAACCTGGGGTGTTTTTTTCGCTTTCAAAAAAAGCAAAATAAAGTCGAAAGGAGCAAAGAGAAAGAAAAAAATCGCAAAAGATGAAGAAGGAAAAGGATATGAAAAGAGACTGAACAAGCAACCGGTTGCTAAGCTTTGTCGGATTATGAGACTGTAAAAGCAAGAAGAGATCAGGTTTGGCACTGGGGACTGTTTTGTTACAGATGTTGCTTCCCACAACCACTTTTTTCCATTGGATAATATTTTTATATTCCTTTGCATCTCCCTCTTCTTCACTCTCTCTCTCTCTCTCTCTCTCTCTCTCTCTCTCTCTCTCTCTCTCTCTCTCTCTTTTTCTCTCTCTCTCTCTCTCTCTCTCTCTCTCTTTCTTTCTCTCGCTCTTTCTTTCCCTCGCTCGCTCTCTCTCTCTCTTTTGCTCTCTCTCTCTATCTCTTTTGCTCTCTCTCTCTCTCTTTTACTCTTGTTCTCTCTTTCTCTCTCTCTCTCTCTCTCTTTTACTCTTGTTCTCTCTTTCTCTCTCTCTCTCTCTTTCTCTCTCTCGGTCTCTCTCTATCTCTTCCTCCCGCTCGCCCGCTCTCGCTCTCTCTCTCTCTCTCTCTCTCTCTCTCTCTCTTTTGTTCGTTCTCTCTCTGTCTGTCTCTGTCTCTCCTCGTAATTCTCTTCTCTTCTCTCTCTCTCGGTCTCTCTCTCGGTCTCTCTCTCTCTCTCTCTCTCTCTCTCTCTCTTTCTCTCTCTCTCTCTTTCTCTTTCTCTCCTTCTCGTAATTCTTTGCATCTCCCTCTTTCTCTCTTCCCCCCCCTCTCTCTCTCTCTCTCTCTCTCTCTATCTCTCTCTCTCTCACCTCTCTCTCTTTTTCCCTATCTCTCCCTCTCTCTCCGTCTCTTTCTCTCCCTCTCTCTCTTCTCTCTGTCTCTGTCTCTTTGTCTGTCTGTCTGTCTGTCTGTCTCTGTCTCTCTCTGTCTCTGTCTCTCTCTCTATTCCTCCCTCTCTCTCTATTACTCCCCCTCTCTCTCTCTCTCTTTCTCTCTATTCCTCCCTCTCTCTCTCTTTCTATTCCTCCATCTCTCTCTCTCTATTCCTCCCTCTCTCTCTCTATTCCTCCCTCTCTCTCTCTCTATTCCTCTCTCTCTCTCTCTCTCTCTCGCTCTCTATTCCTCCCTCTCTCTCCCACCCTCCGTATCGAATATGTGTTTCTCTCTTTCAGTGTCTTGCTTTGTCGATTATTTCGTGAGCACAAGCCCTCGATTAAAACCACACGCTTTAAAATCCATCATATATGTTGGCTCGCTTTATGCTTGTCCATTCATTTAATAAGTGGCACTCAACCGCAGACAAATTACAGGTAGATTTTCAAGACTGCGTTTTCAACTAAGCTTATGAATTATGTCACAGTTTTCTGTAGATTTCACAGATTGTGCTGTTGCATTTGATCGCTTATTTTTGTATTAAAGCTTTCGTTTAACAAGCGATCGGTCTGGGAATGTGTCATGTATGTCCAATGGGAGGACTACTTTTATGCCATGTGAACACATGGACAGATATGTGGTGGTGTTTAAAGCTCCCGTACGATGGTACTAGCACACTTCTTCCCGTGAAAACAGTTCAGCGCACGGTCTCAGATCTGGCCAGGTATTTACAAGGGATAAGACCATCTCTCCACTTAGTCACATACCAAACCTGAACAGACAAGGTTCTTGCTGTGCACAGTGCGAGTTTTGTTGATGAATTAATTCGTAAAAGTCACAAGCTTTTCAAGAACTTAATTCATCAACAAAATCCAACTCACCAGAGCAAGCAGTGGAAGTGTTGATGTTTTGGTATGTGTCCAAGTGGGGGGTTCCTGTCCAGATCAGAGATGGTGAGCCAAACTGGTTAAAAGGAAAGGAGAGTGCCTTTGAAGATGCAATGCTGACCCAACAGTCCAAATGTCCTATGTCCTTTTTCCAGCTGAAAGGACTCTAAACGCAAGCAAAGGTACAGTATTTTAAAACAGCAACAGAATTTCAGCAGCAGCAACACGAGGAAAAGGTGGCACGTCAATAACTTAACACGTAGACAAAAACCTTTGTATTAAATTTTAAATTCTAACTCACTCTGTCAGTACAAAGTCATCTTCTACAAAATGTCACGGGATCATCTCAATAAGTTGTAAGAGTGAATTGTCTTCAGCAGTTAATCATCACATTAAACCAACCTGTTTCATAGGTAAACTTCATCACGTGCACCATTATTAGTAAAAATATTTTTAAAAATGCCAAAAACAAAGAGGCTGCCAAAAATGGTATTTGTTTTTTATGGTAAAAATATAAGCTTTTCGTTTTGTTGATCACACCAGAAGAGTAAATGTATGCGGTCTTACTAATGATCATAGGATAACAGTCCGCATTTTTCTATTAGTTCAGAAAACATTTGGCTGCGACACAGTTTTGTATACGTGTAAAGTGTGGGGGAAAGGTACTACTACCTACCCTATGAGCTGTTAGGAGAGGAACTCACCCCGTTTTGATAAGAGTGCTAATTCATTAAGATAAGGCTTGCAGTGAAAAACTAACATACTGTACAACCTCTTTGGTGTCATTTTAACATCTGCAGTGCAAGCCTACGATTAACTCAGTGTCTTTTGAGATAAGGTGAAAGTGATAGCAGTAAAAGTCAGTTTGTGTTTCCTTAGAGGGTAACTGAATGTTTTCCTTATCGCTATCACAAACTGTCATTTTTCTACTTGGTCGTGGGGTTTTCTGATTCTTATTGTGCAATACACCTTATATATAAATTAATATGTAAAGCGCATTGAGCATATATATGATTATGTGCTATAGGATAGCAAATGTCCATTATTATTATTATTATTATTATTATTATTATTATTATTATTATATATACATATATATAAACATATTCATACAAAGCCATAGGTTTAGAGGCTAGACGTCCGTGCCATCACCTTGCCCCAAGAAACATGTTTTAATGTATATTAGTAGTTTCTGTCAGTCTTAGAATCACCTGCATTTATGAGTACACGGTCTCTGCTAAGAAACATTCATATCATTTTTAAGGTGGCTTGGGTGATTATTTACATTTTGTTTAAGTTGGTTGCAATATTTAGACAGTATTAAGAATTCCTAGGCTTGTTAAGAACATTCGTGTTTTTTTATTTCATAATTTTTTTATGAGATAATTTTGTTCATCAAGTCATCCTTTGTTTCTCAATCTGAGTTAAAAGGTCTGTCTTAAGACTCATTCTAGACCAGATTAGATTTTGAATAGGTGTTTTTTTACTGCCAGAAAAGACATCAAAATCACATTCACAGCAGCATCTAACCATTGGAAAGTATGAATGCTTCAGTTCATTAACTGTATTGTTTGTCGTTCAGTTTCTTTGTCAGTGTGTTTGTGTTTATCGTTAATTTGTTGGTAGTTTTTGTTGACACGTCTTTCTTTTAAGCCTCAGTTTGAGGTACGTTTACTGTTACGATTTTATGATCCGCATGTGATACGGTCATACACAACAAAAAGTTAAAAGAGTTAACGGGGTGTTTAAATGTCATTTAATTTTACTCATTGGTCTGATTGGAGAGATCACCAACTTTAGAAATAGTGCTAACATTGATTCAGTAAAAGGGGAGATGATGTCAATGTAAGATAAAAAATAACCGAAGTGTCAAATGTTACGAGCTGGTAAATTTGAGAAAAAAAAGATATGTAATCCTTGTTAATCTGGTTGGACTATTTGTAATCTGTTTGCACACATCATCGCTATATTACACAAAAATATGAAGAAAACAACGGCAAGTGAAGCATATGGTATCTATTTCCTACTTTAGAGTTAACCAGGAACAGTCAACTTTGTTCCCAACAAACACACAAGAACGCATCCCAAATTAACGCAATTGAAAATATTATTTTTTATCACAGTATCTTTAATGCAAAACAGCGCTACTATCTGTCCCTACTGTTGTCAGATTATGAACACAGCTTCATTTTCAAATAATCATTTGTTGGCATTTTTATTGGAAAGGAAAAAGTAATTGATTCTTGTTTTCTTTTTTTCTTTTTTTTTTCTTACTGTGCATGCTTCACAATGGTCATATGTAGGACATTTGTGACCCTCCACCACGAAATGAGTCGCATGTCACCTTTGCATGATTTTCAGATTTTTACGTTTTCCTAAAGAGTTTTTTATGCTCTATCCAGTGGTGAAAACCGTTTTAGAAAAGAGCGAAAACTGTTTGAGTTATAAGCCTGTGACTAAGGTGACCCTCACACTGTTACCAGACACTACCCAGACTTATATTAAGCCTAGCGCAGAACCGCGCGAGGTGACATGCGACTCATTTCGTGGTGGAGGGTCACATTTTTGCCTGGGCACAGCACCGTGCATGCTTCATACAAAGCAAAGCAATATATTATTTGCGCTCTAGCAGACCCCGCAGGCATAGCTTAATAAAACTTATTGAAAGGGATATAAGTACTAAAACCAGTCACTGCTACATCTTTAGAGAAAATAGTATTAGAGTAGATAACACTATAGGATACTGTTGATCAAATGTCCTAATCCTTTACACTTTTAAAAGGAATGTATTTAAAAAGGTGTTCATTGTGTGAAACTACCTTAATGTGTTTTCCTTTAACTCACTGTGATCTATTACCTAAGAGGACAGCAAATGAAAAAGGACATACAAAAAGCACAAGGGAAAGATATGAAAAAATGAAAGCTTAACATTTTGTTGAAAAAAGTGTGTGCAACGAAATGTTGACGAAGTTTTCGTTTTAATTCCAGAATCAGAGTCAGGGTCAGAAGGCTTGTATTTGGCCAGCGGGGGCAAGTTGCTTTCCAGTTCCCATAGCAAGCTAGCAACAACCAATCATCACTATGCTTTGGCTAGTCTGCCGTGTGATACTAAGAAATATCATCCGCTGCTGTTGCTTTGTGCTGCATATTCTTGTTTAGAGCAAACATGCTAAAAAACGAGTTTCGTGCAACTGCTGAAGGAATGAATATAAATAAATGAAAATACATATGAAAGATGCAAGACACACTGGAATCAGTGGTGGACACACTGTTGACAAATAAAGTTGAAGTAAGGGATTTAATTACTGTTGAGTGATTTAAATCTATACATATGTTATCGTGAGAATGGGTTCTTACCGCTCTCTTTCCCATCAAACAGCGAACGCCCAAAAGAAAATAAAGTATTGCATTTGTTTACACACAGACATGTATGTATAGTGTGTTAGGTGCCAATTTAGGGTTCACTTAAGTGTGAGGTAGTCTAAAACAAAAGTGTATACTTTCGCTTTTAGTTGTTTTGTATTGTTTTATCAAATGTAACCCACATTAACATTTATCGATAACATTGAGCCTTTAACTCTTTCTCATTGTGTTTTAGGAACTCCACTTGTAATAATTTTACGAATTGTTCGTATATGAAAAGTTGCTTCTCCTGCTTAGTTACCTCTTTTTATGTCTGGCTTTATGCATATGCACCAGTTACTGTTTTGTTATTTGGGTCGAAGACCAAATGATACAACTCACATTTAATCAACTTTGCACTGTAACTGCTAATAAAGTGAACTTTGCTGGTATGTCCATATTTGGTCACATGTCTGTGGAACTTCAAATGTGATGAAGGTGACGAAGAAGAAAATACAGACGAAGAAGAAGGACTATACACTTGTTGTGTGCTTCATTGCTATAATTGCATGTATACAGTATTATATATCTTGCCAAATCTCTGAATAAATCTTTTAAAACAAAAACCAACAACAAACACACATAAAGAAAAAGAAAAACAATATAGTCATGCTTTCAGAGTAGCTTGCACATTTTTGACGAATCTCAATGCAATTTGTAATGAAAATTACGACAGAAAAAGTTTGAGAGGAAAACAAGCAGAAGAGTAACACAAGTCGTTTTTAATCTGTTTCAGATGTGTGTATATATATCGAGGAATGGGAAGCCACGGCTTGCAGAAACAGAACAGTTCGCTTCAGTCAAGATAGTACTGACCACTACTTTCATTTTATGTCAAGCTTTATACAAATATTTTTGCAAGCTTCGTCGTTGGCTTTCCCATTACATTTGGCAAATGAAAAAAAGAAAAGAAGAACAAACTTTGAACAAACTTGTTTCAGTTTTCATATTGCTTTGCATGCTTTCATTTTAATTTTGCTTGCTAATGCATCCTGCTTCTCCAGTTATCCGATGCATCTGCATACATATTCCTAAATAAAATCCCGCGCATGATATTCACTATTATATCTGTGTCTATAACAGGTTTTGTACAGGTTTTCATTTCATAACTGTTTGTTTGTTGTTGTTGATGATGTTGTTTTTTCGTGTTTTTTTCTCGTGTTGTTGTTGTTGTTGTTGTTGTTGTTGTTGTTTTTCTTTTTTTTCTTTTTTCTTGATAAGTAAAAAAGCTTTGCTGTTTTTGTACGAGCATGGATTCAGATGAACTCAAAAAAACGAATAGCTTTAAAAGGACACAATTGCAAAACAAAAAGAAACAATATACAATCTAAAAGACAGAGAAAGAAAAACAGATTGACAATTCAGAAGGGCGATATTTAAACTGCATGGATACCTGAATTTTTCAATTTTGTCAGTGAACTCAACATGTAACAGAGAAACAGTTAAATGACCAAATAGACCAGACACCAGGTTTGTTTGTTTGTTTGTTTGTTTGTTTGTTTGTTTGTTTGTTTGTTTGTTTGTTTTGTTTGTTTGTTTGTTTGTGTTTTTTGGCGGGGTTGTTTGTTTGTTTCTTGATTGTTTTTACACTTATTTTTTGTTTATTAGTGTGTTCACGTAATTGTGTGTGTGTGAATGTTCGCGTGTTTTTGTTTGTTTGTTTATTTGTTTGTTTGTTTGAAAGTGTACACACAGTGGTTACTCTTTGGTTGTAGTTTTACTTCACTGAAAATACTGTAATATTTTATAAAAGAGAGGTTATACTCATGTGGCATGAGGGCACGCTTAGATAATAGTTGTCACGGTGGTGGTCTGTCTCCCAATGTTGACCTACATCATACCACCTACCCCTCTCTCTCTCTCTCTCTCTCTCTCTCTCTCTCTCTCTCTCTCTCTCTCTCTCTCTCTCTTACTTTCTTTACCTCCCCTCTCTCTCGCTCAATCTCCATCATTCTGTAATAAAGTTTAATCTCTCTCCACTTTTCTTCATTGCTATTGCACATATGTAATGTTAAAAACACACCGCAAAAAGTGTATGTCGCAAACCTTTATAAACAAACCAAAAGCAAAGCACATAAGATATTATTGGGGCTGAGGAAGCGTACGTTGTAAATAGCATGTAACTATGCAATGCGTTGTGTACATAAGGAATTCCAAGAAAAGGAGTAGGGTGAGACTGCAATTAAAACATACTCTTTGCCTCATTCTACTGCATTTAGCTAGATCTGCAATCATTCATTTAGTGTTGTTGTTATTGGACGGTTTTGTTTTATAACTCGTACTTCATTTCAATACATGTCATTGTACTTGTGTCTTACATTGACTTTATTTGAGTTCATTACATCAAGTTCATATTGTCCACGTTCATTTTTCTCGATTAAACGTTCAATACACTTCTACCATTCTATTTTTTAAAGTTCATACAATTCTATGGTATTTTCTTTTCCTTTGGTCAAACGGTCAAACTGAAACACGTACAGGAAATTCTTTGTTCATTTACCATTCTTTTTTTTATTTTTTAGTTCATACTATTCTGTGGTCTTTTTACATTTAGTCAAGATTTGACTTAATGTTTTAACATAGAGGGGGAATCGAGATGAGGGTCGTGGTGTATGTATGTATGTATGTATGTATGTATGTATGTATGTATGTATGTATGTATGTATGTATGTATGTATGTATGTATGTATGTATGTATGTATGTATGTATGTATGTATGTATGTATGTATGTATGTATGTATGTATGTATGTATGTATGTATGTATGTATGTATGTATGTATGTATGTATGTATGTGTATGTGTGTGTGTGTGTGTGAGTGTGTACAGCGATTCAGAGAAAACTACCGGATCGATCTTCATGAAACTTTACATTAAAGTTCCTGAGTATAATATCCCTACACTTTTTTTTCATTTTTTTGATAAATGTCTTTGATGACGTCATATCCGGATTTTTGTGAAAGTTGAGGCAGCACTGTCAGGCTCTCATTTTTCAACAAAATTGGTTGAAATTTTGGTCAAGTAATCTTCGACAAAGCCCGGACTTTGGTATTGCATTTCAGGTTGGAGGCTTAAAAATTAATTAATGAGTTTGCTCATTAAAGTTGTCGTTAAAATCGATTTTTCGCAAACAGATTTCAAATTGATTGCATTGTATTTCTCATCTTCTCTTGAATTCAAAAATATATAGATATGTCATGTTTACTCTAAAAATATGCTCAGAATGAAAGGAAATAGGTTCAGTAAGTACTACGGACGCATGCTTCGCGGCGGAGAGCGTGACCCGGCTCGGTCTTCGGTATGGTTAGCCGAGACTATCTGAATGTAGTCTCGGCGATGATTGGTTTGTGGTGTTGATCTTGACTAAATGTCTTTATATCGCTTCACGCAACTTGGTTTTTTTTGTTTTGCATTGGTCGAACAGTAAAACTAAAACACTTACAGGAAATGGTTTTGTTCATGCTGACTTTTTTGGTTTTTCTCCTTTCTGTTTCCGCTATGTCTGCAGTGTCTGCGACTAACGATGTAACTTTACCCTATGCAGAGATGCCTTTGAAGTTCCTTGAGGAAGCAACCTGGATGAAGGAGGAGTACAAAGACAAATCCAAACAGCCCATCATCTCACTGGGAGACGGGGGCTACAAAGTAACCCAGGCCGGCCTCTATCTCATCTACAGCAGCGTACGTGTGAGGTTCCTTTTATTCAGACTCAAGAGTGTCTTCCTTTTGTCCCCAGTATAGTTTTGCTTTCTTAACCCTTACTTCAGTAGCGTACGTGTGAGGTTTCTTTTATTCAGACGAGTGTGTTCCTTTTCTTTTTTCCCCCAGTATAGTTTTGCTTCCTTCTATCAGTAGCGTACGTGTGAGGTTCCTTTTATTCAGACTCGAGAGTGTGTTCCTTTTCTTTTGTCCCCAGTATAGTTTTGCTTCCTTCTTTCAGTAGCGTAACTGTAAGGTTCCTTTTATTGAGACTCAAGAGTGTGTTCCTTTTATTTTTTCCCCCAGTATAGTTTTGCTTCCTTCTTTCAGTAGCGTACGTGTGAGGTTTCTTTTATTCAGACTCGAGAGTGTGTTCCTTTTCTTTTTTCCCCCAGTATAGTTTTGCTTCCTTCTTTCAGTAGCGTAACTGTAAAGTTCATTTTATTCAGACTCGAGAGTGTGTTCCTTTTCTTTTGTCCCCAGTATAGTTTTGCTTCCTTCTTTCAGTAGCGTAACTGTAAGGTTCCTTTTATTCAGACTCGAGAGTGTGTTCCTTTTCTTTTTTTGTCCAGTATCGTTTTGCGTTCTTCCTTGAGCTTGCAGGTTAACCTGGTAAGAAGTATGGCTTTGAATTATTGCCAAAGCTGTGTTTGTTTGTTTATTCTTTTGTTTGTTTGTTTGTTTATATTTAATCGCAAAGAGTTGTTTTTTTCCCCGATATAGCTTGTATCCCTTGAGAGTGGTTTGTTTGTTGTCTGTTTGATTGTTTGTTTGTTGTCTGTTTGATTGTTTGTTTGTTGTCTGTTTGATTGTTTGTTTGCATTTTATCTCTGAGAGTTTTCCTTTACTGTATAGTTTTCATCCCTGGAACTTGCGTGTCTTGGGACTTAGAAGTATTGCTTTGTATTGTCCGATTATTCACCTAGGCTTTGCTGTTTGTTTGTTTGTTTGTTTGTTTGTTGGTTGGTTGGTTGGTTGGTTGGTTGGTTGGTTGGTTGGTTGGTTGGTTGGTTGGTTGGTTGTTGTTTTTCGTTTGTTTTTTATTTTTTTTATTTTACTTGCGTATTTGTGTGCTTGTTTTTCACCAAACATAGTTTTCTTTTGGTTTCCATTTCTGACTGTATTTTCAAACCTTGTGTTTCTAGTCTACAATACCGTTATCTGTTGAGCACATGGCACACTAAAAAATACAATCTTTTTCTGCGAACTAACAGTAACCAACAGAGTGTAATTTGGTGTCTCAGAAACATCAGACAAAAAACTAAAACTTTCATGTTCTTGACAGTTTAATTCCCCATCTTTCTTTGTGTCTAAGTATGTTCATTACAGGTAGCTTCCAATGTGCAGAAAACGTAACTTTTGCTTCAGTCGTTTCAATGACATGTTTTGCATGACCATATTTTAGCCTACTTTTGTTTTAAATTATTCAGAGATGTTGTCTTGAAGCAATGTAATATGTTTCAATCAATCACAATTATTCTTTTAGTTTGAACGATTTACTCAAATATTTTGCAAAGACTGCAAACATTTAATGATATAACAAAAAAAGTACAATAAGCTTTGCTTATCAACGTGCCCTTAAAACCAAAGTAACATTTGTCGGACGGTTATTATGTACAAAGCGTTACAGAAGTGGTTCTTTTAGTGCTTTGGACGGCCCAATTGAGCAGGCTGAACGAGACATAAGCTTCATTTTTGTGTATGACTCCTGTGTAATCATAAATGGAACTGACGTCACTGCTGTTTGAAAGAAAAATGTGCATGATTGATTAGGTCATTGTTGATGTACGTTCGTGATCATGTGGATTTTGTATTTACAACGAGCGAGTTAAGTATGCTGTTGTTACCAACAATCCGCATTTTGCTATTATACAATCAAGCTTGAATAAATTACAAAGAAATTTTTGAAGACAAAAAAACAACAGAAAAACGAAGCCCTACCTTTCCCTTACTTACACTAACTTAGCTTAACTGAACTGAACTGAACTAAACTCAACTGATTTGAACTTGATTTAACTTAACTTAACTTAACCTGGCCTGGCCTAGCCTAGCCTGGCCTGGCCTAGCCTAGCTTAGCTTAGCTTAGCTTAGCTTAGCTAGGCTTGGCTTGACTTGGCTTGGCTTGGCTTGGCTTGGCTTAACTTAACATCTTAACTTAACTTAACAAATATATCTTTAACAGGTGATGTTTCATGACAACAAACCTCGCCAGTCCCAAGCCCTAGTGGTGAACGGCACTAAACTTTTCAAGTGTATGGACAGCGTGGACTACATTGATACAGACCTGCCCTCTGGGAGCAACCAGGCCAAATACAAGTCTTGTGTCATGACTGGTCAGTTTGCTTCTTGACCGCGACCTCGTTTATCCTTCTTATAGTAATCTTTTTGAATGAAAAAAAAATCTCTTCACATGATTTGTTGTTGTAATAAATGTTGGCAACCAGGCCAAATACAAGTCTGGTGTCATGACAGGTCAGAACAGTTGTTAACACATTGTAATCTTCAACGTATATTGTTATTTTGCAATATGTCATATGATTTGTACAACTAGCACTTCTTTAACTAGAAGACAACCTCTGCTAGGCGAGATTTTATAAATCGAATATATATGATTGTTTTGCAATAACTATAAATCAACTGTTCTCTCTCTCTCTCTCTCTCTCTCTCTCTCTCTCTCTCTCTCTCTCTCTCTCTCTCTCTCTCTCTCTCTCTCTCTCTCTCTCTGTTACAGGTCTTTTCTGAAATTCAGTGTTACCTTTTACAGGAGTGACCCATCTCAAGGTGAACGATCGTCTGGAAATTCAGAATCTCTATGCCAACACAGAGATCGATCTATCAACAGACGCCACGTACTTTGGTGCGGTGTTGATGTCACCAGGAGAAATCAAGACCAACCACTAAACGTACGCCTTACAATCTCTGAAAGCCAATGAGAATCGACAAGACATTTGCAAGACTCAGTAAGACCTTACAGTGAATGTTGTGACCTATTGAAGACCACACCTTTTTTTTAAGCAACTTGATCGGAGTAGACACCAAGGAGATGATAGAGATGTTTCTGTTAAAAGCCTAGAGTATTTTTTGTGTTGTTGTAGCTATAGGATAGAGCCTTTTTATTTTGGCATTTCAGTGACAAATACTGGAAAGGTTTTGCCTCAAGTATGCTTGTTATTTCTCTCTGTGTTTCACATTAAGTAGTTCTTGTACCTGTTGACTGACAAAGAGCACTGATATTGCTATATGTCTGACACTCGTTTTAAAGTATTCTACCCACAGCGTGAAAACGTATTAGGTACCACATTTTTTCAGATTTAAAAAAAGGTTGATTAATTTGTTATGTAAGCCTTTGGCACTTTGTCATGTGAATGGATATTTTGCTTCCTGTGAAGATATCTAATGTCTTAAATCTATTTAATATCATTTAAGTCTTGATTAATTTAACAGAAAGACTCGTCGCGATATAACCTTTGTGGTTGAAAACAACGTTAAACACCAAATAAAGAAAGAAAGAACAGAAAGACACTTAAAGTGTAAATTAAACTCTGAGTTTAAAAATATAATTTAATATAATTTAAATCTTGACTTTTTTAAGAAAAAGGCACTACAAATGTTTAAATAAAAACAGATGGATTCTCTGAGTTTAAAAAAATAATTTAATATAATTTAAGTCTTGACTTTTTTAAGAGAAAGGCACTACAAATGTTTAAAAACCCCAGATGGATTCTCTGAGTTTAAAAAAATAACAGAGAAGTGCCTTATTTATTTCTATTAGCTAAAGCTCAAAAGAGTACCTGCACATATGTGTCACATTCTCTTTGCCATGCACACAGTGCACTAAAACACATTTCTATTTCTGGCACTCAGGTGTTTGCTGAACGTGAACGTGGTCAGTTTCAAGGTAAAACCCTTTTTGAAAAGAACACCAGGTAGTCCTCTTTGGCTGTCTTGGACGAAAATCAAATCCACACGTTTCATACGGTGTCTAAACTGAAAAGACAAACAGTTGATACAAACAGAAAGGGGAGACGTAGCATGGTTAAAGAAAGGAGCATGTTTAACTGTGCAAAATAACAAGGTTGAATGCAATCTGGGTGCATTCGTTGTGCATGTTCCTGCTACACAACCACAAGAGAAATACACAATAACCTGTTACGATTTCTTACTGTTGTTCTGAGAAGAGAATGTATAAAAACTTTCTTTGGTACTTCTTCTATGCACGTGTCAACTCAGTAGTATCAAAGAGTCACTCCGGACATTCCCCCCGCATTGTCTTACACAAGAATACATTTTTATTTTGCGGACATTCCACTTTCTTATGTCTGGTTTAATTTGATCCTACCCAAATGGCATGCTCTGCGAAGCATGTAGGATAAGTGCAAGTGTTTCCATTTTCTCCTGCCATCATTTTTGTCTGTCTTCTCTACATGTGATTGCAGAGCAAAGCAAGGATTGTGTGTTGACATGTGCCTTTTGGGATAAGAGTGAACCAGAAGCAAACAAATCTAAAAATACTATCCTTAAAAGTTGCCCATACTATGGTGAATTACTTTTGGTCAAAGATACACCAGAAGTAGTCATAATGTTACTCTTTGGTCTCCGGTATGTTATAAGAAATGTCATCTTTGGTCTCCTGTCTGTTATAAGAAAGATCATCTTTGGTCTCCTGTCTGTTATAAGAAAGGCCATCTTTGGTCTCCTGTCTGTTATAAGAAATGTCATCTTTGGTCGATACTGAATGAGTCTGATATTGGTTGTAACTGGTTGTGTCATGAGAATTTGTATTCGGCCTGGATGCCCTAGAAAGCAGGTCTATATCAATGTAGTCCACTAATTCATACACTTAACACTTTGCTTTTAGCTGTAATTCACACACGCATGCAGTTTACAGTTTATTAGGCACCTCTATTTCAATTTTCTTGGCTGTGCGTCACGTGATTTCATTTCAAATGCGAATTTCTGCTTATAGAATTTCGTGAAACGACTTTATTCAAATGAATTGAACTGGTGATGTTTTCACACAATTTAGCTTTTAAGTGTAGTTGAATAATGCTTATTTAAAAAAGAAAACAAAAATAGTTAACACATACAAGCAAAAACTGAAGTAAGAAACAACTTTCTTTGAGAGTGCCACTGTATCATCCAATACCTTGTCATCTTTCAGGGACAACATGAAACAAATCTCAGAAAGAAACACGGTGTAGTTTTGTTTTATTTTTTATGTACAGGATGTGTATGTGTGGACAAGCTTTGTAGATGCAGCAGCCTAGATGAGAGAAAATCTTAAACAACAATCAATGAAATAAAAAAAATCAAAAAAATCACTAGAATGTTCAGAGAATAAAAAGAGAAATCAGCCTTATAGCATGAAAGACGCTGGCACAACGAAGACTGTTAAATGAAAAGCTCATTAGCCGAAATTGATGAATGTAGAGGATCATTTTTTAAACTTGGTATCTTCCCGTTTTAGCGATATCGTAGTAGGTACCAGGTTAAATAAATAGAAATTGAGTCACCTGGTATCTTCCCGTTTTAGTGATATCGTAGTAGGTACCAGGTTAAATAAATAGAAATTGAGTCACCTGGTATCTTCCCGTTTTAGTGATATCGTAGTGGGTGCCAGGTTAAATGAATAGAAATTGAGTCAACTCGGGTAAAAGATAATCTGTGAAGTTCCAGATTTTCTTCGTCAGAAGTCGAATTCCAAATATGTGGAATAAGTAAGATAATCGAAGAACAAATATTTACTCTCTGAAGCGGAATGACACGGGTTATGTATGTTGGTGTATGCTGTGCCTATATGTTGGTGTATGCTGTGCCTATATGTTGGTGTATGCTGTGCCTATATGTTTAGTGTGCGGTGTGTGTATTGCTTAGGAGAAAGCGTGCGTGACAAATCTCCTGTCTGTATTTCGATTGATTGTTTTGTAATTGCTTTTTAGCTTACTTTTCAATATTGAGGAATGTGTGGATGAAGGTCTTCAAAAAAATAGAAACTTGTAACGTTCAGCACGTGAAGAACTTTGCCGGTTTGTGTGTCACAATATTTTCTTTTGTTAGTCACAACTCTTATTCAGAGCTGACACAGTTCTTTTATTCTTGCTGATAATCAATGGGATCAGGATAATGATAATGATGATGCTTTGGATTTACATTATGGTGTGAGACTGCAGGACTCTGAGACGTTCGCAAGAACCCAGTCCTCTACGGAAGAGGAAGAGACTACGTGACAGGGCAGCCCTCTACGCTTACTGTCATCATATATGTGACCCTCCACCACGGAATGAATCGCATGTCACCTTTGCACGATTTTTATAATTTTACATTTTCCTAAAGAGTTTTTTATGCTCTATCCAGTGGTGCAAACCGTTTTAGAAAAGAACAAAAACTGTTTGAGTTATAAGCCTGTGATTAAGGTGACCCTTACACTGTTACCAGACACACCCCGGACTTATATTAAGCCTAGCGCAGAACCGCACGAGGTGACATGCGACTCATTTCGTGGTGGAGGGTCACATATTCTGGTGTCGGCCAGGCCCAAGAACTGGTGCACCTGCGGTGTTAGCCGGAAGTTACTAGTAAGCGCAATTTGGACACCCTCAAAGTCGCGTTTGTGAAGTGAATGACTGCCTGGTCCAAGCCTTAACATTGGAACCATAGCACTTACACTCTGGGTAGCCTGAAAAATCCACATGACTCTGATGGGATTCGAACCTCCTGGCCCGCAACCCGGTGTGCTAACCACTATGTGTCACAATATTTAGCGAGAATGAGGAGGTGGCGAGCTGAGAGGGGAGGTGAGGGTACTATGCATTGTAGCCGCTTAATTTTAGCACAGCTTATCGCACACTATAAATGACGTATCATGTATCAGTATCACACACTGTTCAACTGCGTATAACAGACACTTTTATGTGACTGTTTGAGAATTTAGGGAACATACTCCGAAGAAGACATGTACATGAACAGTTCTATTTGTTTTCATTGTAATTCTCTCTGTCTGTCTGTCTGTCTGTCTGTCTGTCTGTCTGTCTCTCTGTCTGTCTGTCTGTCTGTCTGTCTGTCTGATTCTCTGTCTCCCTCTCTCTCTGTCTCTCTGTCTCTCTCTTTCTTTCTGTCAGGCTGTCTGTTTTTCTCTGTCCTGCTTTCGGTTTCTCTGTTTGTCTGTCTGTTTCTATGTCTGTACAGAGTCTGTCTGTCTGTCTCTTTCTCTCTCTCTCTGTCTCTGTCTCTGTCTCTCTCTCTCTCGCTCTCTCTCTCTCTCTCTCTCTCTCTCTCTCTGTCTCTCTCTCTCTCTGTCCGTTTGTCTCTCTCTTTCTGTATCTCTGTCTCTGTCTCTTTGTCTGTCTCTCTCTGTCTCTGTCTCTCTCTGTCTCTCTCTCTGTCTCTCTGTCTCTGTCTGTCTGTCTCTGTCTCTCTCTCTCTCTCTCTCTCTCTCTCTCTCTCTTTTAGTTTTCAGTATAACTACACCTTCTGTTTTGTGTGTGTGATCGTGCGGTGAATAGAGACACGATTCGTGTTGAAATACTACACACATGTAATACAGGGTGACACGAAAAAAACAGATCCCACCAAAAGTTTAATATTTTCTGAAATAATCAGCCGATTCTTTTATTTTTTCAGGTGAGCCAAGCTGAAATGATGTTCTAACAGCCCACCAAGTTTGAGCTTCAAGATGTCATGGACAACGGAGCATAAGACATTTATAGTCGAGGCCTATTTTCGGTCGAATTCTATCCACGCTGCTCAACTGGAATTCAAAAGACAGTTTGGACGTAGAGACTTTCCTGTTAAATCAGTTATCTATGGATGGAGGGATAAGTTCAGAGACCATGGGACTGTCAATAACCTCAATAGTAAAAACCCTAACAGGGGATCCCACTCTGGTCGACCTAAATCAGCAAGGACACCGAGGAATATTGATTCAGTCAGAGAGTCTGTTGTGCGCAGCCCGAGCAAATCTGTTCGCCGGCGAAAATAGGCCTCGACTATAAATGTCTTATGCTCCGTTGTCCATGACATCTTGAAGCTCAAACTTGGTGGGCTGTTAGAACATCATTTCAGCTTGGCTCACCTGAAAAAATAAAAGAATCGGCTGATTATTTCAGAAAATATTAAACTTTTGGTGGGATCTGTTTTTTTCGTGTCACCCTGTACTTTATTCACACGGGTGGCAGCTATCCTTTTATTTTATTATTTGCAGTGAGATGAAAGTGTCTGTCAAACGCATGTTTAATCCGTTGTGTGTATTATTATTGTTAGGTGTTAGAAGCTTTTTAACTATTGTATTGTAGAATGTATTGTAGTTTCGTTTGCAGGTGTTTGTAGCATGT
>NC_090257.1:22759015-22774015 GCF_037325665.1 Littorina saxatilis
CAACCGTGTATGTTCATTACGACAAGAAACAACAGCAAAAGCAGCAACGGCTTGTGTAAACCTTCAAAGCGTACGTGTTATTTTTTAAATCAAGTAGATAGCTGAAGCAAAAATACTGAATTAAAAGCTTTTCTAGTGAGCAACTGTAACAAATCAGCTCCACGTGGACAACTCTTCGCGTTCCATTTAAGCAATACCGTCCATAGCAACTTCAATTATTATACAAACTCTCAAGACCTCTCCTGATTATAACCATATGGAAACGTTGACTGAAATCTCCGGCAAAACAAAAACAGGATCAATGCGGTTACTTCTATAAACTGAGACAAGGAAGTTGTACAGCAAAGCTATGTGTATGTGGAGAGGAGATTCTGTTACAGCTTTGTGCCTCGGGTATCCAGTCGGTTGTACCTTATGTGACGTTTTGTAAATACACACAGAAACTATAGCTTTAGATTTCATCATTGAAAACACAGCTATTTGCTACGAATTGATATCACCCATACATAGTCCAACAAAGCACTAACCGCCACTGACTGTGCCTCACACGATACAACAATTACCAATTCATTTAGCTCTTATCCTCCTGCTCGTTTAACAATTGGTAAAATATGGCTTACCTGGAGATACGAAAATAGAAGTATACGTATTTTTTTGTTCGGATTTTTGACCGCTAAATGATTATTACAGATTTGTTAAGATTGGTTTTTATAAACTTTTGTGAGAATTTCTTGCTTTGTGCAAGTTGAAAACAATGTCGTCGAAGTCTTAGCTGTCACCAAAGTACAGCCATAACCTAGCTGTTGGTTCGACAGAAAAACAAATGGTATACCTGCACACACTTTTCTTCTGATTTAAAACTGAACTGTATATTTTCTGTAATTGGATAAATCATAAATGTTATCTTAGTTTTTCCTGACAAAAACGTCCCCTTCCTGTCGCCCCTACTTTTTAAAAAGTTTGTTTAATAGTTTAGTTACTATAGTTTGAAGAGTGTTAAGAAGAAAACCATTATAGTAACAAACTGAAGTCTTAAACGCTCAAAAGGTAAGAGGCTAAGGATTATACTCGTGCAAATATGTGTCTTCGGTTTTTTGCTTATGACCATTGACTGCATACGGCGAATTTCTACAAAGAAAACTGCTATGAAGAATACATTGTGATTATCAGGTATTCCTGATCGCTCATGAGTACGTTTTCTCTTGAAGGCAGCAAAATATCAAGACGCGATTTTCCACCACTATACACAAATTCCCGGCCGTCGCCATATCAATATGGGAGAAACTCTATGCTTACTTGATTTTTCTGTCCCCAGAACTAGTGTCTATTTGGGACATGACGTGGTTATATGCTAGGGGGAGGAATTCCATCGTTAGGGAAGAATAGATAGTCATACGAAGACCATGATTACGACAGGTTCTTGGAGATCTGCATCGCTCTTAGGGTCAGATTTGTCGATGTTGGTATTATATTAATTGTATAATGTAGTAATCAGCTACCAGAATGTTCACAATACTTCCAACTTGTACTGGCTTTCAATACAGTGAATACTGAATAGTTTAACGAAGTCTTCATGGAGAGAAATGCCAACGAAGCAGCAACGTTTCAAGACAAAGACAAACTACTGTAACTACTACAAGAATACTGAATTCAATGTGTATAAAAACAACTGTAAGTCCAACATTCTAGCTACTGTTATCAAGAAACAAGATATTTTGTTTACCTGCGTTTAAAATGTACGAAGCACATTCGCGAAATGTTCACATATCATTGGTTCGACCTAGATCATCAAAACTGGAAATAATGTGTGCACAGTTTTATACATCCAATGACACTGGTCCAGCTTCAACGGAAAAACGGTACGGGAATTCACCGTAAGTGCTCAGAACATCACGTAAACAGATTCAAACAGTAACTCCTTTGATCATAACCCCCCCCCTCCCTCTTATATATTTCCTCCCATCAAAACAAATCAGCAAATTAATCTCTAAAGAAATATACCTACCTCAGCAGACTCACCTACGCGAACATTGTACAGACAGCCATCCTTACCAAGGTGTCGAGAACTTCTGACTAACCAGCTCTCACGAACATAATTTTACTTGAACAGTTTAGGTGTATACCAAAAATAGTTGTGTAAGCCAGGTAATCCTGCAAACTTATATTCTTACCTATCAACAAGGTAACTGCATGATGTCATTTTGACGTGTTCCCAGATATACCCTTTCGTCATCATCTGACGTGTATTCTACCAATACCCCACTAGACCAAACAGACCTAAAGAATACCTACAATCGCTCTTCGGATTTTGCCGACTGGGGAATCCCGTGTTCTTATACAAGCACCCAAAACTCAGCGCGTGCTAAATTTGTCGCTAGGGACTTTCCCAGGGTGCGAGCCGGGAGACGAGTTTCGCATGCAGAAGCTCCGCCCACGAGGAAGTAATTGCGACCAATCAGATACCAAGAGATTGGAATTTCCTGCCCTATTTTTAGCACAAGAGGAAGTATTTGTATTGTGGATCGTGATATACCCCTAAGGTACCCGCGTGGGTGGCTCTTTCTTTTGGTATAATGTACTAACACGCGGCCAATGCAGCTTTTGCTTTTGTTCAAAGGTAAAGCATTTTCTCAGCTAGAAATGTAATTTTCTTTTTTTAATGTATGTTACACAAACACACAGTTAACGTGTTACAATTCACAAGTTGAGTTTTCCGAGATTAACACAAAGGTAAGAGATAATAAGTACCTCTTCGTGTCCGCTTGTTGTAAGAAGAAATTGTCAAAGACGAAAAGAGCAGGATCCTTAACGTAAGGAAGATCCCTGGCGGTTTATTCCCAAAAATAACACAGTCATGTGACTTTTTGCGTATGTTTAAGTTACATACTGTTATCATGTATACCTCACTGAACGATCAACGAGATAGTGTAAACACCAAAGACAATGTCTTAGGTAGGTCATCAACAAACACTTTTTTTTAAAGCTCGACGCATAATGTCGCACGATGAACATTAAGAACCCTGTTCTTATGCTTGTTTTCTTTTTATTAACAGATTTTGTTTTTCAAAAAGGATTGTTAGAAAATAAAGTGCCTCGAAAAGAAAAATATCAAACAAAACAATGTCAATCTTTTTTTTAGTCAATATGGAACACACTTTACATCGAATTACTGTCGCATGCAACCTGTTTGTAAACATTAAAATTGGTTTCAGAAATTATTTTTAAAAAAACAGAAACAAATCCCAACAAGTCATGTGTATTTGGAACCCAAATGTCTTGAATAACTTTTGGACGCAAAGGCCAAGTGTAATATATTAGAATTGTTAACAATTATTGTCTACCTATCTGAGAGACAAGCCTGTCTGTTTAAGAGATGGTCTAATAATACTTCCCATGCCACAACAGAATGTGATGGTGAAAAAGTATTGTTCTACTCTAGATTAAAAGAAAATTAAAACAGACAAGAAAGGTTAGTTATTGGAATGTTTAAGTTTTGACAAGACGAAAGACTTACAAGTGCGTCGACCAGATGGTCTTTATTGTGAACAGACACAAATAGTTATCAGAAAGAAAAGAAATAGTTCATCTAAACAGGCGTAGTGAACATTATTGTTGTTGTTATTGTTTCTGTTTTGGAACTCTACGTTATATGCTAATGGAAAGTACATCTTCGATAACCGAACTCCAAAATAGTACCAGAGACTAGCAGCAACATGTTAAGCAAATTCAACTCAATGACCATTACTGTTACCTTACAACTTACGGGTGTACTGTGTCTGCTTGCAAATGTTTGCAATGTACATATTGTTCATTAACGTAAGGAAACAGGTTCTTTACTTGATACACACAGTATAAACATAAAGTACCGTAAAACACATTGACTTAATGGTTACTGTGTTTCAAGAATAATTTCTCTAGGTTGTATTGCGCACTAGAAAACGACTTAAAACGACTATTTTGTGACACACACTAAACTTGGCAGAGTGTTGAAATAAACAGCGCAAAACGACACATTTCTCTGTTTATCAGAACCTTTTTTTCTCTGCTGCATGTGAAACACAAAACAGGAGACTAAACCAAACATGAAACAGATTGTTGCAAAAGAAAGGCTGGGTAAAACTACAGGCTCCGCTCAGAATACGAAAAGTGCTTGCATTACCCTTTATGCCCATACATTGGGTGGTAAGACAGTTTTAGCCTTGGTAATTCCCCGCACGGTGGGGGCAGAGAGAGACAAGGTCCCTGGACTTTCCAAGATGGGTATATTTGGAACTTAGAATGACCCTCCAATTGAGATCCCACTCGCAGGGGAAACCCCAGTTTCGATGGTATAAATTGAAACTCTGGGGTCCGTGTTTGCTCTTTTCCCTAAACTTGGCTGCTGCTTGGAGGGTGTAAATCTACTGGAGAAAGTTGGAAACATCCCTGGAATTTTCTGCAGGTAGGTCTTTTTTCACGCATCATAATTTGCATTTTTAGCACGGAAACATGATGCGTTTATGCTTTCCACGTTTTGGCGTCAGCTGTTTCGCGAAATGTAGAACGTAACAAGTTTTAAAATTTAAAACAAATACGCACAAAAAGTTAAAGTTCTGTAACAGCTCAAGAAAGGTTCCACACTGTATGGAAATACCAATCTAATTCTTTGAAAGGGTCTATTCAAATGACAAAAAACGTGTCAACTGAATTTTGGAAAGATCTGCCAAGCTTCAGCATCAACCCCCATCTTGCTTGTTGGAGAATTCGGTCAATATGAAGGTCGTTGTCCACAAGTTTTAGAATGCGCAATTCGGTCGGCATGTGTTGCAAAAGTATTTCCGATGAGGGTGCGTTTAATTGTCAAAAGGAACACTTTAGTTGTGGGTTAGATAAGGAAGTCATAAGTAATCTTCTACGTGTGATCGACAAGAAGAAGAAGATAAGCTATCCTTTCGTGATACAATTTAAAAATAAATATATATATAAATGCTTCGTTTATGTAACAGTGATTCATAGATCCATTTATGAAAATGTGTGGTTGTCGTACATAGCTGTAGTTTTAAACTAGAAAATATTAACCGAGGCAGTTTAATTCAAATGAAACAAATGTCATATATTGCACCGTCAAACATCACTTTCTTTCTTTCTTTATTTGGTGTTTAACGTCGTTTCCAACCACGAAGGTTATATCGCGACGGGGAAAGGGAGGGGGGGGGGGGGGGGGGGAAGATGGGAAAGAGCCACTTGTTAATTGTTTCTTGTTCACAAAAGCACTAATCAAAATATTGCTCCAGGGGCTTGCAACGTATTACAAAAACATCACTTCAACGTTTATTTTATAACAGGGGTCAAAAAGTGTCTACACGAAATTTGTATCGCTCTTATCACATGATGCAGTTTGCAACCTCGATTTATGCGTTTAGCAGTGGAACATTACCATAATTAACACGTGTAGCGAACTACACTACACATGATAGTGCTGCAAAACGTAGAGAAATGTACATTGTTGACGGCAGAGGTAGTTTCTCTCGCACGCAACGTTAATATTTACAGGTTTCCATTGAAAATAAGAAGTGCATAAAGACATACTCAATGTTGGAGTTTTTGTACTAGCATCAATGAGCAGGCCACAATGTCTACAGGCGAGGGTTTAAAAGCAGTAGTTATAAACTAAAACAGGTGCAGTTTATGGAACGTTTTTTTATAGACAAAACAAAACCATCACAAGAACCTCGACCTATAAATAAATGGTACTGACAGATACAGTCTAATTCAGCCAAGGCAGCCATTTTATGATTAAATGGTCAGTGAAGTGTACCTAACTTTGTCTCACAAGACGTGTCTTTAATTCTCAAACAGCTAAACGGTACTGTATCATGTAAATAATCTTGCTTAAGCATGAGAAAAGTAAGCTACCTTCTGTTCTGGTAAGCCACTACTGTTTCTGTGTTCGATTTTCTTGATGATTTAAATGACGGCTACACAAAGCAAAATATTCACAAGGGCTAGGTATTTACATTGTCTCCATACAAAAACTGCAGTGTTTATCATCAAGAGTCTATTTGAAGCATGTGGTTCTGTTTCAGCTTGATTTTTGAAGATGCAGAAGTAGAGATGTCTGGAATGGCTGGAAACAACGATGAAGTTCCTGCACAACGGCGTATGAGCACTGGTTATCTGTAAAACAAATATTCTTTTATCAGTTAGTTAATTAAAGGTTATAGATTTTGCAACAGGGAGTGTACTATGTTGGAAAGATTCTTTAAGATTCATCAGTGAAACAAAAAAACATAACACATAAATACACTGAAAATAAAAAGACAGACCATATATATTGTTCTTTGGTGAACGCTCTTTTTCATTGCATGTCTTTCCCCCACCATTCTCTGTCGTTCTTTATTTCGTACTTGTCTCTTTAACATCCCCCCCTCTCTCTCTCTCTCTCTCTCTCTCTCTCTCTCTCTCTCTCTCTCTCTCTCTCTCTCTCTCTCTCTCTCTCTCCCCCCTCTCTCTCTCTATCTCTCTCTCTTTCTCTCTCTCTCTCTCTCTCTCTCTCTCTCCTTCCCCCCCTCTCTCTCTCTCTCTCTCTCTCTCTTTCTCTCTATCTCTCTCTCCTTCCCCCCCTCTCTCTCTCTCTCTCTCTCTCTCTCTCTCTCTCTCTCTCTCTCTCTCTCTCTGATACTACAACTCTGCATATAGTTTGTTGTGCATATTACCATACTAAAATACACACAAAAAGACCAATATTAAACGGAAACAATGCTCGTGACAATACGTCAAGTGCACGTGGTTGAAATCCAAGTGCTAGAAATTGGAATGTCAACTATTTGGAACAGTCCCTTGCAGAGAACACTGATGGTGCAAACAACTTTTAAGCTTGCGACACACGCGTGATTATATATAAACTCGACTTGAGATGAAGCTGATACAATTCCTAACATGATCAAATCCCATCAAATATAACCAAAATGACTAGAATGACTCCTAAGCAAACCTTACTGCAGGTAAACACCGTGGATTTCAAGCCTCCGGGGAGTTCTGCAGACTGGAAGAAAAGTCTCGGGTGCCAATATCACGTTGCAGGATGACCCAGACTTCGAAGTCTATTGGCAACGGTCTGCCGCATGGTAGCCTGCAGAAACAACAATACTGGTAAGAATAATCCTTAGGCCCCAAAAATGTTTGTCTCCTATGACAAGCCCAAAGAAGTTAAGGGCGGTAGGTCGGTATTTTTTCAAGATTGTGACTGTGAAAGTCGATGTAAGTTATTGCCTTTCATTGTCTCATTATCATTTGCATGTCTGTCTACTGGAGCCAATTGATGGGACTCGCGCTATAGAAAAGTTATTTATTATTATTATTATTATTATTACTGAAAAGATCACGTACAGTACTTGTGAATGCTTTATTTTGTTTATAATCAAACTTTCCATACACCTTTTTTAACGTAAGCAGTCATCGTGTTTCGGGTTAATACTATCATTAAGGTTATGATGACACAGATATTGGGTTCATGGCATGTATATCCTCCATCTCATTACCGCAAAGTATTCGGAAGGTTCCCTGTGTCCTTATCTCAAAGGTTATAATGACAAAGCTATTGGGTATATGGTATGTATATCCTCCATCTCATTACCAAAGTATTCGGAAGGTTCCCTGTGTCCTTATCTCAAAGGTTATGATGACAAAGCTATTGGGTATATGGCATGTATATCCTCCATCTCATTACCAAAGTATTCGGAAGGTTCCCTGTGTCCTTATCTCAAAGGTTATGATGACAAAGCTATTGGGTATATGGCATGTATATCCTCCATCTCATTACCACTTCGGAAGGTTCTCTGTGTCCTTATCATTAAGGTTATGATGACAAAGCTATTGGGTATACGGCATGTATATCCTCCATCTCATTACCACTTCGGAAGGTTCTCTGTGTCCCTTGTCAGAAATACTTCAGATGAACCGGACCAAGCACAGGGCATAGGGACCCACATGCGTGCCCATATAATCTCTTTGTCTGAAATCACATGGAAAAGATTTGATAGTAAACACTCATGGAATAACACCAATGCAAGGATTGAAATTGCAACAAAATAAAATGACTTGTATACAGTTACCATACTGTTATCTTCATAAACATTATGATATTGATCTTAAAAAAAATTTATTATTACATTTACTATAGACAAAATTGATTTTACACAGTTTGCAAAGCATCATTTATTTTCGGGCTGCAAATTGCAAAAACAACATTATTTCTTCTTCGCACGTGCAGTCGTCATAGTTCTTCTGCTTGCAAAAGAGAAGCAATTAACACCTAAGTATATAGATCAATTCCAAATACATACTAAATAACATCTTTCTCAATAACAAAACAAAAATACAAAGAGGCCCCATTTTTACCATTAGCTTCACTCGCAAGATGAGTCATACCAACTTCATGTTGAGAGACGGATGATGTCCAAGTTCAACAGACTATAAAGCAGATGAAGACGAAGAAGTTTAAAAGTCCTCATCCACAACCGTTGGTTATTCCTTGAGCCAGTAGGGGATTCTCCGAGCCACGTTCACTTTCTTCATTCTGGCTTCCAAGGTAGACCAGTCTTCTTTTGTGAGTAGGTGGCTCGCTCATAATATTGGGGCTCGACCTTTTTGGCAGCCTATTAGATTCTGAAGGTCCCGAATAGCCAACTAGGTTGAAGGGACAGGAAAATCCAACCAATATTCTGTATTGGTAGCTTTGGAGCTCAAAAACAACTGAAAAACAGCTGAAAAACAGCTGAAAAACAGCTCAAAACCAGCTGAAAAACAGCTGAAAAACAGCTCAAAAACAGCTCAAAAACAGCTGAAAAACAGCTGGGGTTTTGTTGTTGATGCTCCAGAGAAAAATGTTTTCAAGAATTGTCTGTGTATCGACTGGTCCTCGCCTAGCGTGGAAATCTCGATTGGTCGGATTATTGTTCTTGCTTGTGGTGTACAGGTCTGGGATTGTCTGGTGTCCTCTCTACACTGTGTATCGACTGGTCCTCGCCTAGCGTGGAAGTCTAGATTGGTCGGATTATTGTTCTTGCTTGTGGTGTACAGGTCTGGGATTGTCTGGTGTCCTCTCTACACTGTATCTTGGGAAGACAGATCGGGAGCTTATAGCTGATAAAATACTGTTACAAAGACGACCAACAAAACAACGTCCACAAACACTGGCGATGTTATACACACCAGGGCTTCCCTAACTGTCTCCCCGGCGTACTGTACGCACTAGAAATAGAAAATATAGTACCAGAAAATCTTGGAGGGGGTCCTGCGATGCACTAAACCTGAAAAGAGCGGGTCCCAAGACGAATTCGCGCTATCATGCGTACCGTCAGCACTGTTTTTCAGACTGTAATCGTTTGCTACTTTCCATACAGAATAGACAAGAGCGTACACTTCGCTGCATTCCAAAACGAGAATATTTTCTGTCGTATCTAACCGATATGTAAAATAACGCTTCTGTAAAGATCTCATGGAATTTCCAAAAGTCCTCCTGGTCTTTTGACCCTCGAAGGTTCCGCAAAGGGGGTCCTTGGGTCTCCTAAAAAAATCCCCGGACCCTTTAAATAGAGCACCTGTGGGGATCCGGGCGTCCCTGCAGCAAACAATGTGGAAGTTATGATATTGATGTTAACAATATTTAACCATGTTTCTCTCTGATGATATTTTGCAGAATCGCAGCGACGCTTTGACCTTACAATATGCCTGCTATGGAAGAGTCACCTACCAATCATGCTGTCTGAATTTGCAGCCTGAGTCCACTCTTGTAAGCGGTTTTTGTTTTACAACTATGGTGCGTCACGACATGTTGACTGCATTCAGTAGAGTAATGAAGGTTTGGTCAAGTTTCTTTTTTGTCTACTACTTTTTTTTCTGTTAGATGCCGTCCCCGTGGTAAAAAGCCTTTTTTTTATCTAATAAAACGCAGAATACATCCTTAGTTTCTGCTTTTAATTATACCTCATTTGTAATGCCACAAAAGGTAACGTTGTATCTGTGAACCCATAAATATGAGAACTTCATTTAGGTAGAATCCACCTATACATCTGGATGCAAGGGAAGCAACTCGTTTTGTTGAATTGTCATTTTTAGTGATCCTGATGTTTCTTCAAGTCGTTTCTCCAAATGCATTTAGACACTTATTTATCGAACGATACTTTCAACGCATATCTCGGTGCAAAAACGTTGATGGTCATTCAGTCGCGTTATTGAGGAGTCTTGCTTTTTATAAACAGTACAAGATACAAGCTTTCTCCTATTAGTTGCCCCTTTAGTTCACATCATATTGCACGATGCATTTTTTGTTTCAGAGCGCACCATGCGAAAGGCTGACACATGGCTCACCCCATAGCATATTCCTGTGCACACTCAAACACAGGAGGACCCACAACAGGAAAAGTACGGCAACGTGAATATTACGTCCGGGTACAACTATAACAACTCGCAAACTCGTGCGTGCAAGCAAACCCTCAACCCAAAAATCTCAACAAAACAAGCCCAAAATGTACTGTTTGCACATGATTTTCAAACCCCAATATTTGCATCCAATTGCAGAGCCTATTTTTCACACAGATTACTCTGGTGTGTTAAGAATCGTTTGGGGGTAAATTGCGAAATACGTTGATACTTGCGAAATTGGAACAGATATTGCGAAGAGGTTATTGTTTTGTATTGTCCCCACAGCCTATATAGCGAAGAGAGTTAGTAGGGTAGTAGTGACTGATGAAAACAGTCAATGGCTGTCGTGTGTGTTGATTACGTGGAGTATTTGCAGCCTTTCCATTAAGGTAAAGTTCGTTTGCATGCTTCGGTTTTGCTCTATATCATTCAGTCCATGACATTTTCTCCCGATTAGAATTATTCGGTAATCGAAATGCCTCAAAAATTCAAGGGCATTTTCCCAGGGCGTGCGAATGTGTACCACTTCAGTACAGAAGGAATACACTCTACATAACTTGCGTGAGTGCAATGTACGTCATAAGCTTTTCTGTTGAGTCAGACTGATAGACATATTTATGTATTACTCCACCCAGCGTGGCTTTACTTGGACAATGCGTTCTAAAGCTGTGACCCAAAGGCAGCATATAATTCAATATTCTTCTCCCCCCTCTCTTCTATAATCTGGTGGGGACGTCGGGGTGGGTGGGAGCTGTTACTGCGTCGTTTGGTTTCATATCAACACTTTGAGTGTGACTTAACCGTTGAAAGTTAGTGCTTAATCGGAAACGTGAGTGCTGAGGTTCTCCTGTGGTTGCAAGAATGAAAACTGCTGCATGCAGCAAAACACTATGTTAACACTTAAGCATTTACACACACAGAAGATGCGAATCAAATCGAAAAGTAAACGTCACGCAACTGCGCACTGGAATCTAATCGAAAAGTGCACGTCACACAACTGCGCACTGATATTGCTTGAAATCAAACTGTAGGATCATTTATTTTCCAAGATATGACAAATTGAACTTACCACATAGTTCAGAGTATATGCACAATCAAAGAATTGGATATATGAAGGTTTTCATTCTACCCAAAGTAAAATTTTTACCCATTGTGGTTTTCTTTGGAGTCTGAGACTGAACTGTTCCTGCTTGATATTTAGAATAACTGAATACCAGTTTACAAAAGGGCTCAATACTTTGAAGTGGTCCAGATACAGTTACTAAGTTGCACAGAAATTACAATTTGAAATAACAAACTGATTTAAGGTTTCATGAAAAGTTTGTGTTGACATTTTTGTATCATAACAAGTTGTTGTCAACCAACGTCAAGTTAAAAAGAGAGTTAGGCATTTCACATGTGAAGTCACACTCGACTTCAAATAATGTTACCTATGTAGGCAATGGCATTGAATATACCATAGATAATTAATTGAGTTCTTGACTAAACATTATGAGACAACGCGTAAATCATAATTAAGCCCTATAATAGTTTGTCAGAGGTCGGACTTCTTTGTTTGGACTGATTAAAATCGGGTTACCTCCCTTTCAAACTAAAACTCATTTGTAGTAACTGTTGTGCATTGAAGACAATATTTTTGTTGGATGGAATACAAGATACAAGATACAAGATACAAGAAATTTTATTGTCCTCATCAATACAAGGAAATTTGGCATGTGTGTGGCAAGACATAATACACTGATACATAGACATTTACAAAGCAACAACTGAAGTTCAATATCAGCACACCCTTACGCACACATACCCACTACTTCAGACACACAGGCTACATGTGCCCCTCGGACGTACGCAACCCACAATCCACCCAGCCAAACAGCTCCACATGCACTTACTCATTCATGCAGCACTCAAGCGCCCGGCCATGCACAACTCACACACTGGAACCCTCGTACGGCTACATATGACACCCGCACAAACATTACAGCCTCAAACATCGTACTAGATCTACAACTAACAAGCATACATCCACTATCAAACACCGAATACATCATCACACAATATTTAGCTGACAAGCAGAAACAGGAAACCCTCTTTCCTCTGACGTTTTTAAAAAGTTCTATCTGAAATTCATTACCACGGTTGAACAGTCAAAAGAAGAACAACCGGACAATTCTCTTCGCGTCTGTCCTTTGCAGTGCATTGTTGTGGCTTTACGCGAAGATACACTGCACATAAAGCTCATTTTTTCTGATGTTGTCTCATTAAGACACCCCCTCCTCTACTCTGCGGCTTTACCACCTCCTCTCACTACCAGCACTTAGTGAGAACCTCTCAGCCCTACGCTTTCTGAGCCGACCCCCATCTCGTTCTCCCTGATCCTCTCCACTATGGAAAGAACACCAGAGCAGGTCTTCCCTCTCCCTTCGTCCTTGCCACCCTTCTCACTCTCCTCAAAGTCTCACAAGCTGTTTAGCCTTTTGGCACTTCTCCAAACCCTTCCAGTCCGCCCATCCCAATGCCCCACTATGCTTGTCGCCCTCATGTCTCTCAGCTGCAAAGGAGACATTCACCGCCTTCTGTTCCATCTCCTCCCCCATCCACAATCGCCATCCCCCGGCTCCCCTGCCGTACAATGTCGCAGCTGCGCACCCCACTGTGAAGACCTCCACCTCCACTCACCAATGTAGGTCTATGACCTCAACTAGGCCTTCCATAGCTCTCTCTCTCTCTCTCTCTCTCTCTCTCTCTCTCTCTCTCTCTCTCTCTCTCTCTCTCTCTCCACCCACCGTTTGGCCTCATCCTCTACCTTCTCCGTCCAGACCTAAAGTCCACCAGCACACTCTCTCACGGGTTCATCCAAACCACGCTCTCAGCACGTGACAACCTAGATACCCAAGGTCACGTGGTGGTGGAGTGGAGAGGGTGGGTGGCACAATGAAGGCCATTCAGTGGATTGAAGCTGGGTGGACTTTTGCGGGTGAGAATATGGGGGGAGGGGGGGGGGGGAGGTTTGTGAGGGTGGTGGCTACCGGGTAGGGTTTGCACCAAGGTGAAGGTTGAGGGTAGGTTCCGATGGTGAATTTAGGACTTCTTTCTGGAGGTGGAGGTAGGCTACATTCTTGCTCGTTGAGGTGGCAATAGCCCGCTTTGTCCAAACCGCTTGCCAAGAATGCATTGCATATTGCCACCTGGTAGTAAGGGTGTAGGGGCTTGCGCCAGAGACGAGTGGGGTGTAAGGGGGGGGGGGGGGGCATGAAGAGGCCAGGTGCGAGTCTTCGTTTCCAGATTTATTAGTTCGGAATTTGTTTACAAGGTAATATAGAAACCCAGACCTGGACCCAGTTTCTGAGAAACTGTCGCCCTAAATGGTAGCACTGTTGACCTCATTCGTGCCTTACACAACGAGCAGTATCCAATAGGTCGCACTTTTAGCCTTGAAAAGTCCGCCAGCACTTTTCACCGCAAGATACGTTCTTATAATTGATTTACACCAAGGCAACTTTTTCCGTATGAGCGACCTCTGACATAAGTTCCATTTTACTTGTAAAGATTTTGTACTGAAATGACCCTCCCCCCCCCCTCTTCCCCCTTGCCACAAAACGAATTTAAATGTTAGACTTAAGTCAGGTACCCCCCTCCCCCACCCCCCTAGCTACAAAACGAATTTAAATGTTAGACTTAAGGGCAGGAGCTACCTTCAAATACACCGTTTTTCTCTTCCAAGTCATTTAGTTAGTTAGTTAGTTAGTTAGCTGTTGCTTTTCGGGTCCAGCGGACCATAATAGGCCAAATCAGGACCCCCCAAGTCATTTGACCACAGCATTCATGAAACAGAACTGTCACAGCATTCATGAAACAGAACTGTGCTTCAATGTATGTAGAGTAATAGTATATGATCAAAAACAAAATATGGTTTTATATTGACTTAGTAAAAATTATTAAATGAAAAATAAGCAAAGCGATGAATCAAAACATGTTAGTTCACGGATGACAAGATAATTTCAAAACTATTCATCGCAATGATTTGAACTTTTGCAGAATTGTTTTAGACATTTTGATAGATGTTTTGTTCCAGAGGATTTTTTCTAGGAAAAACAGTTAAAGAGATACACATTTTCCAGTTTTCATAAATTTGTTACCCACAAAGTCAACATTTGTATCTCTTTAACTGTTTTTCCTAGAGAAAATCGTCTGGGAAAAAGACATCTATCAGAATGTCTAAAACAATTCTGCAAGAGTTCAAATCATTCTGATAAATAGTGTTGAACTAATCTTGTCATCCGTGAACTAACATGTTTCGATTCAACGCTTTGCTTATTTTTTATTTGATAATTTTTGTTTAAGTCAATCTAAGAGCAATTTTGGGGGACCATATACTATCATTCTACGTACATTGAAGCAAATGCACACCAAATTTTAACACAAACAGTTCTGTTTTATAAATGTTGTGGTCAAATGACTTATAAGAGAAAAACGGTGTATTTGAAGGTAGCTCCTGCCCTTAAGTCAGAGGTACCTGTGTGTCCAAATGCATTGATAAGATAATATGAGTGCCCGAATTCAAATGATACACTAATCGACATAACAAACACTATC
>NC_090257.1:22779015-22806967 GCF_037325665.1 Littorina saxatilis
GGTTATAGAAACACGAAAATATCCAGCATGCTTCCTCCGAAAGCGGCGTATGGCTGCCTTAATGGCGGGGTAAAAACGGTCATACACGTAAAATCCCACTGGTGCAAAAAACACGAGTGTACGTGGGAGTTTCAGCCCACGAACGCAGAAGAAGAAGAAGAAGTAAGGGCCTTGATTTTGTGCTAATAGCACAACATGTCTGGTTTCTGAGAAACAAGCGAGCGACCTTGTCAAGTGCAGACAGGAATATACTAGATCATTGTCAACTCGCAAGGGTGGGGTGAGTTTGCTGTTGTTTTGAATGCATGTTTACCGCGACAAACCTTGACATACTGTCTCCCTGTTATTTTGGATTGGATTGGATAAGATTTACAGTCCAGTGAGGTTACCCTCATGGAAATTCGGGCTGCTTTCTCCCCGGGGAAAGCGAGCTGCCATACATACGGCGCTACCCATATTTTTTTTTCCTGCATGCGTGTATTCATGTTTCCTGAGACTTAATGCCGTGTGAGATGGAATTTTTTTACTTTATTCCAAGTCCCACGGGTATTTGATGGACATTTTTATCTATGCCTATACAATTTTGCCAGGAAAGACCCTTTTGTCAATCGTGGGATCTTTAACGTGCACACCCCAATGTAGTGTACACGAAGGGACCTCGGTTTTTTGTCTCATCCGAAAGACTAGCACTTGAACCCACCACCTAGGTTAGGAAAGGGGGGAGAAAAATTGCGGCCTGACCCAGGGTCGAACACGCAACCTCTCGCTTCCGAGCGCAGGTTTTAATTCAACGTGACATGCACTACATGCTTGTGAAGAATAACAAGAAACACACGTACTTATTGCTGTTCTGTGTGAATATATTTCCTGTCTTTTGTCATCGACTTTCAATGATCTCTCAGAGCAGGATATCTAAACAGGGAAAACTTATAATAGCTTGGTCCCGTTTTGTGACATATCAGTTCTGTCTTTCTAATGGGAATGACACGTGCCTCGTATTGAATAGAAACTACTCTAGATTTCTGACTTTTTGTGTTGTATTGACTTAAATAATGATTCACATACATTGACAAAATCCTCCGTTTTATTTTTTTGTCTTTTGCAGTAACTCGTTTGTATTTAAATGCCCTTCACACCCTCTGATGACCAGTTTTCTTGGAGTTAAGTAACTCTAAATCTTTGTGATTTACTGGAGCTACGCATAGAATCTGTGCAGGCAATACTTCGTGGAAGGAAATTTAGATCTTCTATCCAACGTCCCCATCTCCTTCTACCCCCAACAATCACTCCGGTTCTGTTGACAGAAAGTACTAGTGCCATATTTGGTCTCCCAAGGTTTAAAGGGTAAGTGCCGGAGAAACTTCCGGCATCGAATGTCTGCAAAGCTGAGCTAGTCAGATCCTGACCAATGTGTCCTGCGGGTAAAGTACCAGGCAGATTATTCCCTGAAAAAGCTTGAATATCCATATTTTAACTCGTTGCCACGGAATGAAAAAAGGACCACATGTCCAGAAAGCGTGAATGTCCATGACTTGACTATTGGCCACAAAAAGAAATTCAAGTAGCATAATTATTCACAGAAAACGTGAATACTCATGATTCGACTCTTGGCCACAAAATGAAATTCAAGTAGCATAATTATTCACAGAAAACGTGAATACTCATGATTCGACTCTTGGTCACAAAATGAAATTCAAGTAGCATAATTATTCACAGAAAACGTGAATACTCATGATTCGACTCTTGGCCACAAAATCAAATACAAGTAGCATAATTATTCACAGAAATCGTTAATATCCATGATTTGACTTTTGGTCAAAAAATCAAATGCAAGTAGCATAATTATTCACAGAAAGCTGGAAAATTCATGATTTGACTCGTGTACATACATTTTTTTTAAACAGGTAGCATATTCACACAAAAAGTAGTACTATCCATGTTTTGACTCTTGACCATGGACTGAAGATAGTAACTTTCCCAGAAGCATGAATGTTCTGTTTCTAGCCAAAAGTTTATGGAAACAAATGTTGCGCATTGCAAGTACCTTCTTTTCGATAATTACAGAAAAGTAGGTTTACTTTCACGAACTATGGGCCAAGGTAGAAGGGAATACATAAACATTCGCTGTACTTGCCACATTTATGTTTGTCCTCTGTATAATGCGATGTTGTGCTGAGAGACAAATTGCCTTTTTATGTTGGTCAATACAGTTTTGTTTTTTTTGTTTTTTGTCTTATTTTAACTCCAGAAAACAAATTCCGAGATATACGAATTTGGGGGGAAGGAAAACAATAGAACTCGCATTATAATGCATCACTATAGTTATAGGAGAAATACGCTCAAAGCATTCTCGACAACAATTAGGAACGTTGTTTCTATCTATAAGACAATCTCAGAGTAGCATTCCCCCCCCCCCCCCCAAAAAAAAAAAACAGAAATGCAAATTAAAAAATTAATAACTACAAGAAAATAAACAAAAAAAAGTTTAATTTTTTTTTAAAATCCAAAGCAGATAACTTCCAAAATTTTGAACAAAAAAAAATCATAGAACAAACTTTTGACGCATATGTCATTTCCTGTCTACGTCATTCATTTCGGCATTAATCATTGCCTCATTGTGTCTTCTGAGCGAGTTTCTTGGACAATTTCAGTTTATTATCTGTATCATAAGTGTTTGTCTGTCTGTGCACTTAAAAGACTGCTGGGTCGAACTAATTTGTTTGTTTGCTTAACGCCCAGCCGACCACGAAGGGCCATATCAGGGCGGTGCTGCTTTGACATATAACGTGCGCCACACACAAGACAGAAGTCGCAGCACAGGCTTCATGTCTCACCCAGTCACATTATTCTGACACCGGACCAACCAGTCCTAGCACTAACCCCATAATGCCAGACGCCAGGCGGAGCAGGCACTAGATTGCCAATTTTAAAGTCTTAGGTATGACCCGGCCGTGGTCCGAACCCACGACCTCCCGATCACGGGGCGGACGCCTTACCACTAGGCCAACCGTGCCGGTCGAACTACAATGAATGTGACGTTTGTTTTGTCATAAATTACACGTTCCAATACCATACCATCCTTGTGTTTGGATTCTAAAATAAAATAAAAGATTCTTCTATTCTAAACATTCTTGAATATCCTTCTCTGATTGATATATTTTCGAAAGGACAAACGACAAGGCCAGGTATTCCCCACATACATAATATCTATCTTTTTCTATCGTATTATTCATCAGAATTGATTGCGATATTTGTATAGTTCGTGATGCACATTCATGAATTCAAATATATAAAAATGAGGTAAATACGGCATCACAGCGAAAGATTGAACAGAACGAATGTTATTGAACTTTCTATATTAAGTAGATGAGGGGGGATATGACAACAGAACAATAAAAATCCCAAAGGATTCATATTTATCAGGGGTGAGGGGGGGGGGGTGAATGGTGAGGGCAAAACGTCAATACAAAAACTGTGTAACTGAACGTTATAACAGGTAGCAACCCTTTGAGCGGCTTTCTCAAGATTTGTGTATGACTTTTGAAAGGGCGCAGTGGCGTGGTGGTAAGACATCGGCCTCCTAATCGGGAGGTCGTGAGTTCGAATCCCGGTCGCTGCCGCCTGGTGGATTAAGAGTGGAGATTTGTCCGATCTCCCAGGTCAATTTATGTGCAGACCTGCTAGTGACTTAACCCCTTTTGTGTGGACACGCAAGCACAAGACCAAGTGCGCACGGAAAAGATCCTGTATAATCCATGTCAGAGTTCGGTGGGTTATAGAAATACGAAAATACCAAGCATACCTCCCCCGAAATCGGCGTATGCTTCCTGAATGACGGGGTAATAACGGTCATACACGTAAAAATCCACTCGTGCTAAAAACATGAGTGAACGTGGGAGTCTAAGCCCATGAACGAAGAAGAAGAAGAAAGGCATTCCACAGGGATACGTTAAATATATCTCTGCAAATGAACTACGTCTGTTATCCAAACGAAAGTGCAGGTATCAGACACATATGAACTCAATGTGGTAATGCTATGATAGTGTAATAATTATTATGTTATGTTTCTATATGGATTCCAGGCTCTCGGACTCAATCAACTTTGAATCTTCTAATACTAATCCCTCACCTTTGCACGAAGAGTGGTTAAGACGTAGTTCTGTATACAAATAACTATTTATTTTGCTTTGGACACGAGATTGTCTTTCTGACAAAAATAGAGCACGAATAAAGATATTTTTCTGCGGTTGGAATTTTCTGTGTTTGCGGAAAGCCACATATTCATTTAAATGATGTCAAAATATCTATTTGCCATGTTACTAGGTTTTTATTTGTTTTTTATTGTGCATACCGGATTGGCTACAAGCAAAGAAAAGAATGAACTTTCTACTAGAAGGCTGTTTCAGATCCAAAAATGAACGCCATATGGACAACGGAAATATTCAGTATACGAGGGTTAGCTAGCTCATGTGCCTGCTTTCACAACCAGAAAGTATTGTATGACTTAGCAATTTTTCTCCCAGCAGAGTCATTGCGTATCCGAAAGCATAGCTGGACGCATGAACTATTTACAATTAATTCTACACACACACACGCACACGCACACGCACACGCACACGCACGTACACACAGAGACGAAAACTCACATACACGCACGCAAACACATACATACACACACGAGCACACATACACGCACGCGCACACACACACACACTCACACACACACACACACACACACACACAGCCCCCCCCCCCCACACACACACACACACTACGGAAAAAAAACCAGGCGTGCACAAGTTGTTTTGCGGTTAAGTAGCACAGATACCACCTCGCGGTTTGGAACCAGGCCAGAAAGTCCCCGGCTAATGATACCCTGATAAAGGGCTGCTTTGGAAAAGAGAAGAATTCCCCAACAAAACCCAGCTTATCTTCAATTACTCTACCCCTTCCCCTCCCTATAATTTATCTATGCCTTCCAGGAACTGTGAGGAGAAAGATATGTGGGGTAGAAATAGGAAAATCGGGGTGGAAGGAAGACGGGGAAGAGAAGAGGGGGTGAAAACTACTTTTGTCATCTGGAGCAACAGCTACGTATCCGTCCGTACCCCCTAGCGAAAAGGGATTAATGCAAAAAGGGCGTTAACTGAATTGCGTTTCGGTGCATGAAACAAAATACCTTTCCTTGGAAAAACACTCATCTAATTCAGAAGTATGCAGACGAAAGAGAGAGAGAGAGAGAGAGAGAGAGAGAGAGAGAGAGAGAGAGAGAGAGAGAGAGAGAGAGAGAGAGAGAGAGAGAGAGAGACAGAGCGAGAGAGAGAGAGAGAGAGACAGACAGACAGGCAGACAGACAGACAAACAGAGACAGATAGACATACAGAAAGAGACAGAGAAAGAGAGAGACACATACATACAGACAGACAGAGAGTCATACAGAGAGAGAGAGAGAGAGAGAGAGAGAGAGAGAGAGAGAGAGAGAGAGAGAGAGAGAGAGAGAGAGAGAGAGAGAGAGAGAGAGAGAGAGAGAGAGAGAGAGAGAGAGGGAGGGAATAGCTAGCCTGTTGCATGCCTTGCCTAAAAACCTTTACTTGAAGGGGGCGGTATTTGGGGGGTGTGGCTTCTGTAAAGCCCTAGATATTACGTCACTGATTCGGCAGACTGCTACTGAAATATTGTTCTGAGGTTGTCAACGCTTTTTGAGGGAGAAATTCTGCAAGGCACCGAATATTAATTAGAACAAAAAGGTTTAGGTCCTGCATGGAAATGAAAACAACAGAAAAGGTTACTTAAAAGATACAGCTATGTAAAAGCAAAATAACAAATAAGAAATAAGGAAGACAATGAGCAAAACAGGATTGTAGTTTGAATAATGTTGGCACATAAAATTAAAAAAAAAAAACACTTGAAATTTGGATTTTTGCGTAAATTGTTTCACGCGAGAGAAATTGGAGTGAATCGTGCTTTCAGTTGTGTCATGCAAGTTTTGATAAACACTTGTGAACTTATTAAGTTGTTCAGTTTAATGTTAAACCTCACCTCTATAGTAACTGGTAATGGTATACATGTATAAAAGGAGCAACAGAAGTGAGTTTTTTTCCCTTTTTTTATTACTTTATTTGGTGTTTAACGTCGTTTTCAACCATGAAGGTTATATCACGACGGGGAAAGGGGGGAGATGGGATAGAGCCACTTGTCAATTGTTTCTTGTTCACAAAAGCACTAATCAAAAATTTGCTCCAGTGGCTTGCAATGTAGTACAATATATTACCTCACTGGGAGAATGCAAGTTTCCAGAACAAAGGACTTAACATTTCTTACATACTGCTTGACTAAAATCTTTACAAAAATTGACTATATTCTATACAAGAAACACTTAACAAGGGTAAAAGGAGAAACAGAATCCGTTAGTCGCCTCTTACGACATGCTGGGGAGCGTTTTTTTCCCCTGTTCGTCACAATCCGGCTAAAAGAATCTAAAAAACCCACTTTTAAAAAAAAAAATACTAATTTCATTGGTATATAATGACGTAATACAAAGCATAAAACCAAAACGTTTGTAATCAAATAAAGCCATTGTTCCCCCCTTTTTTGTGACAGCGAATTATTATGCTTGAGTTTGAATTTCCATGCCGTTACAGTCACAGATGAAAAGCATAGCATGATAGAAAACTCACAAAAGATAAAAATGGGAGTTAAAAGTTGTTTTTACCAAGTGGGAAATGTTTTATTTATTATTTGAGAATGTGCAGAGACTCTCCTGTATAGTTATGTTGTCCATGATCCAGCTTAGTCAATATTTCGTAACTGCTGCTCCACGCATTTTAGCAGAAAAACACTTGTGTATATATACGTACATTACCTTCTTCAAAGAGATGCTTTTCTTGTGTTCTTGTTATACATTTTAAACTCATCACACACACACACACACACACACACACACACACACACACACACACACACACACACACACACACACACACACACAACCACACATACACACACACACACACACGCACGCACATACACACACGCACACACACACACACACACACACACAGAAAGAAAGAGTGTGTGTGAGGGGGGAGAGGGGGGGGGCATTAGAAAGCATTTAAAGACTCACTTACCTTTGTTTTACACAGTGATGATGATAATAATCCTCATTCGATTTTGTTTTACTCCATTGGACAACATTGGTGCACTCTGCATAACACTCAATAAAGCACTATAGATCCGTATTAGAAAACAAAAACCTGAACTTAAATTCTGACAGTCCGTGCAGATTCATCAACCAATTCCTTGATGACATTTCCTTTTTCAACTGACCTTTACAACTTAAATGACATATACAAGTTAACGCAGTTTACACTGATAGTTAACGCAACACATAGTGTGCAGTTCTTTCTCAAGCGCTTTCAACTGACCTTTACAACTAAAACTACATCTACAAGTAAACGCATTTTACAATGATAGTTAACGCAACACATAAGTATTGTGCAGTTCGATCTCAAGCGCTTCATGTTGATAATGAAGTTGGTGTTTGTTCTGCGAAAACAAAAGTTGGTTCTCTCTCATTTTGAATTTGACTTTCACTTTAGACAGCTTTAAGAAATGTGCTCATGCTCATAGTCTGTCACATCACACGTTCACTTCAGATTAATCATAACTCCACTTTCAAGGAAAGACAAAAAACATTTATACAAATTGCATTTCGGTTTCTGGTTTTTGAAAAAATTAGTCTGTTCGGATTTATCGTTTCTCTTTAGAAATAATTCCACAAAAAGATGCTGTCCATACCAAAGCACTCTGAGTTATTTTCTGAAATATCGCAGAGCCGTTATAGAATTTATTCCAAACTTATAGTGACAATTCCCATCGAATAGTAGGTGATTCTTTTTATTTCATTTGCGTATGTCCCCGGTTTTGTCAATTCAATTATCCTGCCTTGTTGGTCAGTCATCCGTTTTGAAAGTTGTACCGATTGTATAGGCAACCTACATTTTAATGGTTCAAATGCCGTTTTACAGTATAGGCTATCCGTCCGTCAGTTCCTAGAGTTGGGGACAAGCATGTTCCATCTTTAGTCAAACCAGTGTTTCTGCAATACTGGTGGTTTATCAGTTGACACAATAATGTACTTGTTATAACATGTTACATTATTAGTCCATTGTTTTATTCCACGGCATTGGACAACTATCATCTCTGATTATTTTTTTTTATCAAGTCATATTTATTCTTTATCGGTGGATAAATCTACAAGGTTGAAGCATGCAATTGTTAGATATCTGTGCACTGTGTGTAGAGTCCGCCATTCGTACGGTAAAAAAGAGTTCTGTCTCTGTTTTTAGGAATGTTTGACAACAACAGAAATCTTCGGTAAATTCAAACTTATTGACTGGTGACATGATAATAAGAAACCGTATGACTAAAATAAATGTTTATCTTTGCAAGTGGGAGCATCGTCCAAATTAAATAGAAACACCTTCACAGGCTGAGTCACATTTGTGAAACTAGAGGTTATGTCTAATTTATTAAACTTATAGCAGGATATTAGAATAGCAAATCACAAGGACCAAAAAAGATGTCATTATTCACAAAAGAAACATTGTTAAAGATTCATAAGGGACGCCTCCGACGGTCGAATTTCCTAAACATGGTGTTTTTGAATTTTGTAATGGTGTTTTCAAATGTTTTAGCACATTTGTGATTCAGCAGGTATGTTTTAATATCTACTTTAAGCTGCTATGAACAAAAGAAGGACAGCTTTTCTGTTTGAGTGTGTCAGTTAAGAACCACTTACCTTCAAAATCAAAAGACGAAAACGAAGAAAATAACGTAGCATCAATACCTGTTTAATCGGTGGGTCCAGCAAATGGCGTCAGGAAACCCTATACTAGCCTTGAATTCTCGCGTGATTTTGAATTTCGAATTCAAACAATGAAATAACGGTATTTTTCTCCAGTCAGTTTCCAGTTGCATAAATCATAAACGCTTTTCACAGCGTCATTGATTCCATTTCTCAAAATCCGCATAGGAAACGTACAGCATTGTATTTCTCATAGAACGGATCGAACTAGCTCAGAAGCAGCTATGCTATCACACAACTACACATGACTTTGCAATTGTGCAGTCAGAATCCCACATAATACTAAATATAAAATGTTCGTCATATTGAAAAATCCCCCAAATTCCCCCAACTGTTTAATATGGACACTCCTTTCTTGGTTTTTTAGTTCAATCAGGAAGTTCATGCCGGGCGATGTTGTCTTGAGTGACCGCTCCTTGGTCTAAAACTGTCCCACTCGCTTAGAAATAAAACCAAGCAAAACAGTTAGCTGTACGAATGTTCGCAGGGGTCCTGTGTTTCTGAGAAATCATAGATATTCGTGTCAATAAACTTGTTCGATCTCTGCTGTTCAAAGTGTAGTGATTAGTGATTGAAGTATCATCGTTAAATAAAGAAGTAGCATGCAGTTATTCTGGAAAGGTATCCTAGCGGATACAGGTAAGCGATGCATATATTGCTTGCTATTATTTTAAATATAAGTTCTGAGATAATAGCTCAGAGCGTCGAAAACAAAATATTTTTGACACTGTGGCACACTGGTTTGTCTCTTGTTGTTGTGTGTGTAAGTTACCGCACAACACATACTTTACTGTATTCTCTTTGCTAACCTTCGGAAGTAAAACAGACTACAAATGAAATGGAAAGGGTTAAGAGATGGGTACAATTCGGGATGTCTAAAGGAGACTTTCAAGACATTATATCCACCCGCCGTGTCCATTGCTTATGGCATTAGAAACCTTTCCCGACGTTTTAAATCTAACAGATTTCCGAAATACATTAACTCCTGACGTTGCAAACTCATGAATAACCATGTGTGTGTGAATGTATGAACATCCAGATGCCAATGACTTGTTGGGATTCCCATTGGTGGTTGTTGTTGTTGTTGTTGTTGTTGTTGTTGTTGTTGTTGTTGTTGTTGTTGTTGTTGTTGTTGTTGTTGTTGTTGGTCGTGTTTATAATTACAAACACTCATTCAATCATATTAATTCAAACTTCAGACTAGCGGATACATGTGTATACATGTCTCAATCATAAAATGTGCTTGTGTTTGAGTAACACGAACTCTATAGGGCATTGTTTTCTAATTAGTAAAATAAATATATTAATCGTATTTGGTGACGTTTCCATCATGACTTATGTCATAAAAAGGCGTTGTTTTATTATAATGATTGAAGCCGTTTCTTGATCTTTTTTTCGCAGACAGAGTTGTCTGAGGATGAAACAAAGAACTTGGATCGTATGAATTCAGAATGCAGCAGGGCAGACCATGTATCCTTGGTGAGCACCTGTGTCAATCGTATTTTGTTAAAGATAAGATCCAACTGAAGCGTGGCTCGCACTCAGTGGTCAAGGGATCAGTTGCATGACCATATGGTATTAAATCTGACTGTATTACCCCTCTTAACAGTCGGAAGAATTCAGTACAAACAAAAATATATGCACAAAATATATAATACAAGGTATAACAATCATACCAAACCTGAGGAAATGGTCTCCAAGGGAGGCAATAATCATCAAAACGGCAACATACTGCGGGGTGATTTCCCCCCTGCCCAGAGTATTGATTTTGTTATGATAGCAAACTACGTATCCGATACGAATTATGGCAGTCAAGGGGTTAAATACCGCCCTGATATCACCCTTCGTGGTGGACTGGGCGTTAAGCAAACAAACAAAAATGTATTAAATGTGACGATCCGTTTGTAAGAATTATGTTGCAGTGTGCCTGTTAAAAGCGTCGACGAAATCGATACAGAGACCAAGAAAGTGCAGGTTTAAACGTGCAAGACGGTTGTATCGTTTAACTCATTGTCTCCCAGGTACGGGTTATCCGTACCCACTCATAATTATGGCTCTATCTGACCAGGTACGGATATATCCGCTCAGACTGTTAGCTTCAGTCGCTTCCTGTAACGTCCATCTAAAGCCTGCATTCCAGCGTGTTACTACACAGTTACTAAAATTCTGAGTGACCTGCTGCAGCACAGCTGGTCTCATGGTCTCAGCTAAAAAAAAAAAACCACCTTGGTCAAGATTGGTGGGGTAGAAAGTCCTGGGCTAGATGTAATTCCTGACTAATTTCTTTTTCTGATTAATTTTGAATTTATGAAGAGACTAGTCGACCGGCAAATCAACCTATCAACTGATGACGTAGGGCACAATTAAGTCATCAGATTAACTAGATTAATTTATGGTAAAGGCTGCGGCAGCAAGCATTCACCGAACTCAACTAAGGTGGCTTAACGTCCTCACAGGTAACAAACCTATCAGGGACATGAATGTAATGATACTCTAAAGGAACTGGAATTCAGTGGAATAGCATTTAATAAAGAGCTAAGATTTCAAAATGAAGAAAACACGAAGAAGATAAAGAGTACACGCAGTCACGTGTTTTGTCTGCTCATGGAATTTAAGATCACAAGCCCCGTATGTAACATAAGTGTTTCCGGAAAGGCAGGACATGACAATGAATTAAGATATCCTGCCTTTCCGGAATCAGTACATGTACTCTCATCTGTCCTAGCACCACTATCGGAAGGAAGCAATTGGCCTTATTTCTTTCTTTTGTTACGAAAGCTGGTATGTAAACTACATAAAATAAGACGTAATAAGTTAGAACACATGCACATAAACACGCAAGCAATCACGTACTGATGCAGAAACAAACACACATGCACGCACGCAATCATGTACGCACGCAGAAACAAACACACACACACACACACACACACACACACACACACACACACACACACACACACAAGCGCGCGCGCGGGCGCACGTAGAAACACACACACACAAACACACACACACACACACACACACACACACACACACACACACACACACACACACACACACACACACACACACAGTGAGACACTAAAAAGTGTTGTTTGTTGGTGTCTGTGGCCATGACTCCATGGGTTAAAGATGTCAAGGACAGGAAAAGATCCGTCAATCGGCGTTTTCATTGGTTGATTCCTCGACCAGTCATGATCACTTCCGCATGAATGCGCACTGGAAGTCTTTGTGAGCGAGAAAAATGAATGTCACTTAGCTCTTTATTCGCCCTGTAAATAAAGAGAGAATGATCGACTTCAACTTTTAAAGAACGTATCATAAAAGCTTTTCCGGGCATATGTGTTTGCAAGTTTTATTGCAAGTTTTATAAGAGAAGAATGAAACTGTTGAAATTGATTGATTTATGAAAAGTACACACCATATTCAGGTAACGATTTTTAAACAGCCATTTTTTTAAAGTTTTACGTTCACTGGTGTGATGTGTTTTATTAAAGTCTTTGCGGATGTTCGTTGACATTTGCGCGGTGTGTGGATCAAGTTTATGGGAGCAAAGCGTAGGCGCGATTAATACAAAAGATAAGAAAAGTACAAGCATTCACAAGGCATCAAGTTACACGGAAACATGAAAACAGAGTCAAACATAGTTCTTTGTATTCGTTTTCGAATAAGAGACAGAGTGCTACTAAAGCTGGATGGGACAAGAAGAAAACAAAAAAAGGGGGGGGTGGAGGGGAGGGGGGACTTGCTAATGGTAAATCCACCCCTGGTTATAGATGTTATAGCCGGTGTAACACGAGAAAATGACACCCGCGAGAATTTTACTCCGGAGTAAAAAGTTCGTACGAAATTTTTACTCCCTTTTCCAAATAAATACTCCCCCATAACACGAGAAAATTACTCTCCACGACAGGTGTGTTCCGAGTAAACATTTCGTGCGAAAATGTTACTCCCCTGATGAATAAATAACGTATGAATTACTCCACCCAAACACGAGCAATTTACTGCCCACGCCAGGTGTACGCAACTTTCACTCCCTTGTCCCCTGTTAGTCCTGGTGGTGGAAGGGGCGGAGGGAGGGGCAATAGCGCGACATTCGTTTGCGCGAGATCACATATTGGTATTATCCCTTCGCTCGCATCTCATTTTCGTAACATTTTCGTGGAGGGAGTAATTGTTTCGTTCCTTTGGGAGTTATTTTCTCGTACGACAAGTGTACTCGGAGTAAACAATTTCGTACGAAATGTTTACTCCGGAGTAAATTGTTCGTGGAGTAAACGATATGTTGTGTTACACCGGCCTCCCCTGATTTTGGAGTAAAAGTCACTTTGGTATTTGATGGTACTTCTTCTTCTTCTGCGAACTCCCACGTACATTCGTGTTTATGCACGAGTGGATTTTTACGTGTATGACCGTTTTTACCCCGCCATTTAGGCAGCCATACGCCGCTTTCGGAGGAAGCATGCTGGGTAATTTCGTATATATCTATAACTATTTTGTGCTAGTTTTCTTTCTTTCTCACTTGGTTTCTTTCTTATCTGTTATTTTCTCGCAGGTTCTGTCTTTCTGGGTTTTTTTTTTAAAGATTCTTTCTCCTTCTTAAATATATTTTTTCTTTCTTTCTTTCATTCCGTTGTGTCTGGTAAGACTTTTTTTCCTTTTAAATTTGTCTATGCATTCTTTGAACATAGGTGACAAATAAGCTTGAGAGAGCGAGAGATTTAAACGGATGACATAGCGATGGGAACTTTCTGGCAGACATTTTTCAGTGCTTATTGACAAAACGAGCTGATACATTATTATTATAAGAGAGGAAGGAAGGAAGGACTAAAATACAACATACAGAATGAAAAACACTAAGGACAAAAAACGCTTCTCATACGATTTTAATGTTTACACCCCAATTCAAACAAATGAATTGACACATTAACAGAAACATAGAAATAGAAGAAGAAAAACAACAAAACAAAAAACAGAAGATGACTTGCGTATATATATATATGTGTGTTTTTGCTTTGATTTTTGTTTGTTTGTTTTTTGTTCTTTGTTTTTTTGTTTGACGGTATTATTAACTGACTGTATTATTATTAAGCAGGTAATACGTCCATAATGTCAAGTACTGTAATCTGCATGTTATGTTAAGCTCCGGCCTTACTTGTATGCGAACGGATGTTATATGTCCGTCTGTCTGTTATGTCCTAATGTTGTATATATATGTCTTGAGTACTTGCCATTTACATTTTTACTATAAATGTTGATGGATGAATGATGATACATTGTAGACGGATGCATTTTATTGATTAAAAGCCCCACAATGATGTGCTTGGCAAGACGAAAAAACAACAACAACAAAAACAACAACAGAAGAACAAAGCAGAACAGAAGCAGGAATAAAAACATCTTCGGAACAAAACCAAACTTATTTTGTCACCTTTGTTCAAAGAATGCATATGCAAATTAAAATGGAAAAAAAGTCTTACCAGAGACAAACGGAATAAAACAAAACAAGTCGCGTAAGGCGAAAATACAATATTTAGTCAAGTAGCTGTGGAACTCACAGAATGAAAGTGAACGCAATGTAATTTTTCAGCAAGACCGTATACTCGTAGCATCGTCAGTCCACCGCTCATGGCAAAGGCAGTGAAATTGACAAGAAGAGCGGGGTAGTAGTTGCGCTAAGAAGGATAGCACGCTTTTCTGTATCTCTCTTTGTTTTAACTTTCTGAGCGTGTTTTTAATCCAAACATATCATATCTATATGTTTTTGGAATCAGGAACCGACAAGGAATAAGATGAAAGTGTTTTTAAATTGATTTGGACAATTTAATTTTGATAATAATTTTTATATATTTAATTTTCAGAGCTTGTTTTTAATCCGAATATAACATATTTATATGTTTTGGGAATCAGCAAATGATGGAGGATAAGATAAACGTAAATTTGGATCGTTTTATACATTTTTTTTTTTTTACAATTTTCAGATTTTTAATGACCAAAGTCATTAATTAATTTTGAAGCCACCAAGCTGAAATGCAATACCGAACCCCGGGCTTTGTCGAAGATTACTTGACCAAAATTTCAACCAATTTGGTTGAAAAATGAGGGCGTGACAGTGCCGCCTCAACTTTCACGAAAAGCCGGATATGACGTCATCAAAGACATTTATCAAAAAAATGAAAAACCCTTTCGGGGATTTCATACCCAGGAACTCTCATGTCAAATTTCATAAATATCGGTCCAGTAGTTTAGTCTGAATCGCTCTACACACACACACGCACACACGCACACACGCACGCACACACACACGCACATACACCACGACCCTCGTTTCGATTCCCCCTCGATGTTAAAATATTTAGTCAAAACTTGACTAAATATAAAAAGAACAAATGTATTCAAGAATAAGAAAGCATCTTTAAATAAAAAATACAGAAAGACAGAACCTGCGAGAAAAGAACAGATAAGAAAGAAAACAAGCACAAAACAATAATAATAAATAATACATAATTTACAAAAAATAAAAATAACAAGCAAGAAAAACAGGTCAAAAAACAACATCAAACGAATTAGATGGAAAGAGGGCAGAAACACTTGGTACACTGTGAATCTCAATTCCACCAAACAAGTGTAGGTGCAAGACAGACAGCCAGAGAAAGTGGACAGAAAGTGATACATAAGCCTACATTGCAGCGAACATACACATACAGCATTGACAAACTCAAATAGACAAGAATTCAACAGCTATCTTTAATTGTGTGTCAAGTGAGAACAGTGCCCCGCGACAACAACAATACCTTCCTTGGCTATTTTTACGCCGAGGGGATTGGAAAGTGCGCATGTCCGTGTTCATGATAGTACCCATACACTCTGAGAAAGATAGAGCGAGAGAGAGGGAAAGAGAAAGAAAGAGAGAGAGAGGGAGATAGATAGACAGCCAGCGAGCCAACCAGCAAGATACCGAGAGACCGACAGACAGACAGAGACAAAGAGAGAGAGAGAGACAGACAGACAGACAGACACAAAAATAAAAAGAGAGAGAGAGGGAGACAGATAGACAGACAGCCAGCCAGCCAGCAAGATACAGAGAGAGAGAGAGAGAGAGAGAGAGAGAGAGAGAGAGAGAGAGAGAGAGAGAGAGAGAGAGAGAGAGAGAGAGAGAACAAGAACAAGAACAAGAACAAATCTTTAATTGTCTAAGGCCACAGCCCCTTACAATAGTGGTTAAAATAACAGCAATAGTATCTGCCCAGTTATAAATTATAGTCACGCATAAAATTCAACAAATACATTAAGACCCTGATGACATGTCACTGAACCTGATTTATAAGGGTTCGTCTCTTCTGTAACATGAAGAACACAAATCTGCTGAAGCTGTTCATCACATTATCCTCATTACTGCCACAGAAATACACAGCGTCCTAGAGTTCGAGATTTTCAAATACTTTGCTCGAAGGTCTTGATAAAAAAGAAATAAAAATACAACATGGTGTTCATCTTCTTTATCAGCTGTACAGAGAGGACAGTTTCTTGTCGTTTGGTTTGGTGCGTGAGAGAGAGAGAGAGAGAGAGAGAGAGAGAGAGAGAGAGAGAGAGAGAGAGAGAGAGAGAGAGAGAGAGAGAGAGAGAGAGAGAGAGAGAGAGAGAGAGAGAGAGAGAGAGAGAATTGAATTGAATTGAATTGAAATTTATTTTACGAGGGTGACAGAATAAGCAATGTATACATGCTTCTTTTCATCCGGCCCTCGCCCATTGAGGGGTAACAAACAAGAAGAAATAGAAGATAAGTTTAACTATAGTACAAATGACATATTTACCATAATTAACATGTCAAGCAACCAATAAGACATTTTAAGATGCATTAGGATTCTTTAGCAATGCTTGAAAATTATATATAACAGGGAAATATGTGTTTGTATATAAAAAATCCTTCATGAATTATATATAATCATGTTTTTCAATATAATCAGAGAGTACAGTTATATTTTGCCAGCTGCTTGATAATAGTTTTTATAAGTTTTGTAAAAGAAACAGCATGTAATATTCCTTGAATGATGTTTCATGAATTCGTAATTTAATTATATTTGGACAGAGAGAGAGAGAGAGAGAGAGAGAGAGAGAGAGAGAGAGAGAGAGAGAGAGAGAGAGAGAGAGAGAGAGAGCGAGAGAGTGAGAGGGAGAGAGAGACGTAAGACGTAAGATATTTGATTGATTAAACAAACAAGGTTCATTTCAACGGGGTGTGGGGAGGGGGGGGGGAGTCAGTAATACATGCCCTGTGTTTGTATTCATGGACAATCACTCGGTTTTATCTCTTTCTCTCTAACTTACACTCACACGAACGCACGCACGCGCTCACTCTCTCTCTCTCACTCTCTCTCACTCTCTCTCTCTATCTCTCTCTCTCTCTCTCTCTCTCTCTCTCTCTCTCTCTCTCTCTCTACCTCTCTCATTCTCTCAAACCTAAAAACATATCCAGCGCATGAATTAACAATATGGATAGGTGCAACGACAAACAAGTTTACGGTACTAACATAGGCCTACATTATCGGCTATCAATCCTGCTCTATCGTTCCACGGCACAAACTATGCATAAACAGATCAACAATTGAATCACGAAATTGAGGCATTATTGTGTCTCTCTCTCTCTCTCTCTCTCTCTCTCTCTCTCTCTCTCTCTCTCTCTCTCTCTCTCTCTCCCTCTCTCTCTCTCTCTCTCTCGCTCTCTCTCTCTCTCCCTCTCTCTCTCTCTCTCTCTCTCTCTCTCTCCCTCTCTCTCTCTCTCTCTCTCTCGCTCTCTCTCTCTCTCTCTCTCTCTCTCTCTCTCTCTCTCTCTCTCTCTCTCTCTCTCTCTCTCTCTCTCTCTCTCTCTCTCTCTCTCTCTGCGGCATTTTCGTTTAATTTCTCAGGATAACAAAAGTGTTGTGCATTATCCTTTGGTGTGCGGATTGTTTTTGTGTCATGCCTTCCGGAAATCAAGACTTTAGGCCAGTATGTGGCCGGTTTGCCATAATATTTGACATTTTCATGTTGAAAAGAGCAAAACAAAAGGCAGCCATGACTGTGAAAACGTGCAACCCCCGAACTCGGACAAACGGTGTCATACTTGGTTTGGTCCTCACTTACCTCTTTTGGGGGGGTATTTTACTTCAGTGCGGAGATGTCGAGTTAAACCCAGGACCTCCAAAGCAAGACACAATGAGACAAACTCGTCTGAACACTGGTGCAGAAAGAAGTGAGAGTGCGCAGAACAAACCAGCAGAACCAACTCTTGTGGATGTGATGGGCGTTCTGCAAACTTTGAACAACAAGTTTGACGAGATGAAGTGCGATGTCCAAGATCTTCGAAACAGCAATGTAGCACTCCAAGAAGAAATACATGGACTCAGAGGAGAAGTGACAGACTTACGCCAAGAAAATGACGACCTGCATGCGTGTAATTCCATGTTGGAGGAACGCGTGCGGGAGATGGAAACAAAGATGGATGATTTAGAAAACAGGTCAAAGCGCAATAATCTCATTTTTCATGGGCTTAGCAGGAGTGAAAATGAAACGAACGAGGATTGTGAGGCAATGCTCAAAGAATTTATCACTGATAAGCTGGAGTTGGGTGATGATATTGTCTTTGATAGGGTGCATCGTCTGAGCAATAAGCCCGACTCTCCGGTGATTACACGCTGTGCTTTCTTCAAAGACAAAGTGACAATCCTGAAAGCAAAGCGGAAACTACAGGGAAGTCAAATCTCCATTGGAGAAGACTTTTCTCAGAGGGTGAGAGAGATGCGACGTAACTTGGTGCCTTTTCTAAAGAAAGCTAGAAGTGAACAGAAAAGGGCTAGCTTAGCTTTTGACCATCTGTATATTGATGGAAAAAAGTACACTTATGACAGTGAAAGGAAGGCCCTTGCAGAAGTGAGATAGGAATTAGGCCGCTCCGGTGTAGGGGAAAGGTTGAAGTATGCTGATGTTAGTGATAGACATGGTAGAAAGAGGAGCTTTTTTATGGGGAGGCAAAAAAGAGTGACACCGGTGAGACATGAAGGCAGGGACTGTCAGGTGAGTGCACGTGAAACTTTGAAAACAGACTTTGTGAGCGATATTGATGTAAGCGATACTGATGGCAGTGAACGTGTGGACTTTGTCAATGAATGCACTGAAAGCACGCGTGATATATGGGGTCAAGGGGCAGATATGAATCGTGTATTATATACAGTAACGAGTGAGCCAAACGTAAATGAAAAAGAAAAGGAAAACCACGCTGCCTGCAAAACAATTATCAGTCCTACACACATCACAAACAAACCCTTTTCTTTTTTACAGTGGAATATGCATGGGTGTGGCCAAGGCCCAAGTTCTATTCGCATTTGTACTTGGAATTGTGACGGTTGGCTACAAAAACTTGATGTAAAGGATGTGATTGACTGTTTGCTAAGTTTTGACATCTTTTCATTGAATGAAACCTTTGTTGATTTTGATAATCGAGAGTACCCTGTGTTTAAAGACTATGATTTGCATGTCTCTAAGGCTGTCAGATTATCGCAGGGAGCAAGATGTTCGGGTGGTGTGATGGTTTTTGTTAAAAAACGATTGTCACAGCTAGTGAAACGCATTGATGTTAAATATAAACACACGGTTGTACTGGAAATAAATAAAACGTTGTTCGGTTTAGATAAGAATGTGTTTTTGATTTGCATGTATTTACACCCATATGACAGCAAATTTTGGGATGTTTCCGAATATGGCTATGGTATCGAAATTCTAGAACAATGCATTGTTGATTTGTTTGAATCTACTCATGAGGATTTCTCTTTGATTGTGTGTGGAGATTTGAATGCTAGAACAAGTTCGAATAATGCTGTGCCTGATGATAGTTTTGATGAGGATTGGAATAAAGTGTGTTTTAGAGACTCAGATTATGAAATGTGTGCAAGGATTTCTGATGATAAAGAAACAAACGCGTTTGGTAAAGAGCTGCTTGATATGTGTTCTACGTTTGGTTGTATTATAATGAATGGCTTACGGCAATTTGATTGTGATGATTCTTTAACTTTTGTGTCTACATCAGGTGGTAGTACTATTGACTACTTCATTATTTCTATTGATATTTGTACTTCAGATTTTATTCGCTCGTTACGTGTCATGTCTTCCGTTGATTCGTCACATTTTCCTGTTTCATTAGTGTTGAGTTGCCTAAACAATATTGATTTTTCGGACAAAGATCAGGCAAGCAAACCAAAATGGATTTCTAAAATGTGTTGGGACCAGTCTAAAGATCAGAGCTTTTTGGAAACTTGGTATAGAGATGATTTACATGATTTGTATGAACAAGCTTTTATTGTTGTAGACTATGATGTAGATGAAGCATTGAAATTGTTTACTGATGCATTGTTGTCAGCGAGTGAGTGTATGAGAAAGAGGGTTTTGGTAGGAGGCGGACAGCAGCGTAGGCCTGCGTTATGGTTTGACGATGATTGTAATACGGCGAAGACTGTTGCACGGCAACGCTTGACTGATTATAGACTTAGTAAATCAGATACAGACCGCGAACTTTATGTACAAGCACGGAAACAGTATAAGACGTTAACCAAAACAAAAAAAATAAGCTATAGCCGTAACAAAGCTTTACATCTGGCTTCTTTGGGAAAAGATGGGAAATTATTTTGGAAGGAAGTAAAGCAGTTATCGGGAAGAAAAAAGTCAGGGATTTCTAAGGAGGTTACTGATGCACAGTGGTTTGAACATTTTCAGCAGCTATTTAATGTTGACGTTGTAAGGCAAGCGGAGAGAGAGGGAGAGGGTGGGCAGGCTGGTACAAGGGAAGTAACCGATGATATATGTGCCGACTTGAATGCAGTAATTACAGAATCTGAGGTTTTAGAAGCCATTAGAAATTTGAAAAAAGGAAAAGCATGTGGTAGCGACGAAGTTCTAGCGGAAATGTTAAAGTTAGTTGCTGATACTGCTGTCCGCTTCCTCACAAAATTATTTAATATCCTGTTTGACCAGGGCATTTATCCGGATGAATGGGCAAAAGCTATTATTGTTCCAATCTTTAAAAAGGGTGATCCCAAGTTAACTGCGAATTACCGCGGGGTTTCATTACTTAGTTTAGTCAGCAAATGTTATACTTTTGTTTTGAATAAGAGATTAGTGAAATGGACGGAAGAACATAAAAAACTAACAGAATCTCAGGCTGGTTTTAGGCGTGGTTATTCCACCGTGGATCATATCTTTACATTAAAGGCTGTTGTTGATAAATGTTTTGCAAAGAGAGGATGTAAATTATATGTATGTTTTGTGGATCTACGCCAGGCATTTGATTCTGTTCAAAGAGAACCACTGTTTGACGTTTTGATGCAATATGGTATGAATGGAAAATTTATGAAAGCATTAGTTGCCATTTATCAAAATGTTTTGTCATGTGTGAGGATTGAAGACAGAATGACTGACTTTTTTGAGTGTCCAGTAGGGGTCCGTCAAGGTTGTATTTTAAGTCCACAAATTTTTTCCCTTTTTATAAACGAGATAGCTAACTCTGTGGAAAACGGTGGAATGCATGGCATTCAGTTTTTGCCCGGTCTTGTCGAATTATTTATTTTACTTTTTGCGAACGACCTAGCTCTCCTCTCTGATACAGCACTGGGATTACAAAGGCAGATTAATGTTTTAAACGATGCATGTAAAAGACTGTACCTAAACATTAACTTTGATAAAACCAAATGTATGGTATTTAGAAAAGGGGGGTTTTTGGGTAAGAATGAAAAATGGTATTTGAATGGAAAATTGCTTGAGGTTGTTAATGAATATAATTATTTAGGTTTTGTGTTTACTACAAAAATGAGTTTGAAAAGGGGAGTTGATTTTTTAGCGGTGAAAGGGAGGCGAGCATGCATTGACTGTATTAGACACGTTAGAAAACTGAATGATATCTCCAAAAGTTGTTTTTTCAAAATCTTCGATTCCCAGGTGCAATCCATATTAATGTACTCTTCTGAAATGTGGGGTCTCCAAAGATTAGACAATATAGAAAAGGTTCACACACTTGCATGCAAAAGGTTCTTAAGTGTTCCTCTTAAAGTATCCAACAAGTTTGTGTATGGAGAACTGGGACGCTACCCTTTGTACATCAACAGCGCAGTAAGGTGCATAAAATATTGGTTGAAGCTGTTGACACTAGATATATCCAGAATTCCCAGACAGGCATACTTAATGTTAAAAAACTTGGACGAGCGAGGTAAAACATGCTGGGCAACACATGTAAAGAATACATTGTTTAGCACGGGGTTTGGATATGTTTGGTTGCAACAAGGGGTGGGGTGTGAAAAAACATTTATTTCTTTGTTTAAACAGAGAATGGCTGATATGTATTTGCAGGAATGGAATGGTTCCATTTTAAGTAATGACATTTATCAAAACTACCGATTATTCAAAACAGTTTTTGAAAGTGAGAAGTACTTTGATTTCATTGACAAAAAATGTTTCCGCGATTGTTTGATCAAATTGCGTCTGGGTGTGTTGCCTATTGGAGCTTCGTGTTTTAGAAGAACATTTGGAAGGGACAGGAATATTCTATGCAAGCTTTGTGATGTTGTGGAAGACGAAAAGCACTTTGTATTTGATTGTCCATTGTATGCAAACGCCAGGGCTAAGTTTCTAAATACAAGATATAACTCATTAAATTTTGTGAATATTCTCCGTAACGGCTCATCATCTGATATTCGTAGATTAAGCATTTACTTGTTCATTGCTCTAAAAACTCGTCTGGAGTTTACTGAAAACATAGCTCAAGACGACTGATTGTGACTGTATTACTTTACCGTGTATGTTTAGTTTTGTATCTTGGTTGCTTTGCCGCTGTATGTGTTTAGTTTTGTAGCTTCGTGTTGCTTTGCCGCTGTATGTATTTTTGACTTGTATTTTTGTTTGTAACGACCCTATTCTAGGGGCTAGAGGCCTGAAGAATAAATGATGTTCTTGTTCTTGTTCTTGTTCTTCTCTCTCTCTGCGAGAGAGAGAGAGACAGAGACAGAGACAGAGAGACAGAGACAGACAGGCACAAAAAAAAGAGAGAGAGAATCATTGTAAAAAGCCTACAATAATTCAAAATAGCATGATAAAACTCAGTGTGCGAGTTAGAATAATTCAAATACAAATCAGATGTATTTGTTTCAGTTCGATCAGCACATTATTTGAAGCACAAAATGAAACTACAGCAACTAACCAAAAGCAGAGAGAAAACAAATGAAATTACCAACTTGCACGCTAAGAAGACTGTTTGAAAGCTTGAGCGCTACTTAAATAGGTGGTTTCAGGAATCTTCTTAATTAATTACTTTCCCTTTCTTCTACTTGTTGAAGGTGGTCCGTATTAGGGGACACACCCATTCTTTGCGATTTTGCTGTTATATGTGACCCTCCACCACGGAATGAGTCGCATGTCACCTTTGCATGATTTTCATATTTGTACATTTTCTTAAAGAGTTTTTTATGCTCTATCCAGTGGTGAAAACCGTTTTAGAAAAGAGCGAAAACTGTTTGAGTTATAAGCCTGTGACTAAGGTGACCCTCACACTGTTACCAGACACTCCCCGGACTTATATTAAAGGCACAGTAAGCCTCCCGTAAACCATCACAGAGCTCCCCGAGCGTCTAAATACAGTACAAGCATACTTCCATTTGAACGCTCACCGAACGGGAACATCCTGGCTGCTTTCTGTCGAGCGTGAGACATTTTCAAAGAATTTATTTTCGTAGACTTGTTCGTTAACAACAACGGCGCCTCGTTTTTGCGCTAGACCTAACTTTCAAAATCTAAATAATAAATTGACAGCTTGTTACACAAACATTCTTTAATCATAAAAGAATTCGTTTTTCATCAAGACAAGATCAGAACAATTCGAAGTTGTGAAAGTTTAAAAAAAAGAAAAGCCCGGAAGCAGGGTCACGCAAGGGTCGTAGCAGACGAAGGTTTATCAGTGCAAATCGCCGTTCCTCTCAACAGTCAAAAGCCATCGCTAGAGTTCTTGTGAACCACAGCCGTTGTTTCGTGCATAAAAAACGTGCTATTGTAGATAAGCTCACATCGAGTCGCATTCATGACTAACTGACGACTGCATTGTGAAAAAGGAAAACTGGATCACACGGGTTCACGATGGCTCAGGGGTAAGATAAACCACGCAAAAATAAATTCTTTGAAAATTGTTCGCTCTTTACGGAGGGCACCTAGGATGTTCTCAATTGGTGAGTGTTTAAATGAAAGGGTGTTTGTACTGTGCGTAAAAGCCTGACCGTATCTGTGATGGTTTACGGGAGGCTTACTCTGCCTTTAAGCCAAGCGCAGAACCGCGCGAGGTGACATGCGACTCATTTCGTGGTGGAGGGTCACATATGTGAAATTTAAAGTCCTAGCAAATTTTGTTTGTTGTCAGCTTTTAGTCTAGTGTGGACAGAAACACGTCCGTTTAAAGCGTCACATTTAGAGTGAACGCTGCCAGAAGTGTGAAAACATGAAAGAACATTACGGTTTAAAACATTTTGTCAGTGCATCCGCAACTGTTTCGACATGTGTGAGAGAGGGTGAACGTCGCCAATGGAATTGTTTTTAAGCACTCTTGCATCGTTATTTTGTTGGAAAACTTAGTTGATCCATATATTAGGAGCCGGTCCATATTAGGGGCTCTTCCCACAATCAACATCCCGAAACTCATTTTTGCATAGCATGTCCGGAAGTGTCTGTACGCAAAACAGATTTGGGTTTGGGTTGGAGGTTAGGGAGCGTCCGGGAAAGATTACTGGGCCAAGGTGACACGTTTTTTATATTTAGTCAAGTTTTGACTAAATATTTTAACATCGAGGGGGAATCGAAACGAGGGTCGTGGTGTATGTGCGTGCGTGCGTGTGTGTGTGTGTGTGTGTGTAGAGCGATTCAGACTAAACTACTGGACCGATCTTTATGAAATTTGACATGAGAGTTCCTGGGTATGAAATCCCCGAACGTTTTTTTCATTTTTTTGATAAATGTCTTTAATGACGTCATATCCGGCTTTTCGTGAAAGTTGAGGCGGCACTGTCACGCCCTTATTTTTCAACCAAATTGGTTGAAATTTTGGTCAAGTATTCTTCGACGAAGCCCGGGGTTCGGTATTGCATTTCAGCTTGGTGGCTTCAAAATTAATTGATGACTTTGGTCATTAAAAATCGGAAAATTGTAAAAAAAAATAAAAATTTATAAAACGATCCAAATTTACGTTTATCTTATTCTCCATCATTTGCTGATTCCAAAAACATATAAATATGTTATATTCGGATTAAAAACAAGCTCTGAAAATTAAATATATAAAAATTATTATCAAAATTAAATGTTCCAAATCAATTTAAAAACACTTTCATCTTATTCCTTGTCGGTTCCTGATTCCAAAAACATATAGATATGATATGTTTGGATTAAAAACACGCTCAGAAAGTTAAAACAAAGAGAGGTACAGAAAAGCGTGCTATCCTTCTTAGCGCAACTACTACCCCGCTCTTCTTGTCAATTTCACTGCCTTTGCCATGAGCGGTGGACTGACGATGCTACGAGTATACGGTCTTGCTGAAAAATGGCAGCTACTTGACTAAATATTGTATTTTCGCCTTACGCGACTTGTTTAAATTTTTTATCTCTCATTGGCCTTTATACTATAGCTTCTTATTTGTTATGGACGTTTTCTTTTTATATTTAGTCAAGTTTTGACTAAATATTTTAACATCGAGGGGGAATCGAAACGAGGGTCGTGGTGTATGTGTGTGTGTATGTGTGTGTGTGTGTGTGTGTGTGTGTGCGTGCGTGCGTGTAGAGCGATTCAGACCAAACTACTGGACCGATCTTTATGAAATTTGACATGAGAGTTCCTGGGATTGATATCCCCATACGTTTTTTTCATTTTTTTGATAAATGTCTTTGATGACGTCATATCCGGCTTTTCGTGAAAGTTGAGGCGGCACTGTCACGCCCTCATTTTTCAACCAAATTGGTTGAAATTTTGGTCAAGTAATCTTCGACGAAGCCCGGACTTCGGTATTGCATTTCAGCTTGGTGGCTTAAAAATTAATTAATGATTTTGGTCATTAAAAATCTGAAAATTGTAAAAAAAAAAATTCTTTTATAAAACGATCCAAATTTACGTTTATCTTATTTTCCATCATTTGCTGATTCCAAAAACATATAAATATGTTATTTTCGGATTAAAAACAAGCTCTGAAAATTAAATATATAAAAATTATTATCAAAATTAAATTGTCGAAATCAATTTAAAAACACTTTCATCTTATTCCTTGTCGGTTCCTGATTCCAATAACATATAGATATGATATGTTTGGATTAAAAACACGCTCAGAAAGTTAAAACGAAGAGAGGTACAGAAAAGCGTGCTATCCTTCTTAGCGCAACTACTACCCCGCTCTTCTTGTCAATTTCACTGCCTTTGCCATGAGCGGTGGACTGACGATGCTACGAGTATACGGTCTTGCTGAAAAATGGCATTGCGTTCAGTTTCATTCTGTGAGTTCGACAGCTACTTGACTAAATATTGTATTTTCGCCTTACGCGACTTGTTTTTACTTTCGTAGCATCTATAACTTGCTGTGGTTGGTTGAACAGGATGAGTAAACAAGTCGCGTAAGGCGAAAATACAATATTTAGTCAAGTAGCTGTCGAACTCACAGAATAAAACTGAACGCAATGCCATTTTTCAGCAAGACCGTATACTCGTAGCATCGTCAGTCCACCGCTCATGGCAAAGGCAGTGAAATTGACAAGAAGAGCGGGGTAGTAGTTGCGCTAAGAAGGATAGCACGCTTTTCTGTACCTCTCTTTGTTTTAACTTTCTGAGCGTGTTTTTAATCCAAACATATCATATCTATATGTTATTGGAATCAGGAACCGACAAGGAATAAGATGAAAGTGTTTTTAAATTGATTTCGACAATTTAATTTTGATAATAATTTTTATATATTTAATTTTCAGAGCTTGTTTTTAATCCGAATATAACATATTTATATGTTTTTGGAATCAGCAAATGATGGAGAATAAGATGAACGTAAATTTGGATCGTTTTATAAATTTTTATTTTTTTTTACAATTTTCAGATTTTTAATGAGCAAAGTCATTAATTAATTTTTAAGCCACCAAGCTGAAATGCAATACCGAAGTCCGGGCTTTGTCGAAGATTACTTGACCAAAATTTCAACCAATTTGGTTGAAAAATGAGGGGGTGACAGTGCCGCCTCAACTTTCACGAAAAGCCGGATATGACGTCATCAAAGACATTTATCAAAAAAATGAAAAAAAGGTTCGGGGATTTCATACCCAGGAACTCTCATGTCAAATTTCATAAAGATCGGTCCAGTAGTTTAGTCTGAATCGCTCTACACACACACACAGACACACACACGCACACACGCACATACACCACGACCCTCGTTTCGATTCCCCCTCGATGTTAAAATATTTAGTCAAAACTTGACTAAATATAAAAATACCTAGAGAGAGAGAGAGAGAGAGAGAGAGAGAGAGAGAGAGAGAGAGAAAGGGAGAGAGAGAGAGAGAGAGAGAGAGAGAGAGGGAGAGAGAGAGAGATAGAGCGAGAGAGAGAGAGAGAGAGAAAGGGAGAGAGAGAGAGAGAGAGAGAGAGAGAGAGAGAGAGAGAGAGAGAGAGAGAGAGAGAGAGAGAGAGAGAGAGCGATCGGGGAGGGGGACAGGTGATGGGGGGGGGGGGGGGGGGGGGCAACCATGTCTGTGTTCGTTCGGTCAGTGTTGCTTTTGCTGTTTGTTGTCCTTTGTTTTGTTTCCTGATGAAGCTTTTATATGCGAAAGTTTTTATTATTGTGCTGTCTTTGTATCGGTGGGTACAGAATTCTGTTGTTTTTCAACCTATTTTTGTGGAATTGAGTAAGTGTACCTTTATTTTATCCTATTTGTTTCGTGTTTTTATACATGTAGCTGAAATAATCGCGCAGAAACAGTGACAAGCTTACACTTCAATGAGTTCTCCAAGTTTGCAGCTACGTTCGTAAAGACGATGTGTGAAGGCGGGGGAAGGGAGGGTTT
>NC_090257.1:22807167-22822167 GCF_037325665.1 Littorina saxatilis
TTTTTTTCCTTTCTCGTGTGATCTTGCCGCGAGGTGGCGCCAGTTACCAGCCGAAAAAAAGAAGGGGCATAACCTCACCAGAACCGACCATTGTCTGTTTACCGTATAAAATGCACGACTTACACACGAACTGTTACCAAACCGATATGCTATTTGGGACCAAAAGGGTTTTTTCCTTTCTCGTGTGATCTTGCTGCGAGGTGGCGCCAGTTACCAGCCGAAAAAAAGAAGGGGCATAACCTCACCAGAACCGACCATTGTGTACATTTTTTTTATTTCGGTCATAAATAAAACGTTATATTTAACAATAACAAACAAGGTTTATGAAACAATTTTTTATAATTGACAAAAAAACTAAAAAGGCACCAGAATGTGAACCTATCTCAAGTGGAAGAACAAGATACACAAAAGACACTTGATAATAATCACTCATGATCAATCTAACTTATCTGTGGATTTGCTTCCACATCAGTTTGAACATATAATTAAAAGAAAACATTAGAAAATCAAGAGTTGTTTATAACTCAAAATCAAAATTAATGGGAGAACATTTGTAAAGTATTAGTTTCCTGACTACAAAAAAAGGTTCAGATTGTGAAAAATGAAGACGTCTCTTCCTTTTTACATTTAGTCAAGTTTTGACTAAATGTTTTAACGTAGAAGGGGGAACCGAGACAAGAGTCGTGGTGTATGTGTGTGTGTGTGTGTGTGTGTGTGTGTGTGTGTGTGTGTGTGTGTGTGTGTGTGTGTGTGTGTGTGTGTGTGTGTGTGTGTGTGTGTGTGTGTGTGTGTGTGTGTGTGTGTAGAGCGATTCAGAGTAAACTACTCGACCGATCTTTATGACATTTTTCATGAGAGTTCCTGGGTATGATATCCCCAGACGTGTTTTTCATTTTTTTGATAAATGTCTTTGATGACGTCATATCCGGCATTTTGTAAAAGTTGAGGCGGCACTGTCACACCCTCATTTTTTTAATCAAATTGATTGAAATTTTGGCCAAGCAATCTTCGACAAAGGCCGGACTTTGGTATTTCATGTCAGCTTGGAGGCTTAAAAATTAATTAATGACTTTGGTCATTATAAATCTGAAAATTGTAATTATTTGTTTTTTTATAACACGATCCAAAATTACGTTTATCGTATTATGCATCGTTTTCTGATTCCAAAAACATATAGATATGTTATATTCGGATTAACAACAAGCTCTGAAAATTAAAAATATAAAAGTTATGATTAAAATTAAATTTCCGAAATCGATTTAAAAACAATTGCATCTTATTTCTTGTCCGTTCCTGATTCCAAAAACATATAGATATGATATGTTTGGATTAAAAACACGTTCAGAGAGTTAAAAAGAATAGAGATATAGAAAAGCGTGCTATCCTCCTCAGCGCAACCGCTACCGCGCTTTTCTGGATTGTTAATTTCACTGCCTTTGCCACGAGCGGTGGACAGACGATGCTACGAGTGTACGGTCTTGCGGAAAAATGCAATGCGTTCAGTTTCATTCTGTGAGTTCGACTGAGCTTGACTAAATGTTGTATTTTCGCCTTACGCGACTTGTTTTTAATTGATTTCACAGGCTGTTGTCGAATATCACACTTCTGTATGTTATTTTCCAACATCACAATCAAAACTTTTATCTCCGTTAACTGTCAGCTGTGTGTTTGTGATGTTTGCGCGAGCTGATAGCCGTTTATACGCCATAACTTTAAAGGGGAAGAGAAACTTTCTGACAAATAAAATCAAAAAAACAACAATATCTATTTAGTCGAAAATAATACGCCAGACGTGTTAGAGCCGGTTTTATGCATTGTGATAGTTTCAATTATTTAAAGCCCCAGTATGTCTCAAATGGTTCACAAAACGATTTAAATCTTCTTATGAAAAAAGCTGTTCTAACCCTATGGAACACACTTACAATAGCATTTGATAGCATTAAATGAAACAGTTCGTTTGAATTGCTATTTAGCTCGGGTGAACCACACACCAGATTTCGTGGTTTATCTAACACCTGAGCCATCGTGAACCCGTGTGATCAACTTTCCTTTTTTTCCCAATTTAGTCGTCAGTTTGGGATTTAAATGCGACTGGCTGTATCTGCAATAGCACGTTATTGTGTACCTCTGATTCTAAAACGCAACAAACGGCTGTGAGTCACACGAACTTGTCGGCGGCGACTGGCTTCAAAGAAAGCGAGCGCTATGCAGAAAAATCGTCTGCTTTGAGACACGACCATTTGTGACCCTGCTTCCCGGCTATCTTTTTTAAAACTTTCAAAACTTCGAATTGTACTGATCTTGTCTTGATGAAAAAAGAAATCTTTTATGATTTAAGAATGTTTGTGTTACAAGCTGTCAATTTATTATTAATTAGATTTTAAAAATTAGTTCTAGCGCCAAAACGAGGCGTCTGATTGTAGATCAGACAGTCCACGAAAATAAATTATTCTTCTTTTTTCATAATTTAGTGATTTAGACTTTGGGTCCTTGGTTGAGTCAATGCGTGTCCGTAATTTCTTTGATTCAACTTTACATTTTATTTGTTTATGCATATGAGTCATTCTCCAAAGCTGGTGAATTCTTAGGTCGGTCACTTAAAACGAAATTTTTACAGAAGCAAATGTGGTTAGACCTTTCCCCCTGTTTATGTGGATACAGATATGTTTGAAGAAGCACCCACAGCAAAATGAATGAACATATTTGTATTTTGATATTAAATATAGTGTAATAATGTCAGTAAATCAACAAAAATGGCGTCAGAAAAATGGGAACAGGGTCGGTACATATATTGGAAGCTACGGTCCATTGCCACGATAAATTTATTATGCATGATTTGTTGAAAAGTCACTTTGTGAAACGATAAAGGTTCATTCCTGTGCAATTGTTGTTATTTTCTTTGTGTTTGAGACCCCCAAAAATGAAGTTGAAAACAGCCTTACGTACGCATCGAATGTTGTCACGCTCACTTAGATTTTTCCGACCTCTGTAACCAAATGAATTTCTTTATAATCACTAATTTTTTTACGATCAAGTCAACAAGTGCACCTTGAAGATGCAGAAAATGCATTCATTCAACCGAGGACACACTTTGGACGAATTTGATGTCTCAGAGAGTGTTTTGTGTCACACGTGATGGCTTCGTAACGGCCGTTTTCATTATAAGCTAGCATCAATTCAACTGAATGAAACCATACATTTTCATGTTTGCACCTTTGTTAATCACCCAGCCATACAGATGCGTGACTTTTTTTTCACAATTTGTCGTGTATAATGACGTAATTCATGAAAAAAGAAGGTGTAGTTGACATTTTGGACGGGTGCGTTCGTAACGCCCTCTGCTACCGGCGAGATGCAGACCCCGATTGCTTGGATTCCTGGGAATCCCACATGACAAGGTTGGTATTATTTTGTTGCTCATTCATTTATAAGCATGTTTGTAAAAAAAAAAATCAAATTAAAATCACGCAAGTGTGAATTCCATGAAGTTCTTCAGCCCCACCGGGTTTCGCTTGTCAGTCCTGTAATCTCATGAAGCGAGCGTAACGGCATCTTCGGAATCTTGCGATTTAAAATAAAACCTTTTCTTAAAACAAAGGTGTATGCTCACCTAGATTGCTCACTTATTATGGGGGCGAGGACGCCCCCATTCTATACGGATAGTTTCGAGGTTGACCATGGGCAGCGCCATTTTGTTGTGAAATACGTCATCAGTTTGTGTACACAGGAAGTTGTGACATCCGTCACCCTATGGGAGGGGTGACGTCAAAATTGTTCATCTGTAGAAAGTTGTGAAATCCGTCACCCTATGGGAGGGGTGACGTCAAAATTGGTCATCACAGAGTTTGTGTAACACAGGAAGTTGTGAAATACGTCACCCTATGGGAGGGGTGACGTCAAAATTGTTCAACAAAAACATAATATGTCGCATTGTGCAGGGTCAACTGCAACAAACTCAAACCGAGCCATTCATACCTAGCTGTATTTGAGTGACTTATATACCCGACATTTTTATTTCTTATTTTTAGCACAGGTGTAGGAAAAATCATGAACCAAAATGTTATTTATTTTCTAATTTAACATTTTTTTTACAAATATGACCATGGTCTTTTAAACATACAGTGACATTAAACATTGTTATGTTAAAAAAAAGAAAAAAGAAAAAAAGCTTTTGTGCACAAATCAGAAAATACATTGTACATTTTACCTACAGGCCAAACCGTGAGTGTCTGTGACAAAGCCCGACCCAGGAAATTGCACTGATTTTATATTTAGATCCGAGGGAAATTGTCAAGAACAGGCGCTTGCATTTGGATGTGTCCAATGATAGTAGGTTTGGTTGTGATCAATCAGAATAATGTAGGAATAAAAATGTATGACAGTTTAGTATGATGACATGTAATTCACATATGCTGAAAATATGATATTATACATCATGTAATATTATTATGGCTGTTGCCATGACCATGAAACCCAACAAAGGTTTAATGTAATGTAATTCAAAATACCAAAACCGAGCACCTATTAATCTCGTCTTTGCGCGTGAAGATTGAGGCCGTCTGCCAGTAGCGGTTAGGTCATACAGTGGAACCCCTCTCTAGCGACCTTTAAAATGTTGACAAAAATCGGTCCTTGTGGAGGGGGGTCCTTACAGAGGGAGGGGGGCGGAGTCAGGGGGCCACAAAGAAAGTCAGATTTAAAAAAAAAAAAGAAAACAGAGAAGTTTGAGTTGCTGACGACCGTTCCCTCTGAAAGCAAACTGCTTCGATTTCATGTTTGTCCTTGGTGTCCACCAGTTCTGGTGCATGTACTACCCTGGCCAAGTTTCCTCTCAAGACATCAAAGAGACCGCCCCAGTATACTCTACAGCCTCTGGGCGAACCACCTCTCATAGCTAAAACTGGGTCAATGACCCCTGGGAAGAAGGTCAGTGTCTATAAAATTTTACTCCTAGGCCTGCGGCCAGGGGGGGGGGGGGAGTATACCGGTACCATTTGAGAATCAGACCAAATGAGAATTGAACCATTTGAGAACATCCTTTTTTTTCAATCACTACATCGAAGGCCTGCGGCCCGGGGTTCACATGGGTTTGTTTGTTTGTTTGTTTCAAACCCACACCCATATACACACATTTCCCATTTAAACCATTTGTCGGCCCCCTGTCGATATTTATCGACTAAGTTCCTTGTGACATTGTATTGCATTCTCAAAAGCGAATATTATGAATCTGATGCTTTATCCAGTGACCAAGTTTTGTGCGCACCAGTGACAACAAGAGACATGTTGTGAATGATGTCTCCGGTAGAAGGCTAATTATCCCCCGGACAATTCCCCCTTGTACATCTGCCCTCTGAACAATTTCCCCTATGACAATTGCCCCCAGACAAATGCCCCAAACCATGGGCAGACAGTTGCCCCCCCCCCCCCCCCCCCGGACAACTGCCCCCCGAATACCCCCTCCCTCCCCAGAATCGTGTTTGTGTTTGTGTGCGTACGTGTGTGTGAGTGCGTGCGTGCGTGCGTGCGTGTGAGTGTATGCGTCTGTGTTTGTTTCTGTGTGTGTTTTTCTGTGTTCTGTGTGTGTGTGTGAGTGTGTGTAAGTGCGTGCGCGTGTGAATACGTGCGTGCGTGTTTGTGTGTGTGTCTTTTTGTCCCTGTGTGTCTATATATGTGTCTGTTTGCACGTGCGTGCGTGAAATGTTAACGCGTGCATGCGTGTGTTTTTGAAATGTGTATCTGTGTGCGGGCGTACGTGCGTGCGTATATATGAATACAGGACGCGGTTCAAGCACCGTTTGGAGAGACCTGCATTATGGTCTGCTTATTCAGTGACGCACAAACCCGAACCTCTGTGTGTGTTTGTGTGTGTGTGTGTGTTTGTGTTGTGTGTGTGTGTGTGTGTGTGTTTGTTTGTGTGTGTGTGTGTGTGTTTGTGTGTGTGTGTGTGTGTGTCTGTATGTTTGTTTCATATTTGCACTAGTTGCTATTGCTTTTAAATCAAAGGTGTTTATTAAATTCAAAACCCCCTATCAATCCACCTTAATCCCAAGCACCATCTGTGTGGGAGCAATATAGCCCCTCAATTAGGAATTTCACCATTGCTGTTGATAGCAAAAATGATATCTTGTTAGAAAGAACACAAATTGGGTCTTCTTACTTATAATACTCTTCAAACTTAATGGTTTTAACATGCTGGAATTGCTTGACAGGTACTAGGTGGCTATGGTGGACCTCAGGGTGTCCGTACGGCAGTTACTGAAGAAACAGAGAACTTCCTCCTCATCCGAGGTGCCCACGTCACCCACTGAAAGTAAAATCACTGTCCAAACTGATGGATCTTCTGCTGCTGCTAAACGACAACAGCGTTTCAGAAACAACATTAAAACAAGTCGCGTAAGGCGAAAATACAATATTTAGTCAAGTAGCTGTCGAACTCACAGAATGAAACTGAACGCAATGCCATTTTTCAGCAAGACCGTATACTCGTAGCATCGTCAGTCCACCGCTCATGGCAAAGGCAGTGAAATTGACAAGAAGAGCGGGGTAGTAGTTGCGCTAAGAAGGATAGCACGCTTTTCTGTACCTCTCTTTGTTTTAACTTTCTGAGCGTGTTTTTAATCCAAACATATCATATCTATATGTTTTTGGAATCAGGAAGCGACAAGGAATACGATGAAAGTGTTTTTAAATTGATTTGGACAATTTAATTTTGATAATAATTTTTATATATTTAATTTTCAGAGCTTGTTTTTAATCCGAATATAACATATTTATATGTTTTTGGAATCAGCAAATGATGGACAATAAGATAAACGTAAATTTGGATCGTTTTATAAATTTTTATTTTTTTTTACAATTTTCAGATTTTTAATGACCAAAGTCATTAATTAATGTTTAAGCCACCAAGCTGAAATGCAATACCGAAGTCCGGGCTTTGTCGAAGATTACTTGACCAAAATTTCAACCAATTTGGTTGAAAAATGAGGGCGTGACAGTGCCGCCTCAACTTTCACGAAAAGCCGGATATGACGTCATCAAAGACATTTATCAAAACAATGAAAAAAACGTTCGGGGATTTCATACCCAGGAACTCTCATGTCAAATTTCATAAAGATCGGTCCAGTAGTTTAGTCTGAATCGCTCTACACACACACACACACACACACACACACACACACACACACACACACGCACATACACCACGACCCTCGTTTCGATTCCCCCTCGATGTTAAAATATTTAGTCAAAACTTGACTAAATATAAAAACCGAAGAGCTGGAGGCTGTATCAAGAGTCTGGGAGAGAAAGGGCAAGAAAAAGTAAAGCGAAAAGAACGCCGGAGAAGAGAGAGGCTGACAGGGTTGCTACGTGTTTTCGTAAAGCGAAATGTACAGAAACAATGATAGCGTTGGGACTTCAGATCAATAACCCCAAGAAAGATACACCTAGACAGACAGTTCTCAACAAAAGGCAGAAAGATGCAGAGCGGCAACAAAAGTACAGGGCCAAAATGTCACACCAAAAAAAGGCTGCGATTGCTTTGAAACGGAAGAAGAAGAGAGAAACCACCATTTTCTATATCACTACACAATATTATCCTCTTAGTTGCCTTTTGCTTGAAGCTTTATTGTTGTATATCCGGCACATTATATTGTCTGTTGTTCTTTCGGATTTTTCAAAGTATGGTGTTTGTTTTTGCATGATCTGAATATTGTTGATCACAATAAAATTGATATAATTATACATTTTCTGGGGTGGTTTTTTTAATTGTTATGTGTGATTGTCAAATACGTATTCAACACCTCGTCAAATTCAAGGTTGTTACAACGTTTTCACATTTACGCAGGATCTCTCTCTCTCTCTCTCTCTCTCTCTCTCTCTCTCTCTCTCTCTCTCTCTCTCTCTCTCTCTCTCTCTCTCTCTCTTATTCCCCTTTTTCTGTCCACAAACCTTTTCTGTCACCAATATAAATGTGTGTACATGTATATTGTATGTACGTGCCAATGTATATTTGTAAAACAAAAATATATATATATATATTTAAAATTATTTTTTATTTTTTTATTAAAAAATTATTTTTTGTTTATATTTTTTTCTTTCTTTCTTTTTAAACAACTCCTTATACTTGCTTGTCAAGCTATAACTAGTACAACATATAATCATTCAATATAACTGCATTATTAACAAATTTGTGTCACGATGATGCGCACGTAAGGATACCTGTATTTTGTAAGGAAACGTATTTCTTGCTTTTTCGTTTCTTGCAAACTGTCATTCTGATAACAAAGAACCTTTGAATCAATAATTCAACTCAAATTAGTCAAGTTTTATTTTTGGGCCTTATTCCCACTTTTGTTAACCAGTTTTGGAGAATGACTCATATATGTGTAAATAGGTATATATTTTTTCTTCTCTTTTCTGTCGTAAGACATGTACATAATTAGATGCAAAATCGTATTAAAGTGTGTACATAGTTCTTAATTGTAAAACGCTTTGTGCTCAAACGGGAGCGCTTATATAAAATCTCTATCATTATCATTGTTATTGTTTTCGTGTCAAAAGTTAAGTGAGCGCACTTTAACACAGCAGTCTTTCTGTTCACTGATATTGAGTAGGCAAAGCCACTTTGCAAAGTCTACTTCACGAAGCTTGCTGCACGAAGCCATGCAACTCAATTGTCGGTTTGTTTGTTTGTTTGTTTGCTTAACGCCCAGCCGACCACGAAGGGCCATATCAGGGCGGCGCTGCTTTGACATTTAACGTGCGCCACACACAAGACAGAAGTCGCAGCACAGGCTTCATGTCTCACCCAGTCACATTATTCTGACACCGGACCAACCAGTCCTAGCACTAACCCCATAATGCCAGACGCCAGGCGGAGCAGCCACTAGATTGCCAATTTTAAAGTCTTAGGTATGACCCGGCCGGGGTTCGAATCCACGACCTCCCGATCACGGGGCGGACGCCTTACCACTAGGCCAACCGTGCCGGTGAATTGTCGGTACAAAGACTTCGAGAAGTCTTCGCGAAGTTAACTTTGGGCTCAGTTAGGACTCAATTAGAGACAGCCTTTTCCGTGTGTATTGGGACAACATGCCTGTCGCTCTCCGCTCAGCACACGTGTGTGTCCAGTCAATCAAATGCGACGTAATAGTGATTGACATGTCTCACGATGACCTTATAAGGTAGATTTTGGAAGAAGGGGGGGGGGGAGGTGGTGGCACATTTCTTTGTCAAGTGTCCCTCGTTGTGTGTCCTTGAAGGCTTGTTTTTTGCGTAATATACCCATGGACATGGCTGGTGTATTTATACATGCGTACATTTGCAGCACTGCAGTTGATTAGTAGTTCTGCTGATAAGTGGTGTTATGTAAATATGGAGAAAAGCAAATACGCAATTTTTGTTTCACGCTTTCCTTTCAGTGGTTGAATTTGGCGTTACAAATGTTTACACACGCTCGAGCGTGCGCGCACACGAACGCACGCACGTGCAAACAGACACACACACATACACACACACACACACACACACACACACGAACACGCACACGCACACACACACACACACACACACACACACACACACGAACACACGCACACGCACACACACACACACACACTCTTTCTCTCTCTCTCTCTCTCTCTCTCTCTCTCTCTCTCTCTCTCTCGACGGCCCCGCCCCCCCCCCCCCCCCCCACCCCACCCCCGTCCCCTACTCCGAATCCAACCCCCACTAGTCCAAGTGTAAAATTCGTCAAGCCATATTAGCCAACGCCCATGGGTTAAAATGCGTACTAACTGATTTGCATGCCCCCCCCCCCCCCACCCACACACACACACACACCTGTCCCCCTCCCCGATTGCTCTCTCTCTCTCTCTCTCTCTCTCTCTCTCTCTCTCTCTCTCTCTCTCTCTCTCTCTCTCACTCCATATCTCGACGTCTCGCGCGTTTTCTCCGATGAAGCGTGGGCGTGCAAGTGTCATAGAACCGTTGGTTTAGTCGTATCGGCTGTCAAATCGGCGTTTACAACTGTCAAGTCCACCGGTGAAACCGACTTCTTGCAGCAGTGGTCTAGAACTTTCTGCAAAGCTTGCAGGGGTCTTAGAAGTCTCTGATTCTGCAGCAGATGTCTGGAACTAACTGCAAAACTTGCATCCATCAGAAATTCTGTGTTCGTTGCGCAAAGTGTCCGAAACTCGTTGTGAAGTTCCCGGTAGCCCTTGCAGACTGAGGACACAAGTTGTTTCCTGGTCACGACCTCTCGCGGAACTGTGCAGGGGTGCGATTCTACCCGGCAGTTATTCGCTCCTATACAATGGAAAAATCCGGTATGACGCCAGAAAAACCCCAGAGCTGCGCCATTACTGTGGAAAATGACAATTGCTCAACACACCGTGAACTCGAGAGATACAGATGTGTGCGTGGTCTGTACACACGGAGATGGAAATCCTCCACTGTCCTCTGCCTCTCGGTGGTGGTGGTGGTATTGCTGACCTTCCTCAGCATCGTGGCCCTGGCGTTCTGTGTGCATCTGTACGGCGAGGTCAAAGACCAAGGCGAGGTGGTTGAAAACCTCCGCAACGACTACGATACGCTCCGCACACAAGTGGAAGCTAACAGTCGTGTTGAGAGCACTGCTATCCAGCACAAAGATCAATCCAGTGTTCCTCAAGGGATCTGGGAGGTAACTGAATTATTTTTCACTATATTTCATTTAATTTCATTTCGTACTGGATTGTGGTCGCATTTGGCACCAAAACAAGACAAAGATAATGCACACCATCCTCTTTTTTTCCTTTTTATTTTCATAACTTCATTGCCCCATCGCTGGGAAATTCGGGTCGCTTCCTCCCAGCCGTGGAAAGCTAGCAGCAACAGAGTCGCGCTACCCAGGTGTGTGCGCGTTAAGATGTAATCAGCCACCTGCACTCCCGGCAGAATGACCAAGGTCATTTACATGCCGCGGCGATGACGAGGGTATTGATCATGGATGTCATCTTTAAATCACCACATACATTTTACCCGTGTCCGTCCCGGTCTAGGTTCGAACCTTAGACACTAGAAACACAAGTCTGTTGCTCTTTTTAATTTTTTACTTGAGCTACCAGACCGCCATTAGTATCTTCGCACGGGTTCCCTGTGTTGGAACGCGAGTCATTGCATACAGCATTTCTGGCAATGAAGAGATTACATTTATCGTAGCCTTCTTCAGGTTACTGATAATTACACAGTAACATGCTTCCATTTGAAACTTCGAGGTCTTCATCGGGGATTGACGCCCGACAAAAGCTAATTGAAGTCCGACGGAGCGAAGCGACGGAGGGCTTCAATTAGACTTTGGGAGGGCGTCAATCCACGATGAAGACCGAGAAGTTTCAAATGGAAGCATGTTTAAGTTAATGTTATTGTAATTCAATCTGACGACGATCTCTTTCCTGCTTTCATGCGGTTGTAAACAGACAGAATTGGTTCTGTTCTGTTCACACACTACTTTCAGTCCACCTACCTGCAAGGGTCAAGTCCCAAGAAATATGTCTCTGTATTCCTATCGTATCACTCTGCTCCTGTTTTGTTTTCTTTCACACACATTTTCCCTTCTTTTTTGACGGGTTTCTGGACACCAAACTCTAAAACAAATTCTTTCATCACAAAAGCGATCTTTGGAATTGACTGACGTAGTCCGGAAGAATTCATGCATCAACTTACGTCACGTATTCGACGTCATCACTTCGCATACCTTATGGTCTCGGTATTTCGTTGGCCTTCATATCTCCCACTTGTAAAATGACCCTCAAAGCTAACCGAGACTAGTCAGGCGGTATCAATGCGCCTCGCCAGCAGGTTGTTAATGGATTTGTTAGCGAGTGACTATCGACAATTAGTCACCGGTAATTTTTAATGAGTTGGGGCATTCTGACCAATCACAGGATCTGTTTCATTAAAACGCAAACTTGATTGAATTACAATAAATAATAATACGAGAATGTATAACTCGCACATATCTCACCACAAGGCGACTCAAGGCGCACTCGTACACATTCTTTCGCATTAACAACTCAAGCATACTCATACACATTCTGATATCATCGCTCAACGGCTATCGCCAGTTATCTCTCTGACCGGACGCTACAGTCCTACGCGAATCTATCAAAATAAGAATACAGAGTTATCTCCCATATGTTTTTGCGAGCACTGATCTAAATTTGAGATCAGTGTTCGCGAGTCGAAAATGATTGCAGATTGGCCGACTTCAACAGTGATCTCCGTTCTGTTCTTCACAGTTATGATAAAGACATCGTTCTAAGGTCACAACAAGTCGACATTTTGGGACTGCTGCCGGAAGGAGACCGTAATACATGGTTTCATCACTGTCAACTGGTTACAGATAAAATCGTCTGCTCCAGTGAGCGCCGAAACCAAACGGTTGATTATCACGTGACACTTGTTGCCATATTTAGAGTTGTTTGCACAGTAAATACAGCCGCGAAAATTAGCTCGCTTGAAACTGTCTTACATTTCAATTCCTTTGTTATTTAAAAATTACAAAACACCATGAAAAATCATTATCGACGATCCCGAATCTGCTTATATCAATAATGCATTACAAAAAGCTCTAAATATGTAAAAAAAAAAAATTTAAAAAATCAAGGCATCCTGTCAGGGAGAGAATGAGCCGAACTCATTTTGACCTGAGGTCAGGATGACTTATACACACTTACGCATACATCACATGAAGATGTCAAGACAACAACACAAACAGAGACACGGCACTCAAAAGTAAGCATGAAAAAGAAAAGAAAATTTAAAATAAAAATGATAGAAGTCTTTTTTTCGTTGTAACAGTAGCATCACACCTTAACTTCTGAAAGTTAAGTGTTTAGAACTTACCTCCTGCGACACAATCGCAACACTCGATAGATCCAGTTCCAACTGGCTGGAGAGTATTTGATTTTGTTCGCAAGTGTGTGCAGCGGACAGTTATTTAATAATAACCATACTTTCCCTGCACATATGAGTTACTTTAAAATACTAGAATTGTTCTGGTAATTCTTATGATTCTCCTTTCTTCCTCTTCTTCGTTCGATTGCTGAAACTCCCACGTTCCCTCATATTTTTGCACGAGTGGATGTTTACGTGTATGACCGTTTTTACCCCGCCATTCAGGCAGTCATACGCCGATTTCGGGGGAAGCGTGTTGGGTATTATCGTATTTCTATAAACTCTGACATGGATTACATGATTTTTTTCCGTGCGCACTTGGTCTTGTGCTTGCGTGTCAATCTTATGATTAAAACAACTAGAAGCGGCTCATTAGGGACAACTGTGAATATGCAAGTTTAAATTCATTTCTGAATACTTCCAAACCACCATTTTTTTAAACGGTTTTACGAACGCAAAATGCTTAAAACGCGGTGCATGCATTATCTCTAATTAAGTAATTAACCAGAAACAAGTCAGCCCGCCCTATCGGCTACACAGATGGAGTTGTGTATGTCCTCACGATCGCACGTGTGCATATATTGTGTTTTAGGAGTTTGCTCCCCTGTTGTTCTTTTGTCACCAAAAGCACAAAAGTGACGCAGCCTCCGACTACGAGGACACATTTTCTAAGGTTTCCAAATGTGCTTTATATGTGTTGTTGTTGTTGTCGTTGTTGTTGTTGTTGTTGTTGTTGTTGTTGTTGTTGTTGTTGTTGTTGTTGTTGTTGTTGTTGTTGTTTTTTGCCAAGCACATCATTGTGGGGCTTTTAATCAATAACATGCATCCGTTTACAATGTATCATCATTCATCCATCAACATTTATAATAAATATATAAATGGCAAGTATACAAGACATATGTATATATATATATACAACATTAGGACATAACAGACAGACGGACATATAACATCCGTTCGCATACAAGTAAGGCCGGAGCTTAACATAACATGCAGATGACAGTAATTGACATTATGGACGTATTACCTGCTTAATAATAATACAGTCAGTTAATAGTACCGTTGTTGTTGTTGTTGTTGTTGTTGTTGTTGTTGTTGTTGTTGTTGTTGTTGTTGTTGTTGTTGTTTATTTGATTCGATTTGATACCATGTTATTTTATTTTATTTTTCTACGTCCTACATACTTTGCTCAATAGATGCAAAACACTGGTAGGGGTATATTTGTTCGATTCCATAAGAAATGCAGAATGCAAGCAGCACGGTCTTTATGAACTTGGTTATTCTCGCGTCTCGAAGACCGTAAAGGTCGAGGCGCAAACGCAACATTTGGGAGTTGTTGTTTTCTCTCTCTTTTTTCTTTTTCTTTTATTGACTGTTTTTTTTTCTGTAGCCCACTTCGCGTATCTGACGGAGCAACGGATCTAGACACAACCATAATCGAACGCTGAAGAAGAAGGAGAAGGTCATTCTATTATGCACGCCTTTTCCACTCTGCTCAGTGCGCAAATGTGCAGAAATCAGGGATCCTGTGCTCTGCCCACCTGGTCAGATCACTTTACAAATACCATAATGATGGAGCATAGTTGGTGCCCTTTTATGCTAACTTCATCACTGGGCGGCAGAAATAACATCATGAAAAAGAAGAAGAAGAAGACCCCAATGAAGACTGAGACACAGAAATTCATTCAGAAAGCAAATGGTAGGATTCCAGTTACCCCCAACCCACAAATCATTACAGTATAAAATTAAAAAGCCAGCAAATTAATTAATCAAACGAGAGGAACAATATTCGAACTCACCAGAAGCAAGAACATTCTTCTCGCCGCTCTTTTTGACACCATTGCACCCGGTCGGTTGATTTGTAATGTAAGGTTCTCACATTACAAGAGTCAGTATGACCTTGTTCATGGTGAAAGATGTGGAGGGGGGAGGGAATGGAACACCGTTTTTTTCTGTCCCTCTCATGCTGTATACCTGTGTGTGTGTGTGTGTGAGTGTGTGAGTGTGTGTGTGTGTCAGTGTGTGTGTGTGTGTTGTATAACCTCGCATCCGATGTACGTT
>NC_090257.1:22832167-22857167 GCF_037325665.1 Littorina saxatilis
TGTGTGTGTGAGTGTGAGTGTGTGTGTGTGTGTGTTTGTGTGCGTGTATGTATGCTAGCGTGCGTGTGTGTGTGTGTGTGTGTGCGTGTGTGTGTCTGAATGGCTTGCCGTGAGGTCTGTAGTGTCGTTTGCTCTGTCTTTTCACACACACACCACACACACAAACACACGCACACACACACACACGCACGCACGCCAGCGGCACACGCGCGCGTAAACACTCACACACACAGAAACACATGCACGCAGAAAGCAAGAGAGAGAGAGAGAGAGAGAGAGAGAGAGAGAGAGAGAGAGAGAGAGAGAGAGAGAGAGAGAGAGAGAGAGAGAGAGAGGTATTTCTGATTTATCTGGATTTTTTGCAGACGAATGGAATACGATGCGCCGATGGGTCGAAACTATTGTGAGTTCGTCGTTGTTGTTGTTTGTTTTGCTGTTGTTTGTTAGTTGTTGTTGTTGTTGTTGTTGTTGGTTCATATTTCACTGAAACCATTAACCGACCAGCTTTAAAAAAAAACGGAAATCAGCAAAACCACGAATTTCTAGATTGAAAGTAGAGAAGGGACATTATCCGGTTGAAAGGTTTGAACTCGGCAAGAGTTATTTCCCATGTTCGGTCATCCTCTCTGAGCTTAATGGTTGAGTCTTTGAGGGGGGAGGAGGGGGGGGAGGGGGAGGGTGGTACTGACAATTTTAAAAAAAATTACGAGCATAGTAGGGATAGTATCCCCAATCAAGTTTGATCATCTGAACACAGCATGAAGTATTGCCTCTGCGCCCGTAACTAACCAAGGGACATCACCCGGTCTGGAAAAGTTTGGTTCTAGGCTGAGTTGTGACCCTTCTTTTAGTCTAGTTGTTTCTGGTTTTCTTGATTCTCGTAATCTTAAAAGATTGAATTGGTTAGATTTGAGATCGAAAGATTGCTAACCACACCTAAACCTTCTTCGTACGCGTTTCTGCTAAGCTAAGCTAAGCTAAGTATTTATTAGTTGTGTACGCGTTTTACCAGCACTAATAAGTGCTTTACCAGCTAAGCAGTATATGATGCCTATTTCAGGGATTTTCTTTGTGCTTAATATTATTTTGTTTGGACCTAGCTATTGATGTGTACATTGTTGTTAAACAGTTGTTTGTTGTATGTTTACCATGGTTTGCTAGTGTGTGATAGGGTTCGTGTCCGTCTGAAGATGTTAGTTTCTTTGTTAGTCCTGTGTTGACAACTCTTCGACAAGCGCTTAGAACTGTACCCACGGAATACGCGCTATATAAGCTTCATATTGATTGATTGATTGATTGATTTCGTATTATGCCAGTTGAGTAGATATAAACCTGCTAAGCTTATACCATTTTCCACCCTAGTATTTGTTAGTCAACAATACCCTTTGACCAATTAGTATTAAATAATCTACTAAGAGACCTATGTCCTTTGTCACCTCAGTATTTATTTCTCTTTATTACTCTTTATCACTCTTATTATTCATTATTCTACTATGTGATTTGTCACCTCATAATTCATTACTTTACTCTTACCGTTGTCAGTTAAATGGTTATTAGTCAACTTTACTCGTCACTCGTCTTCCTAATTAATAAACTGATCAATTATTTTAACAGCTTCTGAGCTGAAATGCAATCCAATAGTCCGGACTGAGTCGACGATTACTTGATCAATTTGAGTGAAAAATGACGTCCCCACAGTGCGGTCTCATCTTTTGCAAAAAAAAGGATATGACGTCATCAAAGACATGTATTGAAAAAATGAAAACAAACGTCTGATGATATCATCTGCATGCAGGAACTAACATGCAACATTTTATAAACATCTGTCGGGGAGTTTTCTAGGAATCTTCAGACAGCTTTCTGCCTGTATGTTCATGACGCCCATTGCTAGTTGTGTGTGTTTTAGTCCACATCTCTCTGTGCTCGGTAGGGCCTACTGATAGTAGCCTGCTGTGCTGTTTGGCAACTTGCTATCTGGGTTATTTTCCAGAGCTGTGTACCTTTTTGTACCATGCATTTTAGTCCTTTAAATGATTTAACGTATATTAGATATATCCCATGACCTCCCTTCTTTGTCTCTGTAAATGTACTCTAGGTATATTTCTTGTATTTCCATTGTTCTCTTGTTACATCTATGATGTAAGAGATCATAATTTTTATATTTTTAATTTTCAGAGATTGTTTTTAATCCAAATATAACATATGTATATGGTTTTGGAATCAGAACATGACGAAGAATAAGATGACATTGTTTTTGGATCGTTTAATAAAAAAATAATTTTAATTACAAGTTTCCGATTTTTAATGACCAAACTCACTCATTAGTTTTTAAGCCACCAAGCTGAAATGCAATACCAAACCCCGGCCTTCGTCGAAGATTGCTTTGCCAAAATTTCAATCAATTTAATTGAAAAATGAGGGTGTGACAGTGCCGCCTCAACTTTTACAAAAAGCCGGATATGACGTCATCAAAGGTATTTATCGAAAAAATGAAAATTTTAATTAGAAGTTTCCGATTTTTAATGACCAAATTCACTCATTAGTTTTTAAGCCACCAAGCTGAAATGCAATACCAAATCCCGGCCTTCGTCGAATATTGCTTTGCCAAAATTTCAATCAATTTAATTGAAAAATGAGGGTGTGACAGTGCCGCCTCAACTTTTACAAAAAGCCGGATATGACGTCATCAAAGGTATTTATCGAAAAAAAGAAAAAAGTTCCGGGGATATCATACCTAGGAACTCTCATGTCAAATTTCATAAAGATCGGCCCAGTAGTTTAGTCTGAATCGCTCTACACACACACACACACACACACACACACATACACCACACACACACACACACACACACACACACATACACCACGACCCTCGTCTCGATTCCCCCCTCTATGTTAAAACATTTAGTCAAAACTTGACTAAATGTAAAAACGCTCGCGCCGGACCCGAGTACTCTTCAGACTGGCTCGCTCAATAAATATAAATGTTTGGAATGTCTGTGGTGTGAATGTTGGTTTCTGACCAGAAATGCAGATCTATCTCTGGCCGATTCATAGATTCAACCTACAAACTGCGACCTCATCTGTGATCAGATGGCCAAGCAATGCGTGAAATCTTTTATTCTAAAGCCTTATGGCTCGTTTCGACAAGCATTAAACGGATGAAATTAACCACATGCAGTTTATTCTTCAGAAAAATGCACACAAAAAATGGGTTGGGTTCGGTGATTTGTACATAAACGTCTTCCTCGCGATAGATTCGCTTATTATTTTGTCTTATGAAGCCGTCATCAACACGAACACAATGATTGCAGAAGCAAACTCTGTACCTACACGACCGAGACACAAGACTGATTATTTCACAGCTGCAATGAGAATAGAGAACAAAGACGTTTTGGGTAAGCTTACTCACGTCAGGTCTTCACTGACAAGCTAGGAACAGACGGAAAATTCCGAACAAAAGTAAATGACGTCAAAGTCTCTTTTGCTTTGCGTGTAACTTTGTCATGACGTATTTTTGTGTGACGCGTTCGGCTGTTCTATCAGGTCAATGGCTGCGTGTTGCCCCGCCGGTGTGAACTCCTCCTACGGCCAAGTCGTTTTTGTGGTTTATTTTGCATTTAGGTCCCAGGTAACATTATGAAGTTTTAATACGATCAATCGGACCTATTATCAAGTTAGTGTATCAACTTTTGAACGAACTGCGCCCAGTAGTTTCCTAGCAATAAGCTGTTAAGTGGAGAAAGACAGACAGACACACAATTAAAGTCTGCTGAGCCCTAGTACTAGCGTACTCGGGGATAAATGTCAACTTTGTAGCATGGTTTCCACTTGTACACAGCTCTGGAGAATAACCCACCTATCAGTTTATGATGAAGAAAATGTCAGTTTTACGCCCTCACGGCAAAGCCATTAGGGGCATGTTACACGGTAAAACCCGGCTTTGTATAAACAATAACAAATAAAAATGCAGGGAGGGGGGGGGTGTGGGGTGTAGACAGCTGGCTGCCGGCTGCTAGAGGAGACCTGGAATGAGCTAGGGACGGGGTTGGGTCGTCTTGTGTCAGTGCTGAAATGGTTACTTTATGGTCTGTTGGCCGAACGGACACCGGGGCTTCATATTTTTGCATGCATGTATTCGTGTTTCCAAGGCCTGAGGCTTTCGCTATGACCCTGGGATCTTTATCGTGCGCATGCGTGAACACAGGGGTGTTCGGACACAGAGGAGAGTCTGCACAAAGTTGACAGTTTATGATGTCTGTCTTTGGTATTTTCAGGTCGAGGAGTACCACTATGATATGGCCAAAGTCCACTTACAAGGAGTAGACCCTGGACATGCGTACTCAAGGCAAGACAGTAAGGCAAAATTCATTTCACATGTACGTCTCGAACATAGGTATGAGATACTAAAAGTTACGAAGCAATCCACTTGGTCATTGCTGACATACGGCGCTTTTTGTCGTTGTATCCCTCAAAATGGACGCAAAAGCCTCCCGTTTTGACTGCACCTGCGATCGACCTCTGCATCAGTATTTGTTTGTTTGTTTGTTTGTTTGTTTGTTTGCTTAACGCCCAGCCGACCACGAAGGGCCATATCAGGGCGGTGCTGCTTTGACATATAACGTGCGCCACACACAAGACAGAAGTCGCAGCACAGGCTTCATGTCTCACCCAGTCACATTATTCTGACACCGGACCAACCAGTCCTAGCACTAACCCCATAATGACAGACGCCAGGCGGAGCAGCCACTAGATTGCCAAGTTTAAAGTCTTAGGTATGACCCGGCCGGGGTTCGAACCCACGACCTCCCAGTAACGGGGCGGACGCCTTACCACTAGGCCAACCGTGCCGGTCTCTGCATCAGTAGGAATAGCATAACACTAGACACACTTAAGATAGAGAAACAAAACAGTAGATAATTGATTGGACCGTTTCCAAGGCGTTGTCAAGTTCAGCCTATAACGTTTTTGTCAGGTCGATTTCGGGGGTACCCTTATTTGGGTGGCTGTCAAGTAACTCCTGTAAAATACATAACGTTCTAAATGTTGTTATTGTTTGAAACGTGTGTATGAGAAATTGAATAAACACGCTTAAACCAAAATACATCTTAGATCCGAAAGTGTGCCAGATAGCCAAGTTGAGTGCTGTAGGTGACAAATTTGAATGAAATGACATGGAAATGAATGCTTTTGTTTGGGTGCAAAAAGGGGTGCAATAATTGTTTTGCCTTTAGGCCAAAAAAAAAGTTGTATGTTTCTGGTACATTGCTACAAAAAATAGGGTAGGTAGGGAGGGATTTTTTTTTTTCGTGGTCAGGGTAGAAAATAACTATACAGTGACGCAACGAGACTGGACTTACAATACAAAGAGAAAGACAACACATTACAAAACAAATGAGACAAAAGGGATGCGGGGTTATCCCCCTTGAGTCGTCTGCCGTCTGTTACTTTCGTTTTGACGCTTTTTTTTCTTCTTTTTATTCACAAATAAACTTTTTAAAAAGTCTAGGGTCGACGGGAAAAGACTAGGTAGGGTCGGGTGACCAGAAACATATTACTTTTTTTGTGGGGGCCTTATGTTCAAATGTAATAAAATCTTGTTTAACCCAAGAAGAAGAAGAAATATCGTGTTTATTTGATTTATGTTGTCCAACACAGGCGAGTACCTGTTGTGGAGAGAAGACCCGAACTCATTCCACAGGGTAGGCGTGCGTTTCCAACATAATAGGCACAATCCCGAGATCAAAGGAATCAAGATCGACCAACCTGGAATCTACGTGGTATACTCGCAGGTGGTCATCAACGGAACGCAAATTAGGTAAGCAACTTAGGATACTTCTTTTATTGTTTTGTTTTTTTGGTTGTACATCATAAATTTCGCAGGTGAATACAATTATGTCGTGTAAGCGTAGTTTCCTATATATTCGAGTTTCTTGTAAGTGGGTTAGATTTATTGGTACTGGTGAAGAAGGTGAGGATTGGCTTATTTTTTTTATTTTATTTTTTTTTATAGCTGCGTATGTTGGGTGTGCTTGGGTAAAGTGAATGCAGTGAATACCGCTTCTGTCAAAACAAATTCCCAAACTTGGGCAGTACAAATATTCTGTATTCTGTCTGTTTGGTTGCACTGTAAAATGAAGCGTTCCATTTTTGAGCACAAATTGTATATACACCTGTTTTGAACACTGTGTGAAATACTATACGATTCTACCATCAAAAAATGCACACACGATAAGCACTTAATAGTGTGTACCATGTACCATGTGTGCTACTTTTTCAAGTAGAATTACTTAGTTCGTCACGCAGTGCTCACAACTGGTTACAAAACGTGTGTTCAAAAGTGTCACGCTTCACTTTGCAGTGCGGTGGTCGTTTATAACGTCCCTTTAACCGATGGCTACGACTGATCGATGCAAGTGATGGAGCTGTGGATGAAGGAGGAGGAGGGGTATCTAATGTATATAAGAATGGATGTAAGTGTGTGTGTGTGTGTGTGTGTGTCTGTCTGTGCGTGTGTGTGCGTGCGTGTGTGTGTGTGTGTGTGTGTGTGTGTGTATGTGTGTGTGTGTGTGTGTGTGTGTGTGTGTGTGTGTGGTCACCATACCTCGGAGATGGCAAGGGGCAAGAACAAGTTAAGATAGTGTGTATGCACACTGCCTAGGAGCCGCAGATGTGCGCCTGCGTTTTTACATTTAGTCAAGTTTTGACTAAATGTTTTAACGTAGAGGGGGAATCGAGACGAGGGTCGTGGTGTATGTGTGTGTGTGTGTGTCTGTCTGTGCGTGTGTGTGTGTGTAGAGCGATTCAGACCAAACTACTGGACCGATCTTTATGAAATTTGACATGAGAGTTCCTGGGAATAATATTTCCCGACATGTTTTTCTTTTTTTCGATAAATACCTTTGATGACGTCATATCCGGCTTTTTGTAAAAGTTGAGGCGGCACTGTCACACCCTCATTTTTCAATCAAATTGATTGAAATTTTGGCCAAGCAATCTTCGACGAAGGCCGGACTTCGGTATTGCATTTCAGCTTGGTGGCTTAAAAATTAATTAATGACTTTGGTCATTAAAAATCTGAAAATTGTAAAAAAAATAATTTGTTTTTAAAACGATCCAAATTTACGTTCATCTTATTCTTCATCATTTTCTGATTCCAAAAACATATAAATATGTTATATTCGGATTAAAAACAAGCTCTGAAAATTAAAAATATAAAAATTATTATTAAAATAAAATTTCCGAAATCGATTTAAAAACAATGTCATCTTATTTCTTGTGGGTTCCTGATTTCAAAAACATATAGATGTGATATGTTTGGATTAAAAACACGCTCAGAAAGTTAAAAAGAATAGAGATAAAGAAAAGCGTGCTATCCTTCTCAGCGCAACTACTACCCCGCTCTTCTTGTCAATTTCACTGCCTTTGCATCGAGCGGTGGACTGACGATGCTACGAGTATACGCTCTTGCTGTAAAAATGCAGTGAGTTCAGTTTCATTCTGTTAGTTCGACAGCTTGACTAAATGTTGTAATTTCACCTTACGCGACTTGTAGTTTCTCTATTCATTGTGTTTTTTCTCAGATTATGAACCTACCCGTTATTGAATACAGCCTATATAGCACAAGGCCAGATCAGTGATTAGTGTTAACCTGTAGCAAGCACATAATGGCAGTGATATTAAAGACTCTCTAATGCTCCTATGGGGATAAGAAATGAAGAAAAAAAATATCAACCAGACAGTTTATGAAATGTCTGGAAGCAAAGGGAGGTAACTCTTATCGTGCAGGCACGCCTGATTATTCTCACAGAGTGTATTGAGTCAAAGTTAGACCTGCTGCTCAAGTATCTACATTAGATTAGAATTGTCCCAAGGAAGGGAGATAACTCATATTAAATTTGGCGAATACCCGGGCGAAACCGGGCCCTGACAGCTAGTCAAAAATGAAGGCCACAGGTGGCACGGAATTTTGGCCAAAAATTATTTTTCCTTGTGTGATGCTTATTTTGATTTGAATTTCATCCTTGAAATAAAATGATGAAGTGATGTATATAATTTTACACCAAATGCATCAGTAGAAAAATGCATACGCTCTTTTCTCAGATAACTCCTCTCCTTATCCAAGTTTTCGCTCTGACTACTGTTTGTGTATTTGCCAGAAAGGACGTCTTTGCGAGATTACACAGAGACTTCAAATGAATAAGGTGTATTTTAGAAGTATGTCATTAAACGCCTTTTTGTTGACAAAAAAAAACTGACAAAGGTGGATTAAATCGTCTCAGTGGGTTTAAGAAATTTAGTCCGAGTTGGCGGTCATGAAAAAGCTCATATTTTTCATGATTCGCAAACTTCGTCCATATTTTTAATATTTACTGAAACCCGATGTGCAACTTCTACACACAAACACTGCTGCCTGCACCGACCATACTTTTAATTTCACTGCGGCTTCAAATATGCCTTCAATACCTTTTTTTAAGAACTGATTGATTGATTGATTGATTGATTGATTGATTGATTGATTGATTGATTGATTGTGTGAGTGAGTGAGTGAGTGAGTGAGTGAGTGAGTGATTCATTCATTCATTCATTCATTCAATAACTCATTCATCCATTGATTCATTCATATATTCATTCCTTGATGGATTGAGTGAATTAACTTCTTAACAGCTTTTACGTTACACTACCAAAAGCCAAACACAATAATACTCTCCCTCAGTGTGTTTATTCTCTTTTAATTCAATCACTTATTCTTGTCTTCAATTCATGTTATTTTTCATTTTCCCCATCTATTTTGCAGGACATACAGGCGTGATTGTAACCACGAAACGGTGATGATACCGCACGGCGGCGGCACTCCCACAGTGCTCATGTCTGGCTATCTCACGCAGGACCGAGAGTAAGGGTGAAAACCAAGATGTGTTACGTCTTTACTCATTATGGGATACTGTTATAGATTTATGTTCACTCTCATGAAATAGTTTTATCCACGTCGTATTCGTGCACTTGATTAGACTGTGAGGCGAACGTGATTCGAAAAGAGAGAGAGAGAGAGAGAGAGAGAGAGAGAGAGAGAGAGAGAGAGAGAGAGAGAGAGAGAGAGAGAGAGAGAAAGAAATAAAAGATGGATAGAGAGAAAAAGAGTGTGTGTGTGTGTGTGTGTGTGTGTGTGTGTGTGTGTGTGTGTGTGTGTGTGTGTGTGTGTGTGGGTGTGTGTGTGTGTGTGTGTGTATTTGTGTGTGTGTGTGTGTGTGCGTGCGTGTGCGCGTGTGTGTGTGTGTGTGTGGGGGAAATTGTTGAATATGAATGGTGAATTGATATGATGATGTGCAGTCATGTTTTAAGGAATTATTCATATTTAATACGTTAACTATATCGCAATGTTGCATGCTGTTCAATGTCATGTTTTATGGTTGTTGTCATATACAGACTAAATGTATCTGTTGAGATAATAAAGACTTAGTCTTCTATGTCCATGTGGTTATATCTTTGTCATTTCCTTCCATTATCTTTGTAATGTCTGGCTATCTGAAGCAGGGCCATGAGTAAGTGGTATGCGGTTACATCTTTGTCACTCACTTCCACTCTCTTTGTCATGTCTGGCTATCTCACATAGGATAGAGAGTAAGTGTAATGTAGAACTTTATATTTTCTCATTCACTTCTATTCTCTGTGTCATGTCTGGCTATCTCACATAGGATAAAGAGTAAGTGTTGTAAACTATTTTTCCTGCGCCTATATACTCTTTGGAATGTCTGGTTATCTCAAATGTGAATGAAGTCATTTGAAGATAATTGATGGTGTGTTTCAGGGGCCTGCGATACCCAAACCGTACGATTCCCTTCCCTCGTGACAGTTCCTTGCAGATGGGGCAATTCAGACTTCTTCGACAAAGCGAGGTCCGGGTTCGAATCCCCGATCACCGTGGTGACTGTCGACACATTAACTTTGCCACAGACGTCCACGCCAGCTACTTCGGGTTGTATAAAATTGAATAAAATCACCACGTTCTTGTTTCTCATTTATCAAAGAGAAGACAGGATATGACGTTTTTCCACTTAGGCCTAAAAAAAAATAGGTGTGGTTACGGTAACCCGACCTACCCTATTTTTAGGGGCCGACCCTATAACTTTTTTTTACATTTGTCAAAAAAACAAAAAGAAAAAAAAACGAGTGCAGAAAACGCAATGAAAGCGTTATTTCCCTGTCAAGTAGGTTTAATTTGTACACATTAGAAAAAAAGTTTAAAAAAAAAAAAAGTGATTGCCTACCTTCCTACCCTATTTTTTTGTTAGCTATGTTACCTTAACCACACCTAATTTTTTTGTTAGCCTTAGCAAAGCACAGATGCCAACTCTGGGCTCACAATCGAGTAAATGTACTATGTCTTAGACAGGTAACTAAACTCAAGTTTCCCCCACCAGGTACACATGTCCACGCCCTCTGCTTCAGACTTTATCAAATTGAATAAGGTTGACGAAAGAGAGAATGCAAGACTAACGTTTATCCAACGCCGAAGCACGGATGTCGGTACCAACTAAACTTGGCCAACAAATTATTGCAACAAATTTGGAAGGTAGTTGGGTAATTAATTTTGCTGGCTCAGGTTGCACCAGATAGGTCAATTTTCCTTGTTTTTATCCAAATTTGTCTTCCTAAATATACTTTTTTGAAGGTGTATTAGGGGAAGTTTCTTGGCACATATTGCTCCGTTATTGCGCCCTCAACTAAACGCTTCGCGTCGTCGAATTGTCCCTAAAAGAAATTTGGAAAGCCCCACTTAAAAATGATGTGATCCACCCCAGTGTGAGGTCCCAGTACTACACGTTTGAGTGCTTTGCATCATGGGCAGTTTGGGCCTGTCGTTTAACAAGCGTTAAAGCCATATGTACTCGATGACTATACACGCTAATTGCTTTACCAACAGCTGGAGACAGACTAAATTAAGTTCCCTGCAAAATATTGTGGTCTAGGACCCCTTAAATGTTGAGATATTTGAGTTTTCATTTTGATCTGGATCGTCCTATTTATAGATTTGGCAACACATGTAACGTTGATGCAAGGGAGAGAACACCGCGGCTTTGTTGACATCCTCACTTTTTCAGAGGCTAGAACAAGCTGTAATGCATGTATTATGGTCCGCGCATGGTGACGTATCGTCATTATATGGTCTTATGGTGCGTTTGACATCGATTGTGGGCAAACTACACTTTGTAAACACGGGAGTGCGTTAGTATGCCTTTAACAATAAACTTGATGTTGCGACTTGTTTACAATTCATTTTAGACAGATTAAAGCGTATTAAAACAGGGGGGAAATCTGATTTCAGTGGAATGGGCAGTTTTGTTTCCAGTGCTATTTTTGGGTTTAAAGCAATATGGCAGGGTTGAAGAAATAGCTTTGTTTTTCTAGTTATATTTAGTCAAGTTTTGACTAAATATTTTAACATCGAGGGGGAATCGAAACGAGGGTCGTGGTGTATGTGCGTCTGTCTGTCTGTCTGTGTGTGTGTGTGTGTAGAGCGATTCAGACTAAACTACTGGACCGATCTTTATGAAATTTGACATGAGAGTTCCTGGGTATGAAATCCCCGAACGTTTTTTTCATTTTTTTGATAAATGTCATTGATGACGTCACATCCGGCTTTTCGTGAAAGTTGAGGCGGCACTGTCACGCCCTCATTTTTCAACCAAATTGGTTGAAATTTTGGTCAAGTACTCTTCGACGAAGCCCGGGGTTCGGTATTGCATTTCAGCTTGGTGGCTTAAAAATTAATTAATGACTTTGGTCATTAAAAATCTGAAAATTGTAAAAAAAAATAAAAAATTATAAAACGATCCAAATGTACGTTTATCTTATTCTCCATCATTTGCTGATTCCAAAAACATATAAATATGTTATATTCGGATTAAAAACAAGCTCTGAAAATTAAATATATAAAAATTATTATCAAATTTTTTTTTTCGAAATCAACTTAAAAACACTTTCATCTTATTCCTTGTCGGTTCCTGATTCCAAAAATATATGGATATGATATGTTTGGATTAAAAACACGCTCAGAAAGTTAAAACAAAGAGAGGTACAGAAAAGCGTGCTATCCTTCTCAGCGCAACGAATACCCCGCTCTTCTTGTCAATTCCACGTGCACTGCCTTTGCCACGGGCGGTGGAGTGACGATGCTACGAGTATACGGTCTTGCTGCGTTGCGTTGCGTTCAGTTTCATTCTGTGAGTTCGACAGCTACTTGACTAAATATTGTATTTTCGCCTTACGCGACTTGTTTTTATTTTTACATTGTGTACACTGTTTTTGTAAACAAGCAAGAACGTACGTATTTTGCAGATATGTAACATAAATCGATGCATTCGTTGCGTTTTTATTGTTTGTTTCTTTGTTTGTTTGTTTGTTGCTGTCTCATATTCCAAGGGTAATAATAGACGTTTTTCAGAAATAACTATGTCCGGCTTTTAATGTGCTGTTAAAGAGTTGTATTCCTTGAAGATTGGGCGAAAAGGTAAGAAGAAACTATCACATCGAGCTGACATATTGCTGATACAATGCAGTGAAAATTACAGTTTCTTTGAAAACATCCAAATCGGAGCTCATTCTCTACTGTGACACTATCGATATGTTTACATTTTGTCTCAAAGAAGACCGGCACGGTTGGCCTAGTGGTAAGGCGTCCGCCCCGTGATCGGGAGGTCGTGGGTTCGAACCCCGGCCGGGTCATACCTAAGACTTTAAAATTGCCAATCTAGTGGCTGCTCCGCCTGGCGTCTGGCATTATGGGGTTAGTGCTAGGACTGGTTGGTCCGGTGTCAGAATAATGTGACTGGGTGAGACATGAAGCCTGTGCTGCGACTTCTGTCTTGTGTGTGGCGCACGTTAAATGTCAAAGCAGCACCGCCCTGATATGGCCCTTCGTGGTCGGCTGGGCGTTAAGCAAAAAAAAAAAAATGTCTCAAAGAATACAACTCTTCCTAGCGCATACAATCCCCACAAAGGTATTTCTGAACATCGTATATTGTGGTAACCAGCCGTCCACTGAGTTACATTTTGTTCAGATGTTTTTGTTTTCATGCAAAACATGCGTCATGATATGTTAAGTATGTATACTCTGCTATTTACGCGTGTCTTTTCTGTTGTTTTTGTATAAAGGCAGCAACAACGTAAATGATCTGCACCGCAAACAGGAATTGCGTGAAGGGATACCTAACTGTAGTTAACAAATTGTATGAATCAAAATTAATGTGCAAAGAAATTTCCACGTTGTATTCATGCAGTTCTGAAAGTAGTTCGCTAACTCCGGTGACATTGTAATACCGACGTCAACTTTTCAACGACAACAACAAAAACAGCAACAACAACAACAACAACAAAAACAACAACAACAAAAACAACAACAACAACACAGCAGTTTAAAAACGATCGTTTGTGTTTTGTTGTTTTGATGTGTTTAATGTTGTAGTTTGTTTGTTCGTTTGTTTTGCCAAATAACGATTGGCATGAAAGTCATGAAACTGATCACTTGAAAGCACACAAACTATGAAAGCAACTTAATTTATTGTGAACTCTCTCTCTCTCTTCTGTAGACATCAATCTTTGGGTTTTGAGTGTTCAAAAGATTAAGCGGCATCTATCATAAATATAAAGACTGCAAAACCTGTATCGACCCCTTGCAAACTAAGAGAATATCCCACCTCTTTCCAAAACCCATTCACACCCATCCCCTTTTTCTGCTATACGGTTTTCGCTTTTTCTAACTCAATGTTTTACCTCTGTTCTCCGTATTCTGTCTCGATTTATGTTTTGTGTGTGTTCCTGATACAAAAAATGGCATCCTGTTGTTTTTTCAACCAATGCAAATAGTGCATTTATGCATTATGTTTTTGAATATATTAACCTGATCTATATATATAAATATATTTTGCACTGTACACGGGCAGATTTTTGTTCCTTTGTACTGGTGGTTTTTTGTTAGAGCTTATATACACTCTCCCAAAAAAGAAACTTGACACAGGTAAACATTGATTTTTTTCAAATATATGTTAGAGGAAAGCACCACAATTCAGTTTGAAGTTTGTCAGTTACATTGTTGCTAACCACTAAACCACATAAAGAACATAATTGAACCGAGACTTTACAGGGTGGTCGCCCTTTTATTGAATTGCAAAAATCTTGTCTGCACGAAAATCACGTGCATGGCACCGTGATGTTTTTGCCTCTGTCTGAGCCTCAAGTGGCAGAGATGAGAAAGCCATATCAACCGCAATTCTGTGACACTCCCTGCGCCTGCAATTAAGGTGCGGAAAATGCCACGACTGACTGAAGCCCAGTGCCATACTGCTATTGTCCGGTTGCAGGCAGGTGCAACTAATGAAGATGTTGCAAGGCATTTTGGTGTGTCCCAACAAACTGTATGTGCACTATGGAACCGCTTAAACGCCACTTAAAGTGTACAGGACAGACCAAGGTCAGTCCGACCAAGAGTAACCACACGGGTTCAGGATCGGTATATCAGGGTTCGACAGCTCCGTGAACGTTTCACAATGCCGCTACGCAGATTCCGGGGGTGCCACTCCCAAAAAGGAAACTTGAAAAAAGAAACATCATGGCGCCATGGACATGGTTTTTGTGCAGACAATATTTTTGCAATTCAATAAAAGGGCGACCATCCAGTAAAGTCTTGGTTCAATGATGTTCTTTTTGTGGTTTAGTGGTTAGCAACAATGTAACTGACAAACTTCAAACTGAATTTTGGTGCTTTCCTCTGACATATTTGAAAAAAAATCATTGTTTACCTGTGTCAAGTTTCTTTTTGGGGAGAGTATAGATTCAGTATATGTACAAAATACCAAATTACTTTGTGTGTTTACCTTTGCAATATATATCAGCTTTTTTGATTCCCTTGATTTAGTGCAAGCTTACTCTTAATACCCCAGAAGGTCATTTTCACAGAGACAGTACAAATTGACCGAGAAATGGTTTGGGTGATCGTGTAAAATACTGCTTTTCGTGATCTGGAGTTTGGTTGATCAGGTGACATTTTGGCCTGAATACTATCTATCAAAATCGTAGTCTATGCAAACTACCTTTTTTCGTATCTCTGAAAATAAAATGAAACACAAATGCATTTCTTCTGGGGTTTTGTTTAGTGGCATTTGGTGTCTGTGTGCGTGTGCGTGTGTGTGTGTGTGTGTGTGTTTGTGTGTGTGTATGTGTGTGTGTGTTTGTGTGTTTGTGTGTGTGTGTGTCTTTGAGTGTGTGTGTGTTTGTGTGTGTGTGTGTGTATGTGTGTGTGTGTGTGTGTGTGTGTGTGTGTGTGTGTGTGTGTGTGTGTGTGTGTGTGTAACACACATTCACCATCACCTTCTTGACACGCACAAAAAGACAACAATAATTCAAACCATCCGTCCATACTTTCTGAACAAAAATCTTTACCAACGACAAAAAGGAAGGAGCAAGTTACTCAAATTCAAACTACATAACAAATTAAAAGATCTTCTTCAGTTTCACATTTTAGGAAGTGCTCAGGCCCATTCCAAAAGAACCAGGCATTAAAACGTAACCGACTCACTTCTCTCCTCCGAAAGCATGAATGATGGGGTAAAAACTGTCAAACACGTAAAAACACACTCGTGCAAAAACATGAGTGAACTTGGGAGTTTCAGCCTATGAACGAAGAAGAAGAAGAAGAAGAAGAAGAAGAAGACTCACTTCTCGTCATTTCGGAAATTGCCCCGCATCCAATGGCCAACAATAGTCAACCACATAAATAGGCTGCATTTGTATTATTATCTCTTGCGAGATACTAGCCAAATAAATCAAAGTAAACATTAAAGGGTAGCCAAAGCCTTTTTTATTTACATTTCTCCTTATTATTTGTACGTCAGTCAACTTACTTGGACCACTATGTCGGCGCACTTATGAACATTTCATTTTGACTATTGTAAAATGTTCGATAAACTCATCTTTCTTGCTTTTTGATTCAAAATAAACATCTTTAATTTTTAGAAACATATTACTAAAGTATTAACATTCACTGAATGAGAGTCTCAAAGCTATTTTCTAAAGCCAATTTGACGGGGTGCATAAGTTTGAAAAATTCCGTACTGACTAATTAGTTTCAATGTGTCAGGTCAACAGCTTTCCTCACTTAATAGGGCCCTAAATTCAGCACAGATTATTGTTGTGCACTTTTGACGATTATTGTTCAAACATTTATTTTTGATTTTTGATTGGTGAGGGGAGGGGGGCGGGGGGCACAAATTATCTCGGAGGCTCAGATGAAAAATATAAAAACACGAATAAGAAACGAAATACAAGTAAACAACTTTCTTTAGAAACCAATGATGAAAGACGCGGGTAACTTCCCTTTAAACAGAATCATCCACTGTATCGTTTTGAGTTTCTGTCATGCCATCGAATTTCCCAGTGCTGCCATCCGTGGCGGTTTCCCCTGTAGTTTTCGATGGCCCACTTGACTTCCGGAGCAACTTCCTGCACATGCGCACACAGGCCATTCGTTGCAGAGCCTGCCGGAAGCGACGACTGTACACGAAGCAGACGAAGAACAACGTCACTTCCGTCGCGTGGGTCAACAATTGAGTGAGTTTCGTCACCGTCTAAAATATACAAATTATTACGTTTTTTCGATCAAAAAAAAGTGATAAGAATTATTGAATAAATCGATATATTTCAAAGAGAAAGAAAGAAGTAAAGAAAGAAATAAGAAAGAAGGAAAGAGAGAAAGAAAGAAAGAAAGAAAGAAAGAAAGAAAGAAAGAAAGAAAGAAAGAAAGAAAGAAAGAAAGAAAGAAAGAAAGAAACAGACAAAGACTGTTACATTTTATCAATAAATGAATCAATGAATGAGTACTCGTGGGTCTGTTTTCCTTTTAAAACTTCGATCGAAATGCCAAAATGCACTCACGCGCGTTTGATACATGCGCCCTATTTCTAGAACTGTCAACACAACAAGAATCCTTTACTGTACGATTAAGTAAGAATATCAACAAACGAAATCCATTTCTGGATGTTAAAAATATTCAAAAATAAACTTCCATCAACTGGTGTATATGGAAGCTGGGGCAAGGTTAAACCAACAACAAAATAATTCACAGCGCGTATTATGGCTAAGATACTTTTTTTTATGTCTTCGAAAATGAAAAGGGAGCGACGAAAGACGTCAATCTGTGTACCTGGTCTCTGTTATTAGCATGCAGCATCTTGAGACGGATGTTTTCAGGGAACTAGGGCATACAATGAGCAGAGTGTTTGGTCAGCTATTTGAGTGACAATAATGATAGGGATTACGTGAATATAACTGCTTTTTCCCCTTTCGATGACTGGGATCGCCGATAGAGAATGTGTTAGAAGTTTGTTTGCCTGCAATCACATTGATAAATAAATAAACGATGCTATAATATATGCCTATATTTTGCGTTGCTGGTGCACTGATAAAAATAAAAAAATAAATACTTTCCTGACCTTGGTTTCTCAATTGAAAAATTGATATCGCAGTGACATTTTTTTTATTAATTAAAAAAAGAGAAAACAGGGTCAAAGACACATAACAAACAACAAAAATCAGTACCGATAGCCCTGAAAAACCTGATTTTGTCCACATATTTCATGTTAAGAAGTAGTCTGTTCAAGAATGATCGGCTAAACCCGGTCCTACATTTAAAGAATTACGACAAAACACAAGTGCTAATTGCTTGTTCGTTTTTGTAGGGGGGGGGGGGTTGTTGTTGTTTTTGTTGTTGTTGTTGCTGTTGTTGTTGTTGTTGTTGTTCTTCTTCTTCTTCTTCTTCTTCTTCTTCTTCTTCTTCTTCTTCTTCTTCTTCTTCTTCTTCTTCTTCTTCTTCTTTTTCTTCTTCTTTTGTTTAGTTTTTTGTGGAGTGTGGTACGTATTTATTAATTGTGGTTTTTGTGTTGTTTTTCAAGTGGTTGGTCGTCAGTTGTTGTTTTTTTTGTTATTGTTTTTGTGGGGTGTTTTTTGGGGGCGGGGTTTTATTCCCTTTAATTTGGGGTTTGGGGGTTTATTTCCAAAAACACATTCATGTGCGGGGAAAGAAACACAAAATGTCTCCGTTTCCTACCTGATACAGGTAGTGTTCTTGCTGGAAGATACCATAGCCGTCAACGTAGGTAGCGAGCGTGGTGTTGACTGCACGGGGCAGGGCTAGTAGCACGAAGGTGAAAGAAAAGGCTAGGATCAACTTGGTGGTCTGAGTTTCAGCGTTTGAATTGCAGGCCTTGGATCTCTGGCCTTCTGGGTTCCCTTGACCGTTTCTGCCTAAAGTTTTATTGAACAAAAAAGATATACAGAGAGCAGATTTAAGACAAGATTAGATAAGAAAACGTTAATGTCCATTTTCATTGTACATAAAAATGGAAATGTGTCTTTTGGTTGATTTGATTGATTGAAGCTGGATAATCACGATTACAAATTCATTTAAGGGTACATGGTCAAAGACGGACCTATGGGGACAAAAGGCGTCTGTGCGTATGTGCGCGTTTACATACATTTACAGACGACATACAAGCTGAAAAATGTAATTACAGCACGAACACACTAGCGCGCGTGCACGCTCGGACGCAAACACACACACACACACACACACACACACACACACACACACACACACACACACACACACACACACACACACACACACACAAGCCCCTGTACCCCTGCCTCATTCAAGAAGCTCCTCCCTCTCATACCCTAGGTCCAGCCCTGGTCATCGTTATCGTCGTCGTAGTAATGTTAGTTGAACAAGCGGCAAAAAAAATTCCATTTCGAATCTCAACTGACCACTGGATGTCCTGATAGCTCTGCGGTTAGCGAAGTGTGTGCGCAGAGCGATGACCAGAGCCAGGTTGAGCACCAGGGACACACCAAGAGGCAGGAAGAAGGTCAGCGCGCGCACTGCGTTCTTTCCCACCTGGCGACACGTCATCAAGACATGATCTATGTTTAGAAATGATGTCACGAGGGCTGGATGTAAAATAGCACCTGTTTGCATATGCCATTACCCCCGTTAATAAATGTGTTTTGTCTTGTCTTGTCTCATCATATGCACGGTTGGCCTAGTGGTAAGGCGTCCGCCTTGTGATCGTGAGGTCGTGGGTTCGAACCCCGGCCGGGTCATACCTAAAACTTTAAAATTGGCAATCTAGTAGCTGCTCCGCCTGGCGTCTGGCATTATGGGGCCAGTGCTAGGACTGGTTGGTCCGGTGTCAGAATAATGTGACTGGGTGAGACATGAAGCCTGTGCTGCGACTTCTGTCTTGTGTGTGGCGCACGTTATATGTCAAAGCAGCACCGCCCTGATATGGCCCTTCGTGGTCGGCTGGGCGTTAAGCAAAAACAAACAAAAATGCTAAATGTAACTACCAATTAGAATGATTACAAAGGGCGCGAAAGAAAGGTCACGTGATTAGTCAGTTAGTCGCCATCTTAGTATTGTTCCTGCGACTCTTGTATTGATGCCTGAAGTTGGAGTAAATAAAGATCAAGTCCTGCGTAATTGTGTAGTGTCGGACTGTACAAAAGAGTGAACACACATACAATCTTGGCTAACGAGGCAGCTTGGCACAAATACCAATGATGGACTTGCCCAAACTGACAGACAACTAGAAGAGATAAGATGGTGTCTACCTGTATCAGGGGTTCATTTAGCCAAAACACACAAACATACACACAAAAACACCAGCAGCACCAACTTCAGCAAATACGACGTCGACAACAAAATTAAGGACAAACTATAAGTCGGTTTCTCTCTCTCTCTCTCTCTCTCTCTCTCTCTCTCTCTCTCTCTCTCTCTCTCTCTCTCTCTCTCTCTCTCTCTCTCTCTCTCTCTCTCTCTCTCTCTGTCTGTCTGTCTGTCTGTCTGTCTGTCTGTCTGTCTCTCTCTCTCTCTCTCTCTCTCTCTCTCTCTCTCTCTCTCTCTCTCTCTCTCTCTCTCCTGTATGAATCGCACATATCTACAGAAATGAAGTTAAACAGCCTTAACTTCCTTCCCCTAAAAACCCACCTTGCATACAATAAGGCTGTCTTTATGTATATAAATTAGTTCATGGCGATGTGCCCAGTTATGTGCAATCCTATTTTACACATGTTACGAAGAGGTATGGGTCTCAAAATTTACTTCCTCCAATTCCTCGTATAGATCTGTATAAATCCAGCTTAGCTTTTTCAGGATCATCTCTGTGGAATTCTTTGCCAATAGAAATCAAACGATCCGCATCCTTAAAGGCCTTTAAAAGGCAGTTGCACACATATTTGATCACACTATGAACTGCCCCTGATATCCAGTTTCCATTGTGTACTCGGATAATGTATGCAATGCTCTTAAGTTAAACAGGATGTTTACATGTGTTTCAATGCAATTCTAATTCTAAGTTTACAGCAAATATGAAGCGGGCTAGAGTTATTAGTTTTAAGTGCAATCGTTTAATTCTTAATACATGTGATGTTTTTATGTCTGTGATCGCCTGACACTGTAAGGCAATTTTCCTTGTTTTTATGAGGACAGTAAACATTTTGAGTCTTTGAGTCTTTGAGTCTTAAGTGTTTGTTTGTTTTTAGATATTGTGTATGTAGTTAATCTGAATGCGTAATTCCTCGTCCCCCTCCCCCTTCTTCTTGAAACTTAAGCTGCCTGTATAATTATGGCCCTGTTCGGCAATACATTGCTGTACTTTTTTAAGAAATTAAAAAAAAACCTTTTCCGTTGTTTGTGTCTGGTCTTGTTTTTTATGACTTTGCGAGTCCAATATTTTTTATGTTTATACTCGACCATTATTTTGATGTTTTACTAGTTTAATACTTTGATGAGATACTGTTCATTTTAGGTATGAAATGATTGCATGTGCATGTGTGTAGGTATGCGAGCGCACGCTCGCGCGCGCGAGCATGTGTGTGTGGGGGGATATGTGTGTGTATATGTATGTGCATGTGTGTGTGTGTGTGTGTGTGTGTGTGTGTGTGCGTGTGTGTGTGTGTGTGTGTGTGTGTGTGTGTGTGTGTGTGTGTGTGTGTGTGTGTAAGCGAGTGTGAGTTTGTGTGTGTGTATACGTGCGTGTGTGTGTGTGTGTGTGTGTGTGTGTGTGTGTGTGTGTGTGTGTGTGTGTGTGTGTGTGTGTGTGTGTGTGTATGTGCGCAGTCTTTGCTTTCGTTTACAATTATTCTCTGTATATGTTCCAAGGACAGGTTGGAAGATTAGGCTAAGCCTAAAACCTTTATCCTTATGTAATAAAGTTCTGAGTTCTGAGTTCTGAGTTCTCTCTCTCTCTCTCTCTCTCTCTCTCTCTCTCTCTTTCTCTCTGTCTCTCTCTTTCTCTCTCTTTCACTCTTTCTCTCTCTCTGTCTCTCTCTCTCTCCCGCACTCTCTCTCTCTCCCTCTCTCTCTCGCTCTCTCTCTCTCTCTCTCTCTCTCTCTCTCTCTCTCTCTCTCTCTCTCTCTCTCTCTCTCTCTCTCTCTCTCTCTCTCTCTCTCTCTCAGCAAAAATGACAAATAATCACCTCAAAGCTTTCAGGATTGGATCGTTTCAGTGCAGTGGGTACAGCGTTCCACTGGTCGGGAGCCACGTTTTGCACCTTCCACTCAAACATCAGGTACATGTGCGCTACGCACGAGCAGACGATCACGCCCAGAGTGGTCCGCGCAGGCGCCAAGGAGAAGATTCCGGTTCCGGTGGTTTTTAGCGGGAAGGCGATGGCAAAGAAACGCTCCAAGGAGGCGAGAGCGTTTAGACAGATGGCAGCCCGCCGGACGCTCGTTCCAAGGTATATATTTAGATACCTAATTGAAGAAGAATATAAATACACTTTATTATTAGTGATTATTCTGAACTCATTCTTGAAGTTTGGAGAGGGGGTGTCAAAATTGAAATGTGTAAAGATCGGGAACAGTTTCTAAAATTAACTCTCTTGTTCAACCGTCTGCAATGTGGTTGTGGCCTTTGAACTCAAAAATTAGGTATGCAGATTGAATAGAATTTTAAAGTGAAAACCATCGCTTTCCTTGACAACACAGATTTGTATCATTAAGGAGAGCTGACTTTTTCTCGTGTTAATTCTTATAATTGTCATGTTACTTTTGAATTAAAATCTGGAAGCAAGGTGTGGAACCACAGAGCCTCAAAGTAAAGGTACACAACATATAAGGGCCCGCTCCCTCAGATTGCGACTGAAACTGTACGCACCTACCATGTACTATGGATCCTAAACCACGAATTGTGAACGACCATAATGATGACAATCCCAGCTCCACAAAGAATAGGTTTATAAAAAGATGACAACCGTAACCTTCCAAACTCACCACGTACTATGGATCCTCCACCACGAGTCGAAAGCGACCATGAAGCGCGACACGTTGACGACCAAGTCCATGAGGGCGTACAGACCGTCGCACACACTGACGCCCATGATGTATACGGCGAAGGCCCCCTTTCTCTGGCCCCAGTACACTTGTGCGTTGAGTACACAGAACACCACGGACAACCCGCACACCGCTACAGTCACCTGAATGTAGACAATGTTTTATTCCTATCATCCTAAAATGCCATAAAAAGAAATCACACACACACACACACACACACACAAACACACTTACACACACACACACGCGCGCGCACGCACACACACACACACACACACACACACACACACACACACATTGACACAGAGCCAAAGAGAGAGGCGTAGACAGACAACCATGGCCAGACAGACAGACAGACAGACAAGTTCACATACAAATACATACACACATGAGAGTCACTTTTATATAGGACATATATCAGATATATATATATATGGTATAATCAGATCAAGACATATTTGTGAATTATGCACGACATTAAAAAAAGATTACACAAACCTTCGGAAAAAAAATTCCAGAAAACGAAAAGAGAGAGAGACACACACACAGACACAAAGCAAAAAAGAGAGACACAGACAGACAGACAGACAGACAGACAGACAGACAGACAGACAGACAGACAGACAGACAGACAAATGCACAGAGAAATACTCAGACACAAAGACTCACCTTCATGTGAGGGTCCAAAAATGACATGTACCAGGAGGCTGATATCATCCCTTGGTCGATCACAGCTACTGACTCTTGGGTCGTTGACTCTTCTTGAGCGTGTGTTATCTTGGATGCTGTGCTGTTTGGAGCATCCGTTGAGTGGAGGATTGACAGGTCTGTGTTCCATGTTGTCATTTCTGGTGAGCGTGAGAAGTTGGCCATGCTCGGTGCAGTTGTTAAGACTGAATTGAAGAGGAATCCAAAAACAGGAACGGTAGGTAATTTGAATAATAATGGTAGGTTTTTAGATTGCAGAGGAAAAAATTCGAAATAATGTTAAAAGATAAGCTCATCTCTGTCTCCTGACCGAGTCGATCAAAGAGAAGGGACGATCTTGAATCCTGCCCTGTGACTGCGTTGCAAAGGGTTGGCAGATAAAGAACGATTGTCAAACAAGGATTCCAAGATCCATAATCAGTACCGATCTAACTATCGCCGCAGTCGCCGCTTTTTCTCAAATTTCACATTCTTGTACACGTGCATAAAACAAAGAAAACAAGGATTCCAAGATTCATAATCAGTACTGATCTAACGATCACCGCAGTCTTTACTGGCTCTGGGACCACACATTATCAAATTTCACATTCTTGTACACGTGCATAAAACAAAGAAAACAAGGATTCCAAGATTCATAATCAGTACTGATCTAACGATCACCGCAGTCTTTACTGGCTCTGGGACCACACATTCTCAAATTTCACATTCTTGTACACGTGCATAAAACAAAGAAAACAAGGATTCCAAGATTCATAATCAGTACTGATCTAACGATCACCGCAGTCTTTACTGGCTCTGGGACCACACATTATCAAATTTCACATTCTTGGGTACCGTGCATGAAACAAAAGAAAACAGACATTTCGGACATTTTTGAGAATCCAGAAAAACGTGCTTTTAGAATCTTTCTGGTCATGAAAACGATGTAATCGACAATTTATAATGTATGTCGAGCTGTTCTAGTTTTTCGTGATCTCACACCCCCATAACATTTTATATTCTCTGTCCAAGAATGATGACTTGAGGATGCATCAGATTCTTCTGAGGAAATAAAATCAGAGAAGCCCTCTTTGGATAAAAAAAATAATCAGTGAAGCACTCTCAAATACAAAGTACAGACACACTTGACCCTCTAAGAGACTCATAAATACAAGGACACAAAATGCATAACCATTAAATCTTCGGAGAGAAAAAAAAGTTTAATCGTTAGAACTTCAAAGAAAATGATGACAGCTTGCATCGTGGAGGATTTCAAAACTCGTTGTTTAATCTCTCGAAATTTGTTCTGCTTTTCTTAAAGCCACATACAGTCGAGATCATTTAACACGAAAAACGATAAGCCGAAAAAAAACATTACGCGAAACGTGTTGTCAGTCCCAAACATTCCCTTCATAAACCCTACCAAAAACAAGACATTCCTCTGAGGTAGGAAAAACACCCCCGTCCTTACCATTCTCACTGCCACCAACTGAGAAGGTTATTTCCCTTTGACCATTAATATGTCCCTCTATAAGTCCTTGTAGAATCTTAATCCACCAATAACTCCCTAACCGTGTGTTTGACTGGTCCCAATTTTTGTAAGGACCGTCTCAGGAATGTATAGAACCTGTTCACCAAGTTTGGTGACGATCGGTCCGTTCATTCTTGAGATCTATATAAGAACACAAACACACAAACAAACAAACACATGGACCGAATCCTATACACACCCCTATACCGGGGGTGTAAAAACATCATAACGCGAAATAAAACGATCTGAGACTCACGCAAAAAAAACGTTTACACGAAGCCTATTTTCGGTCTCTTGCACCACCAAACAATATAAGATGTTTGGTGGCTTGTTGACAGACCAGCTTTTTTGTTGGTCCAAGGGGACCATATCGTCTTTTGTTTCATCTTTAT
>NC_090257.1:22862167-22874667 GCF_037325665.1 Littorina saxatilis
ATTTTGGCATGTCGGATTTTCAAATAGAAAGATGAACTTTTCCAATGTGAAAGCCTGGACGGCTCAATGGTGGCTGACACGATGGTAACCTGCCAGGGAGGGTCCCTTTAACAGTGCTGAAAGACTTTGGCAGCTCTATGGTGGCTGACATGATGGTAACCTGCCAGGGAGGGTCCCTTTAACAGTGCTGAAAGACTTTGGCAGCTCTATGGTGGCTGACACGATGGTAACCTGCCAGGGAGGGTCCCTTTAACAGTGCTGAAAGACTTTGGCAGCTCTATGGTGGCTGACACGATGGTAACCTGCCAGGGAGGGTCCCTTTAACAGTGCTGAAAGACTTTGGCAGCTCTATGGTGGCTGACACGATGGTAACCTGCCAGGGAGGGTCCCTTTAACAGTGCTGAAAGACTTTGGCAGCTCTATGGTGGCTGACACGATGGTAACCTGCCAGGGAGGGTCCCTTTAACAGTGCTGAAAGACTTTGGCAGCTCTATGGTGGCTGACACGATGGTAACCTGCCAGGGAGGGTCCCTTTAACAGTGCTGAAAGACTTTGGCAGCTCTATGGTGGCTGACACGATGGTAACCTGCCAGGGAGGGTCCCTTTAACAGTGCTGAAAGACTTTGGCAGCTCTATGGTGGCTGACACGATGGTAACCTGCCAGGGAGGGTCCCTTTAACAGTGCTGAAAGACTTTGGCAGCTCTATGGTGGCTGACACGATGGTAACCTGCCAGGGAGGGTCCCTTTAACAGTGCTGAAAGACTTTGGCAGCTCTATGGTGGCTGACACGATGGTAACCTGCCAGGGAGGGTCCCTTTAACAGTGCTGAAAGACTTTGGCAGCTCTATGGTGGCTGACACGATGGTAACCTGCCAGGGAGGGTCCCTTTAACAGTGCTGAAAGACTTTGGCAGCTCTATGGTGGCTGACATGATGGTAACCTGCCAGGGAGGGTCCCTTTAACAGTGCTGAAAGACTTTGGCAGCTCTATGGTGGCTGACATGATGGTAACCTGCCATAGAGGGTCCCTTTAACAGTGCTGAAAGACTTTGGCAGCTCTATGGTGGCTGACACGATGGTAACCTGCCAGGGAGGGTCCCTTTAACAGTGCTGAAAGACTTTGGCAGCTCTATGGTGGCTGACATGATGGTAACCTGCCAGGGAGGGTCCCTTTAACAGTGCTGACAGACTTTTGGAGCTGACACGATGGTAACCTGCCAGGGAGGGTCCCTTTAACAGTGCTGAAAGACTTTGGCAGCTCTATGGTGGCTGACATGATGGTAACCTGCCAGGGAGGGTCGATCCCTTTAACAGTGCTGAAAAACTTTGGCAGCTCTATGGTGGCTGACATGATGGTAACCTGCCAGGAAGGGTCCCTTTAACAGTGCTGAAAGACTTTGGCAGCTCTATGGTGGCTGACATGATGACACAATAGTAAACCTCATAAGTATATTTATATAGGCTGCATTTTGAGTTATTTCTTGCGAGATATATATACTAGCCAAATAAATCAAAGTAACATTAAAGGATAGCCAAAGCCTTTTTCCTTTAAATTTCTTCTTATTTTTTGTTCGTAAGTCAACTTACATGGACCACTATGTCGACGCACTTATGAACATTTCATTTTGTCTATAACTATAACTTTTTGATGCAAAGTAAACATCGTTATTTTTTCAAAACATATTTCTTAAGTATTTAAATCTACTGACTGAGAGTCTTAAAGCTATTTTCTCAAGCCGATTTGACGGGGTGCACAAGTTTGGAAAATTCCATACAGACTAATTAGTTTCAACTTTTCAGGTCAACAGCTTTCCTCACTTAATAGGGTCCCTTAAGTCCGCACAGATGAATGATGTGCACTTCTGACGATTCTTTTTCAAACATTGATTTTTGATTTTTGATTGGTGAGGGGAGAGGGGGGGGGGGGGGGAGCGCAAATTATCTCCGAGGCTCAGATGAAAAAAACAAAAAAACGAATAAGAAACGAAATACAAGTAAACAACTTTCTTCAGAAACCAATGATGAAAGACGCGGGTAACCTCCCTTTAAACAGAATCATCAACTGTATCGTTTTGAGTTTCCGTTATGTTATCAAAATTCCCAGTGCTGCCATCCGTGGCGGTTTCCCCTGTAGTTTTCGATGGCCCACTTGACTTCCGGAGCAACTTCCTGCACATGCCCACACAGGCCATTCGTTGCAGAGCCTGCCGGAAGCGACGACTGTACACGAGGCAGACGAAGAACAACGTCACTTCCGTCGCGTGGGTCAACAATTGAGTGAGTTTCGTCACCGTCTAAAATGTACAAAAATATTTAAAATGTTAGATAACAAAGTGATAACGATAATAAAAAGAACCATTAGCCTACTCTTCAAAGAGAAAGAAAGATGTGAAGAAAGAAAATACGAACAAAATGAAGAAAGAAAGAAGGAAAGAAGGAAAAAAGAAAAACAAGTCGCGTAAGGCGAAAATACAATATTTAGTCAAGTAGTTGTCGAACTCACAGAATGAAACTGAACGCAATGCCATTTTTCAGCAAGACCGTATCTCTACTAACTTCTGAGAGAAGGTCGCATCACTCTCGATGCCGTGAACCTAATTAGGATCTTTTTCTTGTTTCTTCTCTATTTCTGCCTCCCCAAAGTCCTTTTACTTTCCTTTTCTCACCCATAAAATTCTTCACTTATTACCCTTGTTAAGTGTTTCTTGTATAGAATATAGTCAATGTTTGTAAAGATTTTAGTCAAGCAGTATGTAAGAAATGTTTAGTCCTTTGTGCTGGAAACTTGCATTCTCCCAGTAAGGTCATATATTGTACTACGTTGCAAGCCCCTGGAGCAATTTTTTGATTAGTGCTTTTGTGAACAAGAAACAATTAACAAGTGGCTCTATCCCATCTCCCCCCTTTCCCCTATCCCATCTCCCCCTTCCCCCATCGCGATATAACCTTGAATGGTTGAAAACGACGTTAAACACCAAATAAAGAAAAGAAAGAAAGTCAGTCCACCGCTCGTGGCAAAGGCAGTGAAAGTGACAAGAAGAGCGGAGTAGTAGTTGCGCTAAGAAGGATAGCACGCTTTTCTGTACCTCTCTTTGTTTTAACTTTCTGAGCTTGTTTTTAATCCAAATATAACATATTTATATGTTTTTGGAATCAGAAAATAATGGAGAATAAGATGAACGTAAATTTGGATCGTTTTATAAATTTTTATTTTTTTTTTACAATTTTCAGATTTTTAATGACCAAAGTCATTAATTAATTTTTAAGCCACCACGCTGAAATGCAATACCAAAGTCCGGGCTTCGTCGAAGATTACTTGACCAAAATTTCAACCAATTTGGTTGAAAAATGAGAGCGTGACAGTGCCGCCTCAACTTTCACGAAAAGCCGGATATGACGTCATAAAAGACATTTATCAAAAAAATGAAAAAAACGTCTGGGGATTTCATACCCAGGAACTCTCATGTCAAATTTCATAAAGATCGGTCCAGTAGTTTAGTCTGAATCGCTCTGCACACACACACACAGACACACACACACACGCACGCACGCACGCACGCACACACACCACGACCCTCGTTTCGATTCCCCCCTCTATGTTAAAACATTTAGTCAAAACTTGACTAAATGTAAAAAGGAAGAAATACAAATCGAAAGAAAGATACAGACAAATGAATACGGTTACACTGCATCAATAGACTAATCAATGCATAAATACTTGCGGCTCTGTTTTCCCTCTGCCAAATAGCACTTACGCGCGTGTGGTACATTCGCCTTATTACCAGAACTAGAAACACAGCTCAAGTCACACACGCACATACGTACATGCACGCACGCACGCACGCACGCACGCACGCACGCACGCGCACACACACACACACACACACACACACTGGCACACACACACACACACACACACACACACACACACACACACACACACACACACACACACACACACACACACACACACACAGGGCAGAAACAAAAGTCTTTTTGGAACAGGTACATTTTGAGCTGTGTTTCTAGTTCTGGTAATAAGGCGAATGTACCACACGCGCGAAAGTGCGTGCGTGCGTGCGTGCGTGCGTGCGTGCGTGCGTGCGTGCGTGCGTGCATGTATGTGCGTGTGTGACTTTTTTGTGTGATTTAAGCCCTAGTTTGCTTAGTGTATTTGTTCTTTTATCTCAGTTACGTGTATGCTCTGTATGCTCGTTACGTTTTTGCTCGTTTGTTTGAGAATAAAATTGTAAAGCGCCTGGAGCCGATTGCTGGGACTCGCGCTATAGAAAAGCTATTAATTATTATAATCATTATTTCAACTGTCAACACAACAAGAATCCTTAACTGTCCGATCAAGGAAGAACAACAAAGGACATCCATGTCCGGATATTGAAAATATTTAAAATTAATATGCATATGCCGTCACCCTGTGTATACGGAAGCTGTAGCAAGGTTAAATCAACAACAAAAATAATTCACAGCGCGTATTATGTCCAGGAAAATATTTTAAATGTCAATACTCTTCGAAAATGAAAAGGGAGGGGCGAAATATGTCGATCTTTATACCTGGCCTCTGTTATCAACATGCGACATCTTCAGGCAGATTTTCCAGACGGGGGTGGTGGTTGTTGTTGTTGTTGTTGTTGTTGTTGTTGTTGTTGTTGTTGTTGTTGTTCTTCTTCTTCTTCTTCTTCTTCTTCTTCTTCTTCTTCTTCTTCTTCTTGCTGTTGTTCTTGTTGTTCTTGTTTTGTTGTTGCATTATCTTCTTCTTCTTCTTCTTCTTCTTCTTCTTGTTGTTCTTGTTCTTCTTCTTCCTCTTCTCCTTATGGTGTTGCTGTTTTTGTGTTTTTTAGGTGGTTGTTCGTAGGTTTTGCTGTGTGTTTGTTTTGGGTTTTTTGTTTTTTGGTGTGTGTGTGGTTTTTTTGTTGTTGGGGGGGGGGTGTTATTGCTTTGTATTTTGTTGTTTTGGATTTGTTTAAAAAAAACACAGTCATGTGCGGGAAAGAAACACTAAATGTCTCCGTTTCCTACCTGATACAGGTAGTGTTCTTGCTGGAAGATACCATAGCCGTCAACGTAGGTAGTGAGCGTATGGTTGACAGCACGGGGCAGGGCTAGCAGCACGAAGGTGAAAGAAAAGGCTAAGATCAACTTGGTGGTCTGAGTTTCTGCCTTTGTGTTGCTGGGCTTGGACGTCTGGCCTTCAGGGTTCCCTTGACCGTTTTTGCCTAAAGTTTTATTAGACAAAAAAGGACGTACAGAGAGCAGATATGATTAATTGAAATCTAGATACGGACACGATTGGAAATAAATGTCGGGGTACATGGTCATGAACGGACCAATGGGAACAAACTGCGTTCGCGCGTACGTGCGCGTCAGTTTACACACATCTACAGACAACTTACAAGCTGACGTCAATATAGCACTAACACACTCGCGCGCGTACATGCTCGCACACACACACACACACACACACACACACACACACACACACACACACACAAACACACACACACATACACACACACACACACACACACACACACACCAGCCCCTGTACCCCTGCCTCCTTCAAGAAGCCCCTCCCTCTTATACACAAGGTCCATCCCTAGTCGTCGTCGTAATATTAGTGGAAGAAACAGCAACAACAATGTATATCTCATATCAACTGACCACTGGATGTCCTGATATCTCCACGGTTGGCGAAGTGGTTGCGCATAGCTTCAGAACTCACCATTAGATGTCCTGATAGCTCTGCGGTTAGCGAAGTGTGTGCGCAGAGCTTCAGAACTCACCATTGGATGTCCTGATGGCTCTGCGGTTAGCGAAGTGTGTGCGCAGAGCGATGACCAGAGCCAGGTTGAGCACCAGGGACACACCAAGAGGAAGGAAGAAGGTCAGCGCGCGCACTGTGTTTTTTCCAACCTGGAGAAACGCCATGATAAAGATATGATAATGATGTAATCATGATACAATGATGATATGGTAATGATATAATTATGATATGAATTTGATATAATGATATATAATAATCATAATATAATGCTGATATGACTGTCACTCTCTCTAGCTTTCTCTCTCTGTCTCTCTCTCTTTCTCTCTTTTTACATTTAGTCAAGTTTTGACTAAATGTTTTAACGTAGAGGGGGAATCGAGACGAGGGTCGTGGTGTATGTGTGTGTGTGTGTGTGTGTGTGTGTGTGTGTGTGTGTGTGTGTGTGTGTGTGTGTGTGTCTGTCTGTCTGTCTGTCTGTCTGTCTGTCTGTGCGTCTGTGTGTGTGTAGAGCGATTCAGACTAAACTACTAGACCGATCTTTATGAAATTTGACATGAGAGTTCCTGGGAATGATATCCCCGGACCTTTTTTTCTTTTTTTCGATAAATGTCTTTGATGACGTCATATCCGGCTTTTTGTAAAAGTTGAGGCGGCACTGTCACACCCTCATTATACAATCAAATTGATTGAAATTTTGGCCAAGCAATCTTCGACAAAGGCCGGACTTCGGTATTGCATTTCAGCTTGGTGGCTTAAAAATTAATTGATGACTTTGGTCATTAAAATCTGAAAATTGTAAATAAATTTTTTTTTATAAAACGATCCAAATTTATGTTCATCTTATTCTTCATCATTTCCTGATTCCAAAAACATATAAATATGTTATATTTCAAGGGCGGATCTGGGGGGGGTTACACGGGTTACGTAATCCCCCCCCTCCCACCCCCCCAAATAAGAGGTAATTTATTGCCTCAGGATGCACCAGATAGCTCTATTTAGCTTCTTTGGATAAAAAAAAATTCCGGGGGGGCATGCCCCCGGACCCCCCTAGAGGCTTAGGCGCCTTCGGCGCCGTCAACTTGTATCTTCGCAGTCATTTTGTAACCCCCCCCTCCAAAGTGAATTGTCCCGCCCTTAATATTTGGATTAAAAACAAGCTCTGAAAATTAAAAATATAAAAATTATGATCAAAATTAAATTTTCGAAATCAATTTTAAAACACTTTCATCTTATTCCTTGTCGGTTCCTGATTCCAAAAACATATAGATATGATATGTTTGGATTAAAAACACGCTCAGAAAGTTAAAACGAAGAGAGGTACAGTAAAGCGTGCTATGAAGCACAGCGCAACCGCTACCGCGCCAAACAGGCTCGTCACTTTCACTGCCTTTTGCACTAGCGGCGGACTACGTTCAGTTTCATTCTGTGAGTTCCACAGCTTGACTAAATGTAGTAATTTCGCCTTACGCGACTTGTTTTTTTTTTACGGACACTCTTATATTTGAACGTTTGCATCATGTATTGGAAATTTGACATCCTTGAAGAAATATCCCTCATTTACATAACAAAAACAGAAAGTCAAGTAGAAATGTGTGTGTGTGTGTGTGTGTGTGTGTGTGTGTGTGTGTGTGTGTGTGTGTGTGTGTGAGTGTATGTATGTGTGTGTGTGCGTGTGTGAGTGTGTGTGTGTGTGAGTGTGTGTGCGTGTGTGTGTGTGTGAGTGTGTGTGTGTGTGAGTGTGTGTGCGTGTGTGCGTGTGTGTGTGTGGGGGGGTGTGTGTGTGTGTGTGTGTGTGTGAGTGTGTGAGTGTGTGTGTGTGTTTGTGCGTGTGTGTGTGTGTGTGTGTGTGTGTGTGTGTGTGTGTGTGTGTGTGTGTGTGTGTGTGTGTGTGAAGAGATTACCAATTGTTTTTTTAAACAAGCTAGAAGAACGAAAGCTTAAAGGTACGATCAAACCAAAGATGTTTCATGCTTATATAAACTGAATAAAACTAAAGAAAACTTAACAATGAGGGGTCGATGAAGCATCTTTCTTTTTTAAACGAACGAACCGAAACAAAAGAGAACAGAACAAAGACGAAGTAACCCGTGCGTAATGGAGAATTCCGAGATCAAAGAGCGGAACAAGTTGTAGCCATTGAAAATGTAAAAACCGTGTCTTAAATCTTCTTTTTTTTTTAAACAGGTCAGTTTGTACGTAAAAAGACAACAAAATTCGATCAGGAACGGTAAAAATCACCGTTGGATACGTGTTAAAAAACCCGAAGCACATAGGTTGTTGATTCAAAGAAAAGTAAAACAACAAGTCGCGTAAGGCGAAAATACAACATTTAGTCAAGCTCAGTCGAACTCACAGAATGAAATTGAACGCATTGCATTTTTTCCGCAAGACCGTACACTCGTAGCATCGTCTGTCCACCGCTCGTGGCAAAGGCAGTGAAATTAACCATCCAGAAAAGCGCGGTAGCGGTTGCGCTGAGGAGGATAGCACGCTTTTCTATATCTCTATTCTTTTTAACTCTCTGAACGTGTTTTTAATCCAAACATATCATATCTATATGTTTTTGGAATCAAGAACGGACAAGGAATAAGATGAAATTGTTTTTAAATCGATTTCGAAAATTTTATTTTATTCATAATTTTTATATTTTTAATGTTCAGAGCTTGTTTTTAATCCAAATATAACATATTTATATCTTTTTGGAATCAGAAAATGATGAAGAATACAATAAACGTAATTTTGGATCGTTTTATAAAAAAATAATTTTAATTACAATTTTCAGATTTGTAATGACCAAAGTCATCAATTAATTTTTAAGCCTCCAAGCTGAAATGCGATACCAAAGTCCGGCCTTCGTCGAAAATTGCTTGGCCACAATTTCAATCAATTTGATTGAAAAATGAGGGTGTGATAGTGCCGCCTCAACTTTTACAAAATGCCGGATATGACGTCATCACAGTCATTTATCGAAAAAAATAAAAAAATCTGGGGATATCATACCCAAGAACTCTCATGAAAAATGTCATAAAGATCAGTCCAGTAGTTTACTCTGAATCGCTCTACACACACACACACACACACACACACACACACACACACACACACACACACACACACACACACACACACACACACATATATACACACACACACACACACACACACACACACACACACACATGCACCACGACCCTCGTCTCGATTCCCCCCTCTATGTTAAAACATTTAGTCAAAACTTGACTAAATGTAAAAAAGAAGAGAAGTATTGAGTTAAAGTTCGGCCGGACAGGCGGTCTTTTTTCATGAAATGCTAGGGAACTTTTGATAAAAAAAAGGGTAGAAGTTTATACTGCTAGCAAAAGACAAACAAGAGACTGTCACATAAACATTGTGTTATGTAGATATCTTCATTTCAAAAATGCTACAACTGCTACAGTACGTGCACTTGCACTTCATAGCATAGAAAATGTAACAACAACAACAACAACAACAACAACAACAACAACAACAACAACAACAACAACAACAACAACAACAACAACAACAACAACAACAACAACAAGAATTGTGTAAAAAGCTACACAATCATACACTCTGCCTCTCCAAAATCCCCCACCTCTCCCATCCGAACCGCCCCCATCCACAATTTTGGTCAAGCAATGTTCGACAAAGGCCAAACCTTGGTATTGCATTTCAGCTTGGAGGCTTAAAAACTAATTAATGAGTTTTGTCATCAAAAATCGGAAAATTGTAATAAAAAAATAAACATTTAAACGATCGAAAAATAATGTCATCTTATTCTTCATCATTTTATGATTAACAATATACATAAATATGTTATATTTGGATTAAAAACAAGCTCTGAAAAATACAAGCATGAAAATTATGATTAAAAATAAATTTCCTAAATCGATTTAAAAACAATTTCATCCTATTCTTTGTCGGTTCCTGATTCCACAAACATATAGATATGATATGTTTCGATTCAAAACAAGCTCAGAAAGTTAAAAAAATAGAGATACAGAAAAGCGTGCTGTAATTCTCAGCGCAACCACTACCGCGCTATTCTGGCTTGTCAATTTTATAAGGACTGGGTGGCCGAGTAGTAACGCACTTGCGCTCGGAAGCGAGAGGTTGCGAGTTCGACCCTGGGTCAGGGCGTAAGCAATTTTCTCCCCCCTTTCCTAACCTAGGTGGTGGGTTCAAGTGCTAGTCTTTCTGATGAGACAAAAAACCGAGGTCCCTTCGTGTACACTACATTGGGGTGTGCACGTTAAAGATCCCACGATTGACAAAAGGGTCTTTCCTGGAAAAAAAATTGTATAGGCAGAGATAAAAATGTCCACCACAATATCCGTGTCACTTGGAATAATAGGCCGTGAAAAGTAGGATATGCGCCAAAATGGCTGCGATCTGCTGGCCGATGTGAATGCGTGATGTATTGTGTAAACAAATTCCATCTCACACGGCATAAATAAATCCCTGCGCCTTGAATATGTGCGCGATATAAACTGCATAAAATAAAAATTAAAAATTAAAATAAATCCCTGCGCTTAGAACTGTACCCACGGAATACGCGCGATATAAGCCTCATATTGATTGATTGATCAATTTCACTGCCTTTGCCACGAGCGATGGACTGACGATGCTACGAGTATACGGTCTTGGTGAACAAATGCAGTGCGTTCAGTGTCATTCTGTGAGTTTGACAGCTTGACTAAATGTTGTATTTTCGCCTTACCCGACTTGTTTCTTTTTTGGGGGGACTCAGTTGCATGCAGGCAGTTTCAAACCCTCCTTTTACTGTTTTTTTTCTTTTCTTTTTTTTTCTTCTTTTTTGTTTTTTTTTGTTTTTGTGCTAGGTGTGAGTATCCTTCGATCATTGATCTTTTTTTTTAAAGTCAATTTATAGACGTATAGTATACGTACAAATAATGTACATTTTCTATTTACAATTACAAAAATGAATCTTATATTTTTACAATTCAATTTTTCTGCATACTATTTGAAACTCAACAATTACAAACACTGATCCACAACAAGTTGTCTTTCTAAAGATACTAACACACATTTTCCCAATCAATATCACGTGATTTACAAAATGTGTCATCTTTCTACTACAACTTGTGTCTTGATAACCAAATAGTATATCCTGCATTTTAAACTTAACCCTTAATCTAATCTTCTCCTCTATCCAATGTTCTATCTTCTTCCAAAACAACTTTACCGGTATACACTCATAAAAAAAAAGTTCAACAAAATCAACTTCCGTACAACATATACAACATCTGACTTGCATTTTACATAATAAAATAATTATCTGTTGGATAAATGTCATGTAATATGTTCCATTGCAATTCTCTTAACCTCACTTCTTTGGAAACATAGGCAAGGGACCATTATAAGATGTTTGATGGGTTGTTGACAGACCAGCTTTTTTGTCTGTCCGAGGGGGAGCATATCGTCTTTTGTTTCATATTTATTGACCAAGGCCGAAGGCCGCGGTCAATAAATATGAAACAAAAGTCGATATGCCCCCCGAGGACCGACAAAAAAGGTGGTCTGACAACAAACCATCAAACATCGTTTTTGTCATCATTTTGATAGTGAGAAAATAAGTGCACAATCAACCAAGGGAGCCATGCTTTGAAACACGGGTCCCGTGCTGATAACCACACGGGTCCCGGTTTGATAACCACTGGCAATCAAAGATGGCGTGTGAAAGCAACTTTCTGTGTTTTTGAGTTCATTAAATGAGTTGGGATGAATGTCAGGTTTGAGGATGCACATTTCTGTAGGTTCATCTCAGTATTCCACCCCCTCGGCTTTCTGTTGTAAATATTAAGCTGAGCACGGTGATCAAATGTGGAAGCTACGTTTGGTCAAAGGTCACAGAAGATTTGCGTCGTGCAGCGAAGGAAAGAATCGCGATCTTGTTTCCGACTCGGTACCTCTTTGTTTTTCATTAGACCTGTCATTCTGCTTGCTCGGCTTTGTTAGATGTTTGCATATCGTGTTGCTATTTTCTTTGCTTTTATTATTGTTTCTTACTTGTGCTTCGTTTATCGATACAACGTCTTGTGCACGGGTCAAAATGTGTGTGTCAGGTGTCGTTTTACTTGAACTTGACGTTCGTGCTTCTCAGAACGTCTGTGTATCGAAACACAGATACACGCACTCCGTGACTTTGTAAGAAGACATAACATATCGGTAGGTTTCATTTGTTTGTGACGAATTTATTGAAGTAGTTTTGGTTTTTTGTTTACTTTTGCCAGTTTGCCAGTTGGTTTTTGGAACTTTGCAAAGCAGTGTCTTGTCGTCTGTTTAGGTCTGGGGAAACGCCAATGAAAAGAGCCGAAGAATCCTCGAGCGTTTCTATTGGGTTTGCTTTTGATTATCCATGTAATAGGGCTTCCTGCAACTATGGTAACCGGGGATTTATTCCCCGGGGAACATGAGATTTATTTCCCAGGTGCTTGTGAATGAAAACTCGTGAAAATGATGACAAATTTGCTTATCTACTATATTGTACACTAAACTTCCTCAACCAAAAATTATATACACAAGGTTTTTCTACATCAGTAATTTCACTTTGTTTTTCTAACTTTTTCTTTTTTGGCTTATTTTTATTATAATTTATACAGGCTACCATCAAAAACTGCTTATCCATAAGTACATCAATATGTTTATTTTCAATCCAATTAATCCATCATTTGGGTAG
>NC_090257.1:22889667-22907167 GCF_037325665.1 Littorina saxatilis
CGTTTTCTCCGCAAAGTTCTACGGGTAGTAGTTTGAAGTCAATAAATTATAAACCTATCCTAATTTACGCTTCTGATAATTTTGTTCAGCTTCTGCTCCTTGTTTGATCAGTTAGTATCTCAAGCACCAATTTAACGTTTTCGGACATCACAAGGGGATTTTTTCTTGATCGACATCACTACATCAAAAAGGCAAAGCAGCTTTTGTTTCCGCGAGAGAAAAAAATCAGAAAATCAGTGCATTTGGCTTTGCGGACAACAAAGTAAGTAGATTTGTTTACCATCGGCATCTCCGTTTTCAAACTAACAGGGGGTCAAGGGAACCTCTAGGCTGAGAGTTCGTGGGTATCGTTACATTTTTTCTAAGTTGCAACAAACTGACATGGTCCTCTCCGGCGTCTTCGAAGTCATGCAACTTTTGCAATAGCCGCACTGAGCTCCAGAAGCAGAAATCCAAGTTGTTTTTGTTCATGTCTAAATTCCTAGCTTTGTGTTATTGTCTGCCAGTTTCTCAGTCAAAGTTACATTTCTCGCCTTGTTTTTGACTAATTACAACAAACCGGCTTTGGTTTTCTTCTTCTTCAAAGTAGGGAAACTCACAATTGCTGCACTGATTTTGAGACAATAAACTTAAGTATCACAGTCTTTCCTCAAATAAAATCTTGAAACTCCATTATACCAAAAAGCCTCCGCATTCTAGTTTAGTCTCAGTCTTTTTGCTAACATCTTTTCACCCGCTCCCCAGGCGTGTAAACGATGGACTTCCGAGCATTCTGCCTGAGGATTTTACCCAGAGTTCCCACCTGGCCTTTCAGCCAGTTCCGCTGTGCGCTATTTCCCAGGACACGAGAAATCTTGTGTCCGGCCGAGCTGGCCGTTACGTTGTTACTCTCGTGCATCAGTCTGGACATCCTGCCCCCTCTGTCCAAATCGTAGCTGTCTCCCCCCTCCCGCTTGACCCTAGGAGCTGGACGGGCGGAGAGGGGAAGGGCGGAGGACTGAAGAACGTTGGCCATGCGTCGTCCTCTGTCCAGATCGTAGTTGTCTTCCCCATCTCGCTTGACGCGTGGCGCCCCTCGTGGTGAGCCCTCGCTTTTACCGTAGCTGTGGGAAAAATGACACGACACAAATCATGTAACATCTTAAGAATTGGTCAAATGTAATATTTGTACGATTATCCGTAACTTTCAAACAAGTCCCAGCTGAAAGGTTTTTGTTGGTCTAAATCAGTAAGCACACACAACATTTGAAATTTGAGTATAAAATGTTTAATCGATGACACCATCTGTTCCTAGTTGTACAAACAGAATCGAAAGAAAAACTTGTATCATCAATGCGCAAAAGGTGCTGCGTTGTGATAAAAGAAAAGAGCAGGATGTACAGCTCATGATATGGTCCTTCTTTAGCATTGTCATTGTTCAGTTCAATAAATTCGCCCTGTCTTTGTCAAGTACAAATGAGAAATATATTATGAAAAAGTGTTGATGTTATATTAAGAATGTAAAATAAGATATTTCCGTTAGGAATTTAATATAAGGCATCTCCGTTTGTAAGCCCTAATATCTCAGAAAAAAAGCTGATTCCCACTTATAAAAAAAAAATTAAAAAAATTAGAAAGACACCTGCTTCAAGTATTCCTCAGCCTGATTGGCATACGCACATCACAGTTCAATGAATCCTAATTATGTCGCCCCTGTGTCCCTTTGATGTCCGTTATGTCACTTCAACGTTCAAGAGCACTAGGCCTACATGTTTGACTGAGGTCACAGTGTTGTTGCTGAAAGAACTGCTTGATGTCGTACTCTCCGTTTCTGTCGATTCGTCACCTGTTCTCGAGAATTGATCTGTTCACCACCTTGGCTTAGTTTCGGCTGAAACACGTCTAAGTAAGGGAGACAACTATGCTATGACTGGTAACTAGTCGCGTTGAGCACTGGGATTATCTCCCTTGTGCCAGGGGGACCGCTTGACTGAATTCAGCTCTCTCTCTCTCTCTCTCTCTCTCTCTCTCTCTCTCTCTCTCTCTCTCTCTCTCTCTCTCTCTCTCTCTCTCTCTCTCTCTCTCTCTCTCTCTCCTCTCTCTCTCGCTCTCTCTCTGCAGTCTAATTCGGGAACTGATGGCCATGTACTTACTCATGCACAAGTCTACCCATGCGCTTGCCGAGGTCCAGTGCATAGTTGTCTTCTCCTTCTCGCTTGATCCGTGGGACTGCATCGTGTTGCACGGGCGCTGTGTTGTACTCTGTGTGCAGTAGCTTGCTGATTCGCTCGCCCTGTTGCACAGAGCAAATTGCTGTCATTTGTCTCTTGTGTTAGAAATCACATTTAAGTCAATGTCAACAGTTTTGCAGCCATAGAGGTTAACTGAATGATCATCGTTCCGTAACCTGTGTGCAGTAGCTTGCGCATTATTGATGATTGTAAGCCCAAACAGATTTTTTTTTTTTTTTTTTTTTGGGGGGGGGGGGGGGGGGGGGCTCATCTCATACAAAAAATGCCTCAGTAAACCGAATCACATCACACAAAGAAAAGCACAGCCTAATACTCGCATTACATTCAATGATAAAAATATGCCTTCACTCTGCACATTTTTCCACACACTTATTACCCACATTTCAGCACATTTTTCATAGTTGTATGTCGTGTAAGATGTCACGGATATAAAGTCTAAAAAAAATATATTGCCGAAAGACAGAGATTTGCAGAACGGGAAACGAATCGATTGAGACACAAAAAGACACACAAAAATATGCAGAAAGGACTGGTGTAAATTGGGAGACAGACAGACAGATTGGGAGATCGAAAGAGAGAGAGATAGGGGAGGGCGAAAGACAAACAATTAGAAAAACGTCCAAAAAGGACCCACTTCATGAAATGGAAGAAGGATAATATATATTGGAAGAAGTTGGACGGGCGCAGTGGCGTGGTGGTAAGACGTCGGCCTCTTAATCGGAAGGTCGTGAGTTCGAATCCCGGCCGCGGCCGCCTGGTGGGTTAAGGGTGGGGATTTTTCCTATCTCCCAGGTCAACTTATGTGCAGACCTGCTAGTGACTTATCCCCCTTCGTGTGTACACGCAAGCACAAGACCAAGTGCGCACGGAAAAGATCCTGTAATCCATGTCAGAGTTCGGTGGGTTATAGAAACACAAAAATACCCAGCATGCCTCCCCCGAAATCGGCGTATGCTGCCTGAACAGCGGGGTAAAAACCCTCTCATGCAAAAACATGAGTCAACGTGGGAGTTTCAGCCCATGAACGAAGAAGAAGAAGAAGAAGAAGAAGAAGAAGAAGGAAGAAAAAGAAGGAAGAAGTTAGAGATACAGAAAGATACCGTATTTGAAAGTCAGAGAATGCTTCAATCGAGATTATTTTTTACAATTTCTTACTGACTCCGTTCTTGATTCCGTTACCTTGTCAAGTTCATAATTATTCTCGCCCTCTCGTTTCACCCGTGGTTGCCTTGGTGACGGCCCGTTCTTGGCGAACTCGTTGAGCAGAATGCGCATGCGCGGACCTTTGCTGACGGTGGCAATGCCTTCCCCTTCCGGTTTGACTCTGGGCTGTATGGGTGGCGGCCCCTTGTCATACGTCTCATGCACGATCGGCTTCATCCGCGTTCCTTGGCTGATAGCGGCGATTCCTTGGGCTACAACCCAAACAAATGAACGATCATAAGAAAACTGCATAATAATCTCTTCTTTTTTTAAGTTTCGAGGAAAACAAGAATTTGAATAATGCTTAAGTCAAGTTAATCCAAAAACAAAGAGACTGCCAACGTTCCAAAATTTAGAATAAACAAACAAGAAAGGTAGGTTGTTGGAACGTTTGTTATTGACAAAACAATACATTCACTATTGTAAGCTATTGTTTTGTCATTAACAAACGTTCCAACAACCTACCTTTCTTGTATTTTGATTTTTAAGTCAAGTTTAACAACTTACAGAAAAATTATGCTGGCTTTTCGTGTGACTTCTGCTCCCACTTTTCACATGTTATAGAAGTAATCGAGAGCAATAGAATGGTCTCTCTGTTCACATGCAAAAGCGCCTAACAATGAGTTCCATGCATGATGCACCCCTGCCTTATCCATGTTTGCTTTACCCACTGAGTTACATACTGAAAATCAATTTTAGTCAAGTAGTATGTAAGAAATGTTAAGTCCTTTGTACTGAAAACTTGCATTCTCCCAGTAAGGTCATATATTGTACTACGTTCCAAGCCCCTGGAGCAATTTTTTGATTAGTGCTTTTGTGAACAAGAAACAATTAACAAGTGGCTCTATCCCATCTTCCCCCCCCCCCCCCCTTTCCCCGTCGCGATATAACCTTCGTGGTTGAAAACGACGTTAAACACCAAATAAAGAAAGAAAGACTGAAAATCAATGTACAGTATAACTCCGTGGTTTTACCATTTGTTTTGCGAGTTTAAATCGCCAGGTAGATCAAGTATTGTTTTTGCTAGTCTACGTCGAATGGGCAACGATTGCTTTTTTTCACGTAGCAAACTGTATTACGACATCATCCGTTCGAATAAACGAACTCCGAAAATAATTATGTCGGGTTTGTATTGGTTGTGCAAAAATGAATGCTCTAGCTTTTATTGAGGCAGACTTTTAAAGGTGGTCGTCTACATTTTTGCTTTTTTTCAATAATCTTATGGTTAGATTTCAATACAAAATTATGTCAAATGATGAATGAACCATGGGGAAAAAAGTTATAGAAAAAAAAATGATATTTTTGGGTGTGAAGAGAAGCGAGATTGTGGTGTATAGACGGTGCCAGAGCACAGGTCATATGCATAACTAATGAGCGGAATGCCGTCTTCCCATTGGCCAGCCGGCCCAAGATCAGTCTCTCTGCCATTTCTGCATCTGCGGTAGCCAGTGCCAGACGTCCCAAACAACTGTGCGAAAATTTTCAACGTTTCAAGGATTTTGGAAAGAGAAGGTACACGTACTTTTACCTTGTTTTGTTTTGTTTTGTTGCTTGATTGTCGAGAGGGGCGATTGAGATCGAAACAGCGGTAATAGGCTCGAGTGGGGCCAATTAGTTGTCTGCAAGGAAAGTTTGGAGTTTGGGAAACTGGGAGACAGCGTGGCACCGTAGGCAGAAACACGTGGTTTCACGTTTGCCGGGAGTGACACTCGAAGGAACGAGGGTGATAGCTAAGGACGGTGATGGTACAATTAGCTGACAGCCGTCAGTAAAAGTGTTCAGGGAGAAAAGAAGACAGTATCATCTTCTCCTGGCATTAAAATTGGTCCGAGCAGTGGCAACGCGAATCGCTCGGTCACGTGACTAGTTTCTTTGTGAAGAAAGACGGCGGGAGCGAAAATGTTTACAAGTTGTGCGGTGGTCGGGCACTCTTTCACGTGGAGGTTTCAGCGATTTGTGAACACAGATGAGGGGGTGCGGCCAGATTTAGGTTTTGATGGTTTTGAGCAGATATTCGATGGGAGAGGGGGCCGAAAAATAAGCGACGTTGAATCAATGCTAGAACAGAACAGGGCCATTTTCACCCGGAAAAAATGGGGAGTGATAGTGCTAATGGTGGGGGACAATAATATTGTTCCCGGAACGACACCGAATAAAGTGTTTCGTGAGCTGTGGCATCTGTGTGTGAGGGTGCAAACATTGGCAAACTCAGTAGTGGTGGTGTCAGGGATGACACAGAGATACAGTGGCTGGGGGGGTTTCAATGACATAGCCAGGGAGGTGAATAGGCTTCTTCATCAACAGCTGAAAACGGCACACAGGATAGTGGGTTTGTTCCCCCACTACGTGGCTTTCCCTCCAGCAGAGAAGTTTGCTCAGTATCAGAAACATTTTTTAGCAGATGGGATTCATCTGTCAGGGTCGGGGCACATGCTACTGTACAGAGCACTGAGAAAAGTTCTGTTGGACAGTCGGCATATAGACCAATGAGGTAAGAAGGTGTTGTGGTTGTTCAGCGGGTGAGAGGGAAGTGGGGGCTAATAGTGATAGCCGGTATCCTCTCGTGCTGATGGCAGAACCACAATAGGGGTAGATGCAGCACGGACGGGGTACCAAGGTTTATTCCCAGACTGAAGTGGTTGGGTTCTACCGAAGACGCCAGACGCAGAGCTTTGATGCCGGGAGTGGAATAGGATGGGGTATCCTTTCCAGCTTTTGGAGTGACGTCATTGTTGGTTCTGGTTTGGTAGAACCGGTTGTGACTTCATGGGGAATGTGTATTGGTACAGCCCGTGCTGCATGATCAGATTGACAGTGTTTTCTTAGGTGTACTCTCGTGCTGAGGGCAGAACCACAATAGGAGTGTAGATGCAGCACGAACGGGGTACCAAGGTTTATTCCCAGACTGAAGTGGTTGGGTTCTACCGAAGACGCCAGACGCAGAGCTTTGATGCCGGGAGTGGAATAGGAGGGAATATCCTTTCCAGCTTCTGGAGTGACGTCATTGTTGGTTCTGGTTTGGTAGAACCGGTTGTGACTTCATGGGGAATGTTTTATTGGTACAGCCCGTGCTGCATATATATAAAAAAAAAAAAAAAAAAAAAAAAAAAAAAAAAAAAAAAAATAGGCCCCTGATGCTTAGTGGCCTTTGAAATGTTTCAGGATGTCGAAGCGTCCAACCAAGCGACCGGGGCGTCCCTCAAAGCAGCCCCCGAAGAGGTTTCGAGACGAGGAGGCTGAAGGAGAGGACGAAATGGGCGTGAAGGAGTCGCTAACCCAGCTCCTTGCTGAGCAGAAGGCCCTGAGGAAGGAGATTGCGGAGATTCGGGCCGCCAAGACGCCGGCGCCTGAGGCATCGCCCGCAGGATCGACCTCCTCTACGGGTGGAAAATCCAACTCAGGCATGGCTGGGCACTCTGGACACTCCGGTGAGCAATCTAACACTAGCGGTACACAGGCGTGGGCAACCGGCAACCAGAAAATGTTGCCCATTGACCTACACGTGCCAAAGACAATAAAGGAAAAGATCTGGAGCGGTGTGGCGGTTAGGTTCGCAATACTCCTGCCCGCGGACCCGAAGGAAATGCTGGAGGAGGACTCGGATGAGGACGATGAAGACAAAAAGAAGAAGAAGAAGAAGAAAGAAAAGAAACTGTTAACCTTCACAGAGTGGGTGAAGGCCTGGAACATTTATACCACTATACTACAGGACAGAGCGAAAGAGGTACACAGGGGCCTGGGTGCCCACTTTGCTCGGGTGTGTACCCTGCATGAGCTGCAGGGCAATTGGCGGGACTATGACTACCGCTACCGGCTCGCAATTGCTGCAGGAGAAAGGGCATGGGGGGACAGCGACGCGGACCTGTTCGCCACCACCCGCTTAGAGCCTGCCACCCAGACCCATGACGGGGGAAAGAAGAAGCCGCAGGGTGGCGCAGGGGGGAAGACTGGAAGTGGAAACCCAGCCAAAGTGGGGGGCTTCTGCTTCCAGTTCAATGAACAGGGATCTTGCAGCCGCCCCAATTGTGGCTTCAAGCACTTTTGCTCGCAGTGTGGGGGGCAACACGCAATCCGAAAATGCAGCGCCAAAGGGCACCCCTTTCGAGCGGGACGGGGGGGAAAAGAAGCAGGAGAAGGAAAGAAATGAAGACTGGGGCACGGGGGCCACGCCAGTGAAGGCGGACAAGCTGGAAAAGTGGCTGGAAGGGTACGATCCACAGAAGAAGCGGGCTTTAATACAGGGATTCAGAGAGGGTTTCCGGGTAGGGTTCACAGGAGCCCCAAATAGTGTAGTTCAGAAGAACCTGAAGTCAGCAGAAGAAATGCCAGAAGTAGTAGAAGCGCACATAAAGAAGGAAATAGAAGAGGGGAGGTTAGTAGGTCCCTTTAGGCATATTCCTTTTACTCAGTTCCAATGTTCTCCAATCGGCTTGGTAGAGAAAAAGACGAAAGGAAAGTATAGGATGATACATCATCTATCTCACCCGAAGGGGGCATCCATAAATGATTTCATAGAGGAAGACATGGCCACAGTGTCATATGCCAATGTGCAAGATGCAGTACAGTTAGTGCAGACAGTAGGAAATACAGCATTTATGGCAAAAACTGATGTGGAGAAAGCTTTTAGGTTGTTGCCTATTCACCCTAGTGACCAAAACCTCTTCGTACTGAGCTGGCAAGGAAGTTTTTATGTTGATCTTTCGCTTCAGATGGGTTGTTCTTCGTCTTGTCACTTGTTCGAAGAACTAGGCACGGCTTTGGAGTGGATTGCTGTTCAGAAGTTAGGGATACCATTAGTGCACTACCTGGATGATTTTTTCCTTGCGGCAGTATCGAAGCAGCTAGGCAAAGAATACCTAGACAAATTTCTGGGTTTGTGTGAGGAAATAGGAGTTCCCATGGCACCTGATAAGACGGAGGGCCCAGAGACGAGGTTGACATTCCTGGGAATAGAGATAGACACAATCGAAAGAGAAATTCGGCTGCCGGTGGAAAAACTCACGAAGTGTGCCCAAGAAATACAGAACCTACTACAAAAGAAGAAAGCAACAGTGAAGGAAATTCAGTCGGTCATAGGGTTGCTGAACTTTGCTTGCCAGGCAGTGGTGCCAGGGAGGGCGTTCTTGAGGAGATTGATCGACTTGATTAGAGGCATACGCTCTCAGCTATTCTTCGTGAGGCTGAACCAAGGGGTGAAAGAGGATTTGAAGACTGGGCTAACTTTTCTGCAGTCATTTAACGGGAAGTGCTTTTTTCTCATGAACAAGGAAGTATCCTCAGAAGAGCTGGATTTAGTGACGGATGCATCCGGGGCAGTGGGATACGGGGCTTTGTTCGGTAGGCAGTGGTTTCAGGGTAGGTGGTCCGACTGGTGGCGACTCCAAAATATCACCCTACTGGAATTGTATCCTATCGTTTTGGCTCTGGAGACATGGGCGCTGGCCTTTCAGAACAAATACTTAGTCATTCATACAGATAATTTAGATTTAGTATCCGTAATTACTAAGCAGACATCAAAAGAACCCCTGGTGATGATTCTGGTGAGACAATTGGTCTTGTGCTGTTTACGGAACAATATTGTTGTCCGAGCACAACACATTGCGGGTGTTGACAATGCAATTGCTGATGCGCTGTCTCGTTTTCAGATGACGAGGTTCCGGCAATTGTGTCCACATGCAGAGCCACTTCCGGTTGGGATTTCACCTCTGCCAGAACAATTGGGGGGGATAGGCGACTAGGAGAGCTGTTGACAGCCTCGTACGCCAAAGGGACACAACAAGCATATAGAAGGACCTGGGTGAGCGTGACTAGTTTTTTGAAACAGAGAGGGTTTTCTACTTCCTTGCCAATGAGCACTGCAGCGGTGTGTCTGTACATTGGTTCGTTGCATGAGGAAGGGAAGGCGGCTTCAACGGTGATGTCCGCAGTTTCAGCAATCAGTTGCGTCCATAAATTGAATGGGTTAGGGGATCCCACTATTGATTATACTGTCAAAAGACTACTGCAGGGGTGCAAAAGGGTGGGTGACAAAGGGAAGGATACAAGGTTGCCCATTACTGTCCCTATCCTTAACTCAATTATGGAGAAGAGCGAGGTGGCCATTGGGGAGAACTACGAGAAGATACGTTTCCGGGCTATGTGCACCTTGGCCTTTCACTCATTATTGCGGGTGGGGGAAATGGCGGTATCCCGGGAACCAGAAAACGTATTGCATAGGGGAGATGTCCGACTGGACGGACAGGCATTGACCATAACGTTCCGCAATTTCAAATCTAGCGCAAAACCAGTTACCCATACCGTAGAGAAAGCCAAGGCAGGCGTCCCATGCGCGGTAGAGGCCATGCGGGCCTACATGAGCATTCGTGGGAACGCAACGGGGCCGTTGTTCCGAGCTATGTCGGGGGCACCCATAACGGCCAGGGAATTCAACGAGCAACTACAGTTGGTTTTCCAATTTTGTGGCCTGCCCAAACAGAACTTCAAATCGCATAGCTTTAGGATTGGGGGTGCCTCCCACATGGCTCGGAACGGGGCATCGGACGCTCAAATCCGTCAGGCGGGCAGATGGTCTTCTAACGCTTTCTTGTCTTACATCAGGGTGCACAACTGGTAGATCAGGTAAAACGTAGGGCTTCTCTCTGTGTGCAGTGCAACAGAAAGGGGGAGGTCAGGCACATGTCTGCGTGCAGTGCAGCAGAACATTAACATGGGATCACAGGTGTGCAGTGCAGCCTGGGATTATAAGAAAGTGTGCAGTGCAACTTTCCGAGAAAGGTCGATTTTGATTGGTGGCGGTACCTGATGTGAGTCATCAGGTGGTGGCGCGTACCGCCGGATTGGTGGTGAATGACAGACATTATGTATTTAATCGATGTGCTTTAATTGGGCTAAAACACAATGTTTATTGTTTTTTAGAGTTGCCAATATAAGTTTTTTGATGATGGTCTAATGAGCGGATGCAGAAAGCGGTAGATAAAGGGAAGTAACCCGGTGACCAGTCTAGTAAAATTTGACAGCTTGTTGGTGAAGCTGGAAACAAGAACAAAAAACAGTAAGCTAATACATAGTGGACAATGCCATCTATGATGTGTAAGACAATTTTTGTTCTTGGTGAATTTATGCAAATGTACAACCCAATGTATATGATTATGTCAATCATAGTTTTTGTGGAATTTATGAAAATATTCCACTGATTTTGTATGCATTATCTGCGCTGAAAATGAACGACCTGTGGTGTCGACCAATAAACATTTTCAGCGTAAACTGGCAATGAACGTTTCATGTGGTTGTGGTGGTGACTGTGGCGCTGGCTGGCGCTGGCTGATTGTCCGGTTTCGGAAAACTTTTTATCTTAAATTCTTGTCTATCCTCGCACATCTGAACATGCAAAAATGATTTTATGCACAGCATAAATGATATTTTTGGGTGTGAAGAGAAGCGAGATTGTGGTGTATAGACGGTGCCAGAGCACAGGTCATATGCATAACTAATGAGCGGAATGCCGTCTTCCCATTGGCCAGCCGGCCCAAGATCAGTCTCTCTGCCATTTCTGCATCTGCGGTAGCCAGTGCCAGACGTCCCAAACAACTGTGCGAAAATTTTCAACCCCACCGCCATCCCCTTACTCCACCATAACGTAGTTGTGTGGGCGCGTACCGCCGGATTGGTGGTGAATGACAGACATTATGTATTTAATCGATGTGCTTTAATTGGGCTAAAACACAATGTTTATTGTTTTTTAGAGTTGCCAATATAAGTTTTTTGATGATGGTCTAATGAGCGGATGCAGAAAGCGGTAGATAAAGGGAAGTAACCCGGTGACCAGTCTAGTAAAATTTGACAGCTTGTTGGTGAAGCTGGAAACAAGAACAAAAAACAGTAAGCTAATACATAGTGGACAATGCCATCTATGATGTGTAAGACAATTTTTGTTCTTGGTGAATTTATGCAAATGTACAACCCAATGTATATGATTATGTCAATCATAGTTTTTGTGGAATTTATGAAAATATTCCACTGATTTTGTATGCATTATCTGCGCTGAAAATGAACGACCTGTGGTGTCGACCAATAAACATTTTCAGCGTAAACTGGCAATGAACGTTTCATGTGGTTGTGGTGGTGACTGTGGCGCTGGCTGGCGCTGGCTGATTGTCCGGTTTCGGAAAACTTTTTATCTTAAATTCTTGTCTATCCTCGCACATCTGAACATGCAAAAATGATTTTATGCACAGCATAAATATATGTAAAAAAATTTTTTTTATTTTTGGGTAGCGTGACTCACGCTTCCAATATTTTGTTTTCTTTTTCAATAATCTTATGGTTAGATTTCAATACAAAATTATGTCAAATGATGAATGAACCATGGGGAAAAAAGTTATAGAAAAAAAATATATGTAAAAAAAAGATTTTATTTTTGGGTAGCGTGACTCACGCTTCCAATATTTTGTTTTCTGTTTGCTGAGAACATGTGCTTTGCCTAAAAATACTGACCAATCAAATTCATGTCACTATGCTTATAGCCACGCCCAAACAAGTGCAGCAACAGTTTGACACTGGAGCGCTGTCCACGCTTTTTTTAAACGCACGAAATGCACGGGATTTGAAAGGAGTTTTGCGCTTGGCATTTTCCAAATAAGGATATCCTAATATGAGTACTACGCTGGAATACTACAATGAATTTTCAAACGGCTTCACTGGCTTCGTCTTTCCTGATCGAAAGGGGGTGTATTGTTGATATTTGTAGATAATAGACTCTGCATTTTAATGGTCAAATGGCGATTTGGGTATAAAAATGTAGACAAGGACTTTTAACACATGCTCCTTGTCCACACGTTTCAGATAGTGACTGGCCTATAATGTCACGTGGAAAAGTTTGACTCAATAAAAGCAAGAGTATTCGTTCTTTCTCAACCAATACAAACCAGACAGAGTTAGTTCCGAATATCGTCAATTGACAGGTTTAGCGTGTGTCTATCAGTGGACTATCAAAAAAACAATCAAGGCAAAAACAAATGAAACCTTCGGGTTTAACTCTGGGTTGCCTGGGTGTGGGTCCGTCAGTGGACTTCTCGTGAATGATGGGCTTCATGCGGGAGCCCCTGCTGATGTTGTAGATCCCCACTCCCTGTGACGTCACACGGGGCGGTGGTGCGGAGGACGGCCGTGGCGAGCCAGCACCCACACCTAGTGCACACAAGTAACCATGAAGAGGAACAGGAAAAGGTAAGACTACGAAAGAGAAAATTAAACGATGCTGTCAAAAAATGGAGAAGGTATAAAGTGCACCTGCGAATCAAAGAGTGTAAAAAGGGTGGTCTTTGGCATTTCACTCAATCTCAATAAGTACTTTACTCATTGCACCTATAAACCTTCTAGCAAAGAGGTATAAAGGAAGAGAGATGGAAAAGGGGAAAAGGGCGAAAGAAGAAAGGGGGCTTGGAGACAGAGAGAGAAGGAGGAGGAGATGATGATGATGATGATGATGATGATGATGATGATGATGATGATGATGATGATGATGATGATGATAATGATGATACTGTTGCTCCTGATGATGATGAGGAGGATGATGAGGATGATGATGATGATGATGATGATGATGATGATGATGATACTGTTGCTCCTGATGATGATGATGATGATGATGATGATGATGATGATGATGATGATGATGATGATGATGATGATGATGATGATGATGATGTTGATGATGACGACGAGGACGAGGACGAGGACGAGGAGGACGATGGTTTCATCAGCATAAAAAAATTATGTTGCTCTCCTTTGCGGTAGTGCTGGTGATGTCTGTTTGTTTGTGTGTTTTTCTGAGTACATTCTCCTGGCATGACGACTAACAAGTTCATACCATTCAAACCATGTCCCAAGCTGCTTCTGACATTGCGTTCATAGTTGGCCTTGGCAGCAGTCGTTGGGCAGCGGGGGGAGCGTCGTGGGGTCAAGGCCGAGCTGGAGTCATCCTGACCAAAGGCCAAACTTTTGATAGTTCCCAAGTTTCGCTTGTAGTTCTCCGCTGCCTCTGGTTTGATCCTCAAACCCGGGGGTGCAGATGGTTGGCTCCATATGGACACCTCCGGCATGGTTTTCAGTTCGCCGGCCTTTAGTTTGGTCTCGGTAAGCCCTCAATGTTGAAAGCGTCGGTGCTGGGTGAAGCTGGTCTGTCTGCAGAAAATTCGAACAACCGCTGGTAACCCTTTGCCTGCGGAAGAATGTACTTCAAAAATTAAATGTTAAAAATCATAACATGGAAGAAAACCAATGACACCAAATCTGATCAAATAGGCTCAAGGGGAGGCAAGCATCTTGCTGCATTTCAAATGGCAATAAACAGCTGTTGTTTCCCTTGTTCGAGTATGGACTTTTCATATTCGCAACAAAAACGTTCCCCATACGTGCTGTTGCAGGCATTCTGTCTGCATGTAGAAATGCCTCTTTAAAGATACCTTCCGTCCCCTGTAGACGATCATGTACACCACCGCAGATCTGTCAACGCTTCGACATAGACATTAAATTTAAAAGAAAATGTTTACCAAAAAGCAGGGGCTTGCTGATCCCTATACAGATTGGGAATATTTTATCAATTCAAGCCACACTTCTTCTCGTGAAAAAGTTCGGCTCACCATCTCAGATCTGGTGAGGAACTAACATGGGATAAGAACATCGATCCTCCAAGTGTCTTGTTGCTCACTGGTATCGAAAAAGAGAAAGAGAAAGAGAGAGAGAAGAGAAAGAGAAAGAGAGAGAGAGAGACAATGACAATGACAATGACAATGACATTGACAATTCTTTATTTTACGGGGGTAACAGAATAAGCATTGGTATACTTTTTTGCATCTGGCCCTCGCCCTAAAGAGGGACTAAATCTACTATAATAACTACTACTACATACTTACATAATTAGTAAAACAGTATAAGTTTATGTACATAAGTGCATTATATGAAACATTGTAGTTTATAAATGTTCATGACAAGGTGCAAAGCAAAAATTTGCAAGTCAATTAGAGTCAGAATACTATGCAATAGTACATCAACTCTGCAAGACAATGGATAGTATGCAGAACATCATAATTTCGTGAACAAAACTATAAATCAAAAGTGAGTGACTGTGTCCCAAAGGATATAACAATCAAGAATATACTATTTTCATTAAATGGGATATATATTTGTTTTTGAAAGATTCTGTGCTGGTAGCTTCCCGTAAGAGAGAGAGAGAGAGAGAGAGAGAGAGAGAGAGAGAGAGAGAGAGAGAGAGAGAGAGAGAGAGAGAGAGAGAGAGAGAGAGAGAGAGAAAGACAGAAAGAGAGGGGGAGACAGAGAGACAGACAGACAGGCAGACAGACAGACAGACAGACAGAGACAGGGAGAGAGAGACAGAGAGACAGGGAGTCGGAGAGAGAGGGAGAGAGAGAGAGAGAGAGAGAGAGGGAAAGAGAGAGAGAGAGAGAGAGAGAGAGAGAGGGAAAGAGAGAGAGAGAGAGAGAGAGAGAGAGAGAGAGAGAGGGAAAGAGAGAGAGATATGGTTTATTCATTAGGCCATTGTCCCTTAGGAAGGGGTGTGAACGAAAGGGTAACATAACATATTATTGCACACAACACGTGCAAAAGAAAAAGAAAATGGATGAGCGTTCAAATGTATATGCATGACACGGGGTAGGGGGAATAGAGAGAGGGAGAGAGGGAGACAGAGAGAGAGACAGACAGAGACAGAGACAGGCAGGGAGAGAGAGAGAGAGAGAGAGAGAGAGAGAGCGCAAGACAGAGACATGGAGAGAGAGAGGGACAGACAGACAGACAAACAGACAGAGAGAGAGAGAGACCGTGAGAGAGAGAGAGACAGACTGAGAGACTGAGAGAGAGAGAGAGACAATGACAATGACAATGACAATTCTTTATTTTACGAGGGTAACAGAATAAGCATTGGTATACTTTTTTGCATCTGGCCCTCGCCCTAAAGAGGGACTAAATCTACTATAAAAACTACTACTACTACTACTACTACAATACTTACATAATTAGTAAAACAGGATAAGTTTATGTACATACGTGCATTATATGAAACATTGTAGTTTATACATGTTCATGACAAGGTGCAAAGCAAAAATTTGCAAGTCAATTAGAGTAAGAATACTATGCAATAGTACATCAACTCTGCAAGACAATGGATATTATGCAGAACATCATAATTTCATAAACAAAACAATAAATCAAAAGTGAGTGACTGTGTCTCAAAGGACATAACAATCAAGAATATACTATTTTCATTAAATGGGATATATATTTGTTTTTGAAAGAATCTGTGCTGGTAGCTTCCCGTAAGGCATTCGGAAGAGCGTTCCAGAGACGGCCACCTGAATAAACTAGACTAGACTTAAATAAGTCTATCCTAGGAAGAGGAGTGTTAAATTTCATAAGGTGGTGTGAATTCTTCAAAGAGAACTTTGAACAAATGGTTTGGGGTAAAGTTTCGGATATAATTTTATGCATAAAGATTCCTTTGTTAAAAAGCAGTCTTGACTTTAGAGGTAAGATCCCTAAATGTATGTAGTCTAACTCTGTGAGGGTAGTGTGCTTTAGTAATACTACTTTTAGCGCTCTTTTATGTAATCTGCTAAGTGGTTTTAAGGAATTTTCACTTGCTGAGTCCCATAGAGTGGATGCGTAATCAATAACAGATTGAATATGAGCAATGAAGAATAATTTTCTGGTGTGGCAGTTCAGGAAGTGTTTAATTCTATATAAGAGGTACACTTTCTTTGACACCACTTTACTAAGTTGCTCAATGTGGGTTGACCAAGACAAGTTGTTATCGATATTAACACCCAGCAGTTTGTGATGGTCGACTTGAGAAAGAGAGAGAGAGAGCGAGAGAGACAGACAGACAGACAGTGAGAGAGACAGACATAGACAGACAGACAGACAGACAGTGAGAGAGACAGACATAGACAGACAGACAGACAGACACAGAGAGTCTGAATGGAATATTCGCCTATAGTTATGCCTTTCAGGTGTGTCCACACGTACCGTCATTTAACTCCATGAATGTACTTTTGTAGCTTGTAAAGGACGTCACAAAGGAAAGAATCAAACGTTACCGACAAAGACACGCTTGTAGTTTGTAAAGGACGTCACAAAGGAAAGAGTCAAACGTTACCGACAAAGACACTTTTGAGACAACATGAATAGCATGAGTGTAAAAATGTCAACTTGACAAACAGTATTTGTGTCGATATGATTTGAACTATACAAATCTATTATACTTGTGTATCTCTTCAGGCTAGAGAAGTGCTGATTCAAGACTTTTGTACGGCTTTAGAATTTACCATGAGAATGATTTGTAGCGAAAGGTCTGAATGGAATATGTACTGTGTATTACCCAACATTTAAATCTCTCTCTCTCTCTCTCTCTCTCTCTCTCTCTCTGTCTCTTTCTCTCTCTCTCTCTCTCTCTCTCTCTCTCTCTCTCTCTCTCTCTCTCTCTCTCTCTCTCTCTATGTGTCTCTATCTCTCACTCTCTCTCTCTCTCTCGGCATCTTTATGACCTTAAAAAATAAGATACCCAAAGCAGGTTCATGCCTTGTGTTAATTGTAATATGACCGACGTTTTCTTCTATTACCCTGCACTTGTTTCGTGTGTTGATTTCTCGCATTTACCAGTAAAATAACTTGTGTTTTTTTTAGTGTTCCATTACTCTGTCACTCTTCTTCAGGTCTGAACATTTAACTGTTGATTTGTTTACATATCCGCAATAGAATCTTAGAAACTATCACTAGAAAAAATCAGCCAGATTAGTTTTGGTTATTAATTGTTTGTCTGTGCACTTAAAAGACCGTTGGGTCGATATATTTGTGAACTAGATGATTACCCGCTTCGCCGGGTAACGGCTTCGCCGGGAAGAAGTAGAGCCGAATACCAGGCTGCGCCTGGGACCCGTCTCTGCCGGGTGTACGCCGGCTTCGCCGGCGCACGAAGGAAAGGAGATAAACGCGCAAAACACTGGAGACCTAAAAATAGTAACGTGCAGTGACCTTCTAAAAATAGTAACGTA
>NC_090257.1:22914667-22924667 GCF_037325665.1 Littorina saxatilis
GTCACCGCTCCTTCATGAGCCTCCAACTTGTCACGTTTCATCGTTCTGGTAGCAGTTATTCCCCTTAGACCAAGAAATTATAAATTAGATCAGTGGATGAAATCGCTGCAAACAAGGAAGCATTGTACAACACCGTTACCTGTGCTGCAAATGCATGTTTATTTCAAAAGCTCTTTTAATCAAAGTGACCAGCCGAATAGGAGTTTGGGCTATTTATAAGGTCAAACACTGTTCTCGCACTTTGAGAACAATATTAATTCAGGTGCACAGTGATGGAACCTTGTAATAAAAAAAAGTCTAGTTTTTTTAAAATTGATCACAGGAGAGTGTACCAGGTAGTGTATTTGGGATCAGGAACTGGTGTGTGTTTGTTCACGTTTGTTTAAATGTCAGAATTCGTGATTGCGTACACACGCACGCACGCACGCACGCACAAACACACACACACACAAACACACACACACGCACGCACGCACGCACGCACATACACACACACACCGTAATACACACACACACACGGACGTACGCACGCACGCACGCACACACACACGCACGCACGCCCACACGCCGCGCACACACACACACACACACACACACACACACACACACACACACACACACACACACACACACACACATACGGTAAAACAATCAATACGAACATATTTACAATTCTGTTTATGAATATAATATTCTTTCCTTCAAAAATATAAATTCTTAATTCTTGCTCGCCTTTATGAATGCACGTTCCGGTTTAATTCCTTATTTAGTCCCCCCTTCCCCCCCCCCCCCCCCCCCCCCAGAATTAGTATCAAACATGGTATGTCAAATACACGTAAAACAACAACAAAACATTTGGGCCAAAGACACACATAAAAGAATGAGTGCACACAGAAGTTGCATCCCAAGAACACAGAAGAAGAAGAAGTTATTTCAGTCGGCTACACTTCTTCTTCTTCTTCTTCAGCGTTCCAGAATTTTCTGGTTACGTGTGAGCTTGTTTGCCCATTTGGGTTCCCCACACTATTCTTTGAGAGCATAGTCAGCTTCACTCCGCTTTCGTTGAGTAAGCATGCTGAGTATTTTCGTGTTTCCATAACCCACCGAACTCTGACATGGATTACAGGATCTTTTCCGTGCGCACTTGGTCTTGTGCTTGCGTGTACACACGAAGGGGGTTAAGTCACTAGCAGGTCTACACATAAGTTGACCTGGGAGATCGGAAAAATCTCCACTCTTAACCCACCAGGCGGCAGCGACCGGGATTCGAACTCACGACCTTCCGATTAGGAGGCCGACGTTTTACCACCACACCACTGCGCCCGTCAGTCGGCTACACAAAAGATAGGAAAGCCTTACTTGTCGTAAACCGATACACAAAGAAAACAGGAAGTCCTCACTAAATATTAAATGCTGGCCAAAGTGAACACAGAAGGCACATTCGTACGTACGACAATAATGAGATTACATGGAATTCTGGCAGTGTCTTTTCAGACTGAGTATCAGGGCCGCAGGATTCAACAAAACATGTGATGCTGACCACGAAACTAAATGCCCATTTGTACAACATTATTATGAATATAAAATTTAGAATCAAAAAAATAATTTTTAAAAAGTTTAGCAATGTCTTTTCAGAAAAAAAGAGTCAAGTCTGTACGACCCAAATAAACATTGGATACCGCCCACAAAATGTGACGTCACATAAGTATATTACGTATAGGTAGAATTAATATGTAAAGCGCTTAGAGAACGTCAAGCGCTATATAAATCTCCCATATAAATAAATAAATAAATTGAGCTTTGGTATGATTTCAACCAATCAGACCCCGCGGCTTGTTCCCACCCAGTTGGGTTGCACGTACTTTTGCTCCCTGCACCTCAGCCCTGCATGTCAGCCCAGGGATGAAAGTTAAGAATTGTCAAAATCCGGAAAACCTGATATTTCAGGTTTTACTCTATAAATGTAACACACTGAACTGTTTTTGAAATGAGGAAATTAATATAAAACAAATACTTTTTTAATTCGAGAATTCATGATTTTCGGCATGGAAACTTTCATTTCATTTTCATTTCATTTTCATTAATTTATTGTCCCATCGCTGGGAAATTCGGGTCGCTTCCTCTCAGTGGAAAGCTAGCAGCAACGGAGTCGCGCTACCCAGGTGTCTGCGTGCTTAGGTGTATTCAGCCACCTGCACTTATGGCAGAATGACCAAGGTCTTTTACGTGCCATTGTGGTGACACGGGGGTGGGACATGGCTTTTGTCTCTGGATCTGCACATAAAGTTGACCCGTGTCCGTCCCGGCCCGAATTCGAACCTGCGACCTTCCGATCACAAGTCCAGTGCTCTACCAACTGAGCTACCGGGCCCCCAAATTTGGTCACATGTAATTATGAACAGGGAGCACCAACACTGGCTGGCCATAGTTCTGACCGCTGCGAAAAGCATCATTCCGCCTGGGGTCCGACAACCTCAGAACGGGAGGGGGAGGAGGAGCTCGCACAGGGACAACGGTGACCTCCCTTTTGATCGGAGCCATGGAAGAAGTAGGTCGATTCTGGACAATTTTCCACTGTATGGGAGCCACTGGAGGGGTAGGGACAACTTCTCTGCGAATCGGGACCGCTTCCCACCGTGTAGGAGAGGGTGGAACTGGTCCAACTTCTCTCTGGATGGCGATCATCTTCGGTGGAGGAGGTCTGAAAAGCTGCAGTGACTTCCCACCCTCTTGGTGGCCGTTAACCCATTGCGCGGTTCTCTGCTCCTTGGGACTCTTCAGCGTGGGAGGAGCGGGGTTGTTGGTGGCAAACAAGATGGCGGCGATGACTGCCAGTACACTTCCGGTGATGTTGATGCCGAAAGCCCAGTTGTAGGTCAGCTCGTCCGCCGTGTCACGTGGGCTGAGGGTCAAGAACAGGTAGCCGAAGGAGCCAAAGATGGCGAAGAGAGCTGAAAACGAAAATGTCTTTGGTGTTAAAGTCAAACCTGTTTATAACGACCACCCGAGGGACCGACCAGAAGTAGTCGTTAGAGACAGGTGGACGCCATGGAAAGGGGAAATACAGTTAAACCTGTCTTTTACGACCACCCACAGGGACCGACCAGAAGTAGTCGTTATAAGACAGTTGGCCCCTATGGAAAAGGGAAATACATAAAAGAAAATCTTGTCGGGGATCCTTGGGATGGTTGTTGTGGACATGTGGTCGTTTCAGGATGTGCTCGCAAGGGCAGGTTTGACCGTATTGTAATGTAGTCCTATCTATGTCTAGCAGTCGGCCAAATTATCGTTGTCTTTCATTGGATCAATATTATTTTTCTGTTCTATAGTAATCTTGTTCGTTCACTATGGCGTGCAATAAATGACATCCAATACCTCATGATTGTCTTTGTTTTGCTATCTTGTCCAATCATTAAAGACACACTCCTTCCCATGTAAACAGTTCGGCCTACCATCTCAGATCTGGCCAGGCTGCTACATGGAATAAGAACTTCCCTCCATTTATTTTGGTCACAAACAAAATCAACACCCTCAATGATGGCGCGCTGTAGTGAGTTTGAATGTTTTTATGAATTAATTTCTTAAAAAAACACTAGTGACTTTACGAAATTAATTCATCAAATAATTACCTTTGACATAGAGAGCATCCAACATATTTCATGTCTTGAATGTGACCAAGTGGAGGGATGGAACGTCTTATTCCATGTAACCGCCTGGCCCGTTCTGAGATGATGGGTCGAATTTTTGTCAACGGGAAGGGGTGTGCCGTTAAAGGTAGCATTTGTTTTGTATTTTACACGCAGCTACGGAATATAAGCCACAGACTACTTACCACCAGCGCCGGCAAAGGTTTCCAGTAACCGAGAGTGCACGTCCTTGCGTCTGCAGTTGAGCAGAACGGCGAAGAGACAGGCAAGCAACAAGAAGAACAAACCCATCACTTCTAAAAACTGCATCCCTCTCAGCCAGTCTGCAAATTAAAACATAAAATATATGCTACTTAATAGAATATTACTATATGTTATGTGTTATATATATATGGGACGCCATTTTGAATACATGTCAATTCAGACATTCTATATACAATACAGTGATTAGAACACAATCGAACTAGGGACGGGGACGTAGCTCAGTTGGTTGCGCGCTGGCTTTGTAACCCGTCCGCGAGAGATTTAGTTCTCGGAGTCAACTTTGTGCAGACTCTCTTCGGTGTCCGAACACCCCCATGTGCACACATACGCACAAACACGATCTAAGACAGCAAAAGTCTCAGGGCTTGGAAACACCGAAGACACGGATGCATCATCTCTCGGCTCTCATGAGCATGATCGCATCTCGATTCTTTGACGAGACAAACCCAATGCTAGCGTGTCGAAGAAGACAGCCACAGCGGGCTTATTCGAGTCGAAGTATCACATCATACCCTCAGCGCATTACCAATATAGGACAACTGGTCTAAGAGGACGTTAAACCCTAAGACTAATAGTCAGTCAGTCAATCGAACAAATTAACTCGAACATGCTTCGTTCCTATAATATAAAGTAACTGAATCTGAACATTGAAAACTCGTCTTCAACAGAGTCCCGATTTAGTTCATCGTCATATGTTAATCAGCACGCATACCATGTAGTAGACTAGTAAAACTCGTTGGATTCCGGAATTCAAATCTGTAATTTAAATCTGAGAGCCGTAGTGGCAAAGTGGCATAGTGGTTTGAGTGTTTGCCTCTCACGCTGGCGATCCGGGATCGACCCCCAATCGGGGTGCATATACAAATACCCCATTTTTCAGAGCGCTCTTCGGTGTACCCGAATGTAAATGGGTAACTGACCCTATTGGTTTGAACAACTTGTTATCCATAAACACACACATGATATTAAATACAACAACATGCTTACAAAGGAGCACACCAAGTTTAAAACTGATAACAAGTGCTCACATAGTCATACCAGTTATTACATGGCGGGATATGATTAACAAAATATTGCGACAAAACAAGATGCACACAAGTAGGAAAATAGGAATGAAAAATTGTTACAGACAAAAAAGGAGGAGTGAATAAAAAGAAATCAACAAAAACAAAAATGGCCGGGGAAGGTGAAGGCAGCGAGGGAGAAGAGATGGGCACTGCCCTTTTTACAGCTGGCCCTAGAGAAGTTGAGATATCTAACATATCTCTTCCCTACAACAACACATGATTGCGACACTACCTTTACTTTTACTTTTATTTAGCGATGCGATCACGTGTCATGAAGGCGAAGGCAGCGAGGGAGAGGAGATGGGCACCGCCCTTATTACACCTGGCCATGAGAAGTTGAGATATCTAACATATCGCTTCCCTACAACAACACATAATTGCGACACTACCTTTACATTTACTTTAATCTAGCTATGCGAGCACGTGTCATGAAGGCGAAGGCAGCGAGGGAGAAGAGATGGGCACCGCCCGTATTACAGCTGGCCCTAGAGAAGTTGAGATATCTAACATATATCGCTTCCATACAACAACATATAATTGCGACACTATTACAGCTGGCCCTAGAGAAGTTGAGATATCTAACATATCGCTTTCCTACAACAACACATAATTGCGACACTACCTTTACTTTTACTTTAATCTAGCGATGCGAGCACGTGTCATGAAGGCGAAGGCAGCGAGGGAGAAGAGGTGGGCACCGCCCTTATTACACCTGGCCCTGAGAAGTTGAGATATCTAACATATCGCTTCCATACAACAATACATAATTGCGACACTACCTTTACATTTACTTTAATCTAGCTATGCGAGCACGTGTCATGAAGACGAAGGCAGCGAGGGAGAAGAGATGGGCACCGCCCTTATTACAGCTGGCCCTAGAGAAGTTGAGATATCTAACATATATCGCTTCCCTATAACCACTCATGGTTGCGACAAAACCTGTACGTTTACTTTAACTTTAATCTAGCGATGCTAGCTCGTGTCATGAAGGCGAAGGCAGCGAGGGAGAAGAGATGGGCACCGCCCGTATTACAGCTGGCCCTAGAGAAGTTGAGATATCTAACATATATCGCTTCCCTATAACCACTCATGGTTGCGACAAAACCTGTACGTTAATCTAGCGATGCTAGCACTGGTTTTTACTGTCAGAAGCAAAATAAGTACGGAGAAGCGTATACAAAGACACCGTAGACTGATGGGGAATGTACCGTTTTCAAAGGCTTAAACAGCATTTACGATTGTACTATCTTTCTAGTGAGTGGCGTCATCATTTTGCAATTCTATAATCAAACTGTGTATGTCTTGGGACAGTTTGATAGGCTACAGAAGTCACGAATACACAGTCACACACACACACACACACACACACACACACACACACACACCCGCGCGCGCACACACATACACACACACACACACACACACCCGCGCGCGCACACACATACATACACACACACACACGCGCGCGCGCACACACACACACACACACAAACTCCCTCTCTAGTTCTACCTCTCTCCCTCTCTCCCTCACGTCCTCTCAGTTAGTATCTCTGTCATATCCACCATTCGCCACTGTGGCATCGCAGACATGACAGTGGAACACCTCTTCCAACACTGTCCAATCCACCAGAAACTACGAGCAGAAACATGGCCTGCGGACACACCAGTTCAGGAGAAGATCTTCGGCACCCTACGGAGTCTTCGCTGTACTGCAAACTTCCTCAGAAGTTTCGGAGTCCCTGTCTGAGCGATCGAGAAGAAGAAGATATCGTCCACCATTCGCCCCCTCTCTCTCTCATATCCCACCCCCATATCCACCCTCACTCCCCACCTTTCACCAAAGTCTCACCTTCAGCCCTGATGATGGTCTGTTCACACCTGACGAGGGTCAGAGAGCCAGAGTCCTGCTCGCAAACCAGCCACAGTCCGTGCACCATAGTCACGGTTCCAGACCCCGTTGAACGGAAGTGCCAGTAAGGGGACACAAACCCCAGGAGAAACCCTAGCGTCGCAGCCGGCAAAATGGCGATACCCACCAAATACCCGTACGGTCTCTTCGCAAGCATCATTTTCGATTTGGTGTTGTCTTTCTCCTGCCTTGCTTTTCTTCTTGTCTTGCTGCTTGCTCGCTTGTCTTTTGGTTTCATGATTGCTTGGTTGGTTGTTTCGCCAAGTTTGAAGTACTGACTGATGTTTTCGAAACAAACGTATTCACTGTGTACAGAAAAACTAGCAGTTTGCAGAGAGTGGCAGCGACCTAGTTTTCTCAGTTAAAATACACAATATTCATTCTCTCTCCCTGGCTCGACTATCCTTTGTATATTTGTCCGCAGTGTGAAATGATAGCTTGTATGATAACACAACTTGATATGTGAGATGGTTTCACGACGACTGAATACTAGCAGGCAGTACTGCCGCCCCTACGTGCCGATTCCATGGTGGCGTAGATTTATAAAACTACAATACATGAACACAACGCGCAAAATGTCAAACAAAACTACACCTAAACACCTTCAGCATGTCAAATGACATTTCATCGTTGCTTCTTCAGTGACTTTAATGATTAGGGTGTTTCAAACTAAGACGTGAAGCGTGACATTTTCTTGTCATTGTAACTTGTACGTGTTTGAATTAGGCAGCCATACGCCGATTTCCGCAGAGGAAGGGCGAGTAAAGAAATACCCAGCCACTTGGTGAATTGGCGGTTAAGTTATAGCTAGTTGGTCAGTGTATCAATGCGTTAATGAAAGGGATACTCATGGGTGGGGGGGGGGGGGGCGGTCTTAGATCGCTACATGAACTACACAATTAGGTCGTTTGGAGTTTGTAACTATGTCCCCTCCCCTGTAAATACCTTAAAATCGGGAGGTCGTGAGTTCGAATCCCGGTCGCTGCCGCCTGGTGGGTTAAGACTGAAGATTTTTCCGATCTCCCAGGTCAACTTATGTGTAGACCTGCTAGTGACTTAACCCCCTTCGTGTGTACACGCAAGCACAAGACCAAGTGCGCACGGAAAAGATCCTGTAATCCATGTCGGAGTTCGGTGGGTTATGGAAACACGAAAATCCCCAGCATGCCTACTCAACGAAAGCGGAGTGAGCTGACTATGCTCTCAAAGAATAGTGTGGGGAACCCAAATAGGCAAACGAGCTCACACGTAACCAGAACAATTCTGGAACGCTGAAGAAGAAGAAGAAGTGTTTGAAAATTCAAGTAATTAAATTGTAAACGCTGATGTTATTGGATGTTGTTGTCTGATGTTGTTGCCATGTTATAATTATATGTACCAAAAAAAATTAAACACGTGTTGAAAAAAACAAAATAAAACGCTGTGTTCGGCTGACACATGGAAGGCTCAACTGTAAATGTAGTCTGAACTGTCTCTATGCACTGGCTTTGTTTTTGTGTCTGTCCAGGCTAAGGGCAGTTAGGCCAAAAAAAATTGGTGTGGTTACGGTAACATAGCCAAAAAAAATAGGTATGGTTACGGTAACATAGCCAAAAAAAATAGGTGTGGTTACGGTAACATAGCAAAAAAAATAGGTGTGGTTGCGGTAACATAGCCCCAAAAAATAGGTGTGGTTACGGTAACATAGCCAAAAAAATAGGTGTGGTTACGGTAACATAGCCAAAAAAATAGGGTAGGAAGGTAGGCAATCACTTTTTTTTTTTAAACTTTTTTTTCTAATGTGTACAAATTAAACCTACTTGACAGGGAAATAAGTGTGCGACTCGAGCGCTTTCGCTTTCATTGCGTTTTCTGCACTCGTTTTCTTGTTTTTTGTGGGTTTTTTTGACAAATGTAATAAAAAGTTATAGGGTCGGCCTTAGTGTCGTCACACATAAGACGTTGAAAATCAAGGTTTATTCTCGTGTCTCCATTTGAAATTCGCTATTGAAAAAAATCAGGTAAGGGGACGGGTTGACGGTTGAATCAAAAGCGGGCGTGTGCTCCTATTTTCAATCATTTCGTTCCGTGCCAACAGGTATATGAGGCGTGCGGGGCTTTTTTCCGCTGTCTTGGTCCACTGCGCAACAAAAGCCTAGTAAACCTCAACAGCGCAGCTCTGTAAAGATAAAGGGGTGTGTGAAATTTGGTTTTTCGGTTGTGACGTGGGCGTGTTAGTGAAACAGAACAGGAGTTGGGGAAAGTGTGTGTGGGGGGGGGGAGGGGGGAGTGTGTGTGTGTGTGTGTGTGTGTGAGAGTAAATGTGTGTGTGCGTGTGTGTGTGTGTGTGTGTGTGCGTGTGTGTGTGTGTGTGTGTGTGTCAGTGTGTGTGTCTGTGTCTGTGTCTGTGTGTCACTGTGTGTGTGTGAGAGAGAGAGTGAGAGAGAGAGAGAGAGAGAGAGAGAGAGAGAGAGAGAGAGAGAGAGAGACTGAGAGAGAGAGAGAGTATGTGTGTGAGGTGAGTGAAACAGAACAGGAGTTGCGGAAAATGTGGGTGTACTGAAGTGGTTGTGTGCGTGTGTGTGTGTGTGTGTGTGTGTGTGTGTGTGGTGTGTGTGGTGCAAGGGCGGATCTGGGGGGTTACACGGGTTACGTAACCCCCCACCCCCCACCCCCCCAAAAAAGAGGTAATTTATTGGCTCAGGATGCACCAGATAGCTCTATTTTGCTTCTTTGGATAAACAAAATTTCCGGGGGGGCATACCCCCGGACCCCCCTAGAGGCTTAGGCGCCTTCGGCGCCGTCAACTTGTATATTCGCAGTCATTTTGTAACCCCCTCCCCCTCCAAAGTGAATTGATCCGCCCTTGGTGGTGGTGTGTGTGTGTGTGTGTGTGTGTGTGTGTTCAACGACATTCTTTCCCGTGTAAAATATGTTATTTGAACTTCTGAGCTTCACTTACCTTGAATCATCATTTTGTACATTTCCGCAAGTATACATTGGAAAAGATGGGCGACAACCAGTTGAATTTTGTTTTCTCATAAAATATTATAATTATGTGACTCTGATTTTGTTTGTTACTTCCCTTGAGCAATCGGTCTTCAAAATGACTTTGCTCTTACCTTCAATGCAAT